>NC_033621.1:570168-690390 GCF_001540865.1 Ananas comosus
GGGGGGGGGGGGGGGGAGGAGGAAGAAAGAATTCACCTGCTCCTTGCTGGTCTGGGACATCATGTATTCAATTACTCCATCAACACTCCAGTTTGATATACTTGGAACAGGAGATGTTAAGGGAAGAAGAACTTCAACTGCATCACGATTACCTCTCAATGCAGCAACCTGTATAGGCTTCAATCCATCCTGGGACAAACCCAAAAAGAAATCACACTATGATAAATTCCCATAAGGAGATATCGTTTCTTTAGACATGAAGAAGAAGATATCTCAAAGGAAACAAAAAAATCTTAAGAATTAGATTATAGAGCCCCTCGTATGAATAAGATTTCAAGGACAGAAACAAAGCTTATAAAGAAGTGCAATCCCAAACAATACTTGTCTATTTAATTGCCCTTGGTCTATCATACCATTTACAACAGCAATATTTTGCTTGGATTTTTTTTTTCTTCCTTCGTATCTCCAGAAGCACTAATCTTTTCATCTTCTCTTGTAAGCACTCTTGTTGGTAATACTTTACTAAAAAAATAGAGAAGATATCAGCTAGAAAGTTATTTTGCATTTCATCCTCATTTTCTTATTTATATGATTATCTTTTTACACGGCCAGCCCATATACTTCTATATCTTTTACAATAGGATGTTCACAATTCTGACATTGGAACTATATCAACTGAATCAACTTAATCATCAAGCTTGAAATGTAAACATGATTATTGTGCCTATTCATGCTCACCTACAATACTTCATTTGCTCACACAGGAGCTTCAGTTGCTCACACAGGACATGCAAGTATAGGACAGCTTATCTCATCTTCATAATAGTTAACTGACACTGAATGCTGTGACCTAAAAGCATTAACGAAGAAAACAAACATACCTCATCACAACTGTTAGGATCTCCTCCAGCTTTCAATAAGCATTTTATAATTTTTATGCTTCCGTTATCAGCAGCTACATGCAGTGGAGTCGCTCCACCAGCAGTTATATTCGGATTGGCACCTGCCTATGCAAAAGAGATTTAAGAAGTTAGTGAAGACAACCAAACAAAAGAGAGAGAGAGAGAGAGAGAGAGAGAGAGCTATTTAGGATCTGAAGCATGGATAATGCAAATGGTTCTTGCTAATCCAATGTGAAAGTTTAAAATTCAACAGTCCACCAGGTGTGGCAGAAGAAGAGAAAAGCCAAATGGCCTATTACCATCTTGACTTTTTATACAAAGCCAAAACCATACTAAAATCACTGTATAAACATTCTCTTATATAACTTCCAGTCATCTACTAATAAAAGCACAAATTGTACATGCAATTCCATTCCCCATGTACAAAAGCGTCCAGCAAGGTTTATAGGGCCACAACCACCAGACTATTCCTAATGAAGAGTATTAATATGCAACTGGTAATTATTGGGTGGGAACAGAAGCAGCGGAGAAAATTGGATTGAGGCGGCAACTATGATGTTACTTTGTCAATAGTACAAAACAGGTAACATACAAACATGCGAAATCAAAAATGAGAAAGCAGGTGGGATAAGCAATAATGTTATTTTTTTCAGAATACTTATATGAATCATCTGTTGTTCTGTACCTGGATTAAAAGTTCCAAGCATTGAAGTGATCCGGCTGCCACAGCTGACAACAATGGAGTAATGCCGTCATCAGTTTCAGCATTTGGCTGCAACATAATAGGCATCATCAGCTCATGGATAAATTGATTAGAAATGTGGAAAGCAACCATAAATCCATTCACAATTTGAGTTTATTGGCCAATAACGGAACAATGAAAACAGCATGAAGCTGGCTTACGTTCGCATGGTGATCTAGCAAAAGTTTCACAGCATCTTGCTGTCCATGACCGGCAGCCCATATCAGGGGAGTACCAGCATCACTTTGTGATTCCACATCAGCTCCCTTGGATAATAAAAGGTTCATCAGATCTATGTTTCCTGCGTCAAACCAGTAACTTCATTGATCACTAAATTAGAATTTGTACAGCGAAGAAGTGAGAGAACAAGACTTGCAAATATTTTAAAAGTCGAGCAAAGGAACGGGAATATAATTTGTTATTCTGGGGCAATTACAGAACATATCACAACGTGGTAAGTTCTCCATATGGACATGCGAAGGACTACATTTCTGGAAGTGTAACAAATATAAAGAAAAACTGAGGTTTTAAGAAGAGAAAATAAGCAGACCTATTCCGGCAGCATGGTGTAGAGGTGTGGCACCCATAGAACTTGTAGCAGAAGGATCAGCTCCTTGCTCAAGAAGATATTTTGCAGTGTCGAAATGCCCTTGTCGAACAGCATGAATGAGAGGAGTCTCCCCTGAAAAGCAGTAACAAGCATTACTTCACCCATAATAGTCGTCATTATAAAATACAATTTAGATGCAGCAGTAAATGCAAACATATTGCAGCTGGTCTTGCTAGCAGAATAGTCGAGATGAACAAAACAAACATCAATAGTTGCAGCATGGAACTTGCAAGTAATTTGTTCTTAAAGTTTGACTTCTGTTTCAATTCCATCCTCCAAGATTCTACATTGATACACAAAAGCCTCATGATGGTGCCTACATTCCCCTCAAAGGCTCAATTTTTCCACACAACTAGTGAAATACCATTCAAACTATGAGCACGAAATCAAATCCAGATCAAACTTAAGTGACGAAATTTACAAATAATCCTAAAAAAATAAAGCTTTATATTTGCTGCATCATAATCATACCATCATCGTCCTTGGGATCGATATCGAGCTTCAGCTCCTCGAGCAAGTACTTGCACACCTCCGTCCTCCCCTCCCGCGCTGCGAAGTGAAGCGCCGTCCTCTTGTTCGCGTCCTTTACGTCGGCCACCGTCCTCGCCAACCCCTTCCCTCCCTCATCCAACTGCGTCGCCAACTCTACAACATCCCCAATAGATCCAAAGTTACATCTAGCGAACTCGAATTTCACCATTAGAAAAAAGCTTTTTTTTTTTTTTTTTTCTTAAGAAGTAGCGCGATTGCACTCGATAGAAGAGGTAAATTGGTCGAAATAATCCAAACGCTCACTCTGGAAGAGGTCTAGGTTTCCGGCTCGAGCGGCTTCTAGAAACTTCTGTACCTTCCCCCGAACTGATGAAACCAGAGCGCGAAGTATTAGGGTTAGTAGAGGGGGTCGAAGAAGACGAAGAGGAGTTGCGGGGAAAGGTACTATACCTGAGAGAGCGGTTGAAGCATCGGACGCCATTGGAGAGCTTCGCGAGAGGTCGAGTGCTCTTGCGAGAGGGAGACGGAAGGTGAAAGGGTTAAATACGTAAGTTGGGGCAGTAAGAGGGTTTTGGCTGATTAAATCTCAACCGTTGATGAGTTGCGAGAGAGGTGAAGCCTGGAGGCCCTGGACCTTGTTCGATGTGGTTCGGTTTATTTAGGGGTAGTTGGGCCGAAAGGTCACGGGCCGGCCCATCATCAAATTCGGGTCGGGTTTCGTCAGGCTATAGCTAACCAGCTCCCGGCCCAGAACAGCCCTCCTGCCCGGAAGTCACGAGTCACGACCCGAAAGCTTGGGCCGAGTCGGGCCGTGCCTTGCTGCAGCTCGGCTGGAAGCCGTGCCGGGCCGGTCGGCCCATGTGCCACCCGGCCCATTTTACACCCCTAGATTTATCCCAACCAAAAAGAGGACAAGAAAAAAAAAAAAAAAGAACAAAAAATGATAGGCCAATTTGCATAAAAAATTAACTAGTTTTACGATTTTGCAAAAGGGAGTTATTATTTTGAATTTTGCAGATTCGACTCGAATTTTTAGAAAACGATTTGACACAGTAATGCTATAGGACTATTACAAATTGTAGGGTTGTCACAGTAATGTTATTTGTAAAATATATACGAACAAAAAGATAGTAAAAAATAAATAAATAAATATACTTACGTGATTTGACAATTTACCTACATTCGCAAGAAAAGCAACGGAAATATATACTTTATCTCAGGAACCCAGAATATAAGCCTACATGTTTATATTTTTCTAAAACTAAATATATGAGTCGTATGGTTGTTTTTATAACCTTCTTTTGCTATAAAAAGTTTTGAAATATAACAACTTACTAATTATGTTTTTTCAACTTCCTCTCACTACACTTCCCCTTTCATCTGCAAATTAAGCATTCGTTTATATATATAAAGGCATGCATCAATGAATATGCACATATAGCATGACAATTTCAAATTTGCCAACTTTTTCAAAAGTCTTCATACATTTAATAACCTATGTAGCATATGCTTTTAAAATAATACATGCATAAGTTTGATGCGCATGCATGCTACGTACCCCAGTCCAAAGAAGATCAAGTCATTGATGGTCGTTCAGTCCGCTGTAGTAGAATTTGCCACGCTGGAGATTTGTCTTTTTTTTTTTTCTTTTTTTTTTCTTTTTTTTTTGAGAAATAGGTAGCAAGCTATCTGCTTCATTCATTAGGTAAAATGAACTAAGCGTACAATATGAAGACAACCAAGGCCTCCCAGAGAATAGGCGAAAAGTGAAAAACAAAACAAAAGAGAAAAAAAAGGGAGGTGTTAGTAAGGAGAGGAGGGATAGAAGCTGAAGCCCAATTGTCACATCACCGCAAAGAGTTTCAGTCGTTTAGCAAAAGTTTGACACGTTCGAGAGACCGGGTAGCGTTGTGCGTGATTCCGCGAAAAATGACATTGTTTCTGTCTGTCCAGATCACCCACCAAGTCGCAGCCAAGAGGATCAGGCCTTGTGTCCTCGAAGAGTGAACCGGGATGTCGCACGATCCGTTCCAAAGAGTGTTGACGTCGCCCGTGCTGTCATCATGTGTACCCCCTCCTTCCATACTGAGGAGCATGTATCTTACATAAACACATGTGCAGAATAGATGATCACAACTTTTCGTTGGTGTCGCACAGAAAACGCAGTGCTGATCAACGAGCATTCCGCGTTTAAGTAATCTATCAGCAGTGAGTAATCTCTGTCGTAGCAGACCAAATTTACAGATTTGTTAGCCTTGCAAAATTTACAGATTTGAGTCGAAACCAGACCAAATTCTATTAAGATTAATTCAGGATAATTAAATACTTGGTGATGAACTCTTGCAGATGATAGCACAGTAGCACCATACACAGATGAATGAAGATTGTTAAGAATCCGAAATTTGAAAAAGGATTTTCTGGAACCCCAAATTTATCCACGCGATGGATGGACGTCCTAAGTTACATCCATCTGTACCGTACATTCTGCATTCAAAGTTTAAATCTTGAGCTTTGCTATTAGTCTCTCTCTTATATATACATTTGCATATCTATATTTGTTTACAGAGAAAGGATTGTGCAATAGAATAGAATGTCTGTGCTAGCATTTCAACTGAGTGCAGAATGTGTGCTAGATTATGTGTACTTCTCCTTGCCATATGCTCAAAGCGAATATTTCGAAAAGAAGAAATTTATCGATCAATTTAGTTTGTTGCTGGAATAGATTCCTATTTATTGGTATTTAAATTCTTTTTCCTTATAATATGCAACGACTTTTGACTCATCCCTTACTGCTTTTTAATGTCATTATTATTATCCAGCACAAGTGTCAAAAGGAAAACATAAATAAATAAAAAGCAACCAAAGAAGCTGTTCTTGAAAACAAAGTAAGAATCATCAGCAGTAAGCATCCTGCAATATCTTTCTATCTAAACCAACTGTGATGATTGATCTACATTCAGAAAACTTGCCAAGCAATAAGAGTTAAAATGACATTCAAATTAATATTACAACCATTCATTTTCTAATTTTACACGCATTGTTTCAGTCAGCAGCAGCCTACCTCTCTGTAAGACGCTCCTCTAACTAATTAAGTTAAAATCAAAACCCAAATTGATAAAGTTAATGAAGTTCCTAATCCTACACACAGTGGCATCAACAACTCGCAACGTTCTCCCTTTTCTCCATTTTTTTTTATGGTAATTAAGAAAGAAAGCTACGAAACCAACCCAGTATTTCTCAACCATAGAAGAATATTTACAACAAAATTCAAATCTGAGGCTTCGAGAATAAGACGAGGCGATCCGAATATAGAAATTTAGGCAGGCTGATTGAGTAATTTTCCATGGTTGTGCTCGCCTTCGTAAGTAACAATTAGCATCGAGGGCTCGTCCACACACCTCTCCACATGCTTTCTCGCAGGGCAACCTCTCACACTGCTACATTTGTAGTATCCCCTGAAAGAAATAAACAGTAGTATATTCTTTCTCAGAGACTTGAAACTTTGAAGGTAAAACTTTGTTTTATTGAAGCAATAAATATTAAGATACGCTAACATGCTTAAGTTTCTGAAAACATATCAGTAAAGCAAATAAACAAACTAAGTTTCTACCACGGTCCGCACTATTATGTATGTATAAAAGGAGAAAACAAAAGCCTTATTGCACGGCATAAGCAACAATGTTGATATTCGGCTTTGCTAATACCAAGCAATTGAATATAATTTTCGCATGTGCGAAAATTAACAGTATTGTCAGATTACAAAAAAAAAGAAGATCATTGACATACTTACGGTCAAAATACTACTTACAAAAATGTTCAAGGGCTTAATATCTATCTTCTCTTAATCCAACCAGTAAAGTATGATAAAAAGGCCAACTACTAACAGAATGGAGATAGAAGAGTGCAAAGTTTCAAATTTATGCAATTTTATTATGTCAAATTCTTTTAAACACAACAAGAAATAAAGATAAAGATGCATAGAATCAGTTTCTTATACCTAGGATGTGGAGAACCCTTAATTGGCTTCTGCCCATATTTCCTCCACGAGTACTCGTCCGCAGGTATATCAGCAAGCTTATTACTAATAGCAGGAACCTTAATAGATCTCTTCACTCTTAGCTTCCTACAAAAACAACAGAAACACACAAATTCAATCTTTTAATTCACAAACAAAACAAACAAATTTAAACCCGACATATTACAAAAGTCTCATATCAACAACCAAACCTCTTCTTCGAGCAATGACACTTTGCTCCGCTCGCGCATCTCCCGCTCCCATCTTGCCCTTTTCCGAGGCACCTCCTTTTCGGAGGCAAGTGCATATCCATCGTGTTGGACGACTGCGACCCGCTGATAAGCTGAAACGGCGTCTGAAATGGCTTCCCGTCCAAGCTCGCGATGCTTCCGTCCATACTCAACGATGATAAGAAGGACTTTGAGGACGACGCGGTTGCCACCGTGCAATTAGAGCTGTCGAACTTTATGTTTATGCCGCTGTTGCTCCTCCTAAGCATTTCACTCTGTAATCTCTTCTGCTGCTGCTGCTGCTGCTGCTGCTGCTCAAGCTGAAACATCTGATTGAGGTGGAGGCGGTGGGCAACAGGCGGAGCCATTTCCAATACCGACGGGTTCTCTAATAAATACATCCTTTGAGAAGGGAACTTCGCGGTAGGAACAAGCTCTTTTACCGGGTTCTCGACACTATTTCTAGGGAGAAGCTGGAGAGGCATGGGAGAAGGGATTGGTCTGGATGGCATGGGGCTCTCTAAGAAGAGCTTATGGTTGAAAGAGGGGAGAGGATTCTTCACCCTCCTAACCCTTGCATGACCCACCACACCATCATTACCAAGTAAGGAAGCAACTCTTCTGAACCTGGAAACAGCTTCCTCTGTTTCTGCTCTTAGATTTCTGTAAGGGAGGAGTTGGTCTTGGGATTGGGACAGCAGGTTGAGCACTCTGTGGCTCCTCTCTACAGCAGCTCTGGTGGCTTCTTCCACCTCTTCCATCTCAAACCAGCTGGTAGAAGAAGCTCTGGAAACTCCTAGAACTAACCTGGTTCACTAAAGAGAAGTCAAAATCAATGTAGACACAAGGCTTCAAAAAAACAAAAAATTGGGGGAAACCAAATAAACCCAGAAATGATCTTGAAGAGTTGCTCCACACACTCTTTACTGGAAAGCAAATATCACAAATAAAAAATTTTGAATCCACAAATCATGAACCCACACAAGCTAAGAATTGAACAAGCAGCAGGGGCCCAAAGAGTCAGTTTGATGATCTCAATCAACCAAAAAATATATATATAGAGAGAGAGAAAAATAAAATAACCTGTTAAGATGATAAACTAATAAAGGAAAATAAGCAATACCCAGTTGATAAAATTAAGATTATAACCCAGAATCAAACAAACAAACAAAAAAAGATTGATCTCACCATAACAACAACAGCAACAACAAGGAGGAGAGAGAGAGCTCAAAATGAAATACCAACCTCTGGAAACCCTAGAAGCCGCTGAGATCGAAGAGTGTGAAAGAGAGCACTAAAACAACAAACTAAGAAATTACAAATATTTCCTTTCCTTCTTTTTCTTTTTTTTTTTGGGCTTCGCTACCTTAATAATATATATATATATATATAAATAAATAATTATATCAATATCAATAGCTCTAGCATAATAAAATACTAAAAAGGAGGAGATGCAAAAGCAAAGCGTAGACTTATTAAATATTAGATTCGGGGGACGTCCTAGTTTAGAAAATGAACAATGGGAAAATTACGCTGAGACCCTCTCAACCATATAAAATTTTGTTAAAGGCCCCTCCACCATACCCCCTTTTTAAAAAATTTAACACATCTTAATCTCTATTATAAATTCTTTTTACTTGAATTGTTCTGCTCCTCAAAGTAAAAAACTCTGTCCTACTGTCTCAAAGTGATAATTAAAAAAAAACAAAGTAGGGATTGGTGTTTGAGAATAGTCTATAGTGGAGGAGTCTTCGTGCATGTTTTCGCTCCCTTCAGAGATAGTACAACAGGGCTCTGTACTTCCGACAGGAAATCTCGGCCGTTGATTATTTAATCAGGATGAGGTGTGCGATCTGAACGGAGATTAAGCTGCTGTCACAGTCACGCAGCTCTACGGTGGGGGCCCACGCGACGACCTCGTTATTCTCCCTCTGGTTCTCTTTTTTATTTTTTTCTTTTTTTAATTAAATAAATCTTTTTATTTACGTAAATTAGTTTTTTTTTTTTTTTTTGGGTCCTCAGCTTCGACTTTTATTTTTTTTTTAATTTAACTTTTTCTCTTTAGGGGTTTGTCAAAGTTGCCCGTTCAGAGTGAGGGGCCCACCTCTCCCGGTGTAACCGTGTAACCCTAGCGGGTACGTAGCCGTGGCCGTTGCCGGCTCCAGGCGAATGAGGAAGCGACACGTGGAGCACGAGGTCAGAGGCACCCCTTCGCTTGCCGCTTCGGCGTTCGCGTGGGGCCCCACCGTGCCAGTGTTTCGTTTTTTTTTCTGACTGGTGGGGCCCACGGCCCCTGTTACCGGGTTTATTCCGACCCGATCCGGAAGTCAGGTTACGGATTCGGACTCGACTCGGATTCGGGACTTAGGACTCGACCCGCAAGTTAATTGGCTTCCGGATTGATTGCAAAGCAGTTCTTCTCAGATATTAGATTTTCTTTTTCTTCTTTTTTTTTTTTTTTAGTTTCAGTTTTTAATTTTGAACCTAAAAACTGAAATAAAATTCAAATTGAGTTTAACTCAAAGTTCAAAATTCAAGAGTTTGGATAAGAATTGAAATTTCCATTGCCCTTTCGTAATTGCTTCTTGCGGCTTAAAGATAGAGAGCCTTGCCGCACGTCAAATTAATTACCCAATCTCATATAATTTTTTTTGTCCAGCAATAATTGCGAAAAATTGCTGATCATATCTAGTACAGTTAGCTAAAAGTTTACGAGACGCAAATTCAAAATCTAATTAAATCTATATTTTCTAGCTAAATTTATTTTTGGGACATAGTTTCGGCGTAATAATACTTAAAAGCAGCTATTAAGCTGCTCTCAAATTTGACCAAAGTGTTTAATTAGTTGATGATCTAACTATCGTTGGATGCGATCATACCAGCACTAAAGCATAGGATCCCATCAGAACTCCGCGGTTAAGCGTGTTTGGGCAAGAATAGTATTAGAATGGGTGATCCCTTGGGAAATTCTCATGTTGCATCCATTCTTTTAAGAATTTCTCAAAAAAAAATAAAATAAAATAAAAACTATCGTTGTGCGGAGACTTTGCATAACGCATGCTTTTAGGTACTGCTTGCACATCACGACAGTTCCAGAGGCACCGAGAGCATCAATTAGGATACGTTACCTTATGTTACTTTATCAAATAGCACTATACTCTGAGAACCCCTTCTGTGGTTTCGTATTTTTTTATTTTAGTATAGTTTAAAAGGTATCAAGTTAGTATCCTGTGGTTTCACACTTTTTTACTTTAGTACGCTGTGATTTAAAGTGTATCAAGTTAGTACCATGTTGTTTTATTTTTGTATCAAGTTAGTACCCAGTGGTTTTAAAATCACAGGGTACTAAAGTGAGAAAGTGCGAAAGTGCAAAACCACAGGGTACTAACTTGATACACTTTAAACCACAGGGTACTAAAGTAAAAAAGTGCAAAACCACAGGTACTAACTTAATACATTTTAAACCACAGGGTACTAAAGTGAGAAAAAGTGAAACCACAAGGGGATATTTGAAGTTTTTCCTAAAAAAAAGGTTCTGAAATAATATCCAATAATTTTCTGGAGGACCAAACATTTTCTCAAATTGGGATCCCTCCCAGTGCATTTCCTTAGCGGGTCGGAGCGGGAGTTGGATTTTATTCTATTTTCTGTCCTCGTTTACTTATCTATTCGAGATTGGTCCAAAAGAAAACGAATTTTTGGTAAATTTTTGACATATCGCAACAAATCATAGGAAGAGAGTGGTCTTCAGCATTCTGTTCTATTTCTCAGCAGATTGAGACATATTCTTAACAACTAATTTTTTTCCCCCTTTATTTAGGGTTCCCGCTTACTATCCAATTATGAACGATTTAGGGCGAATCTTCACCAACCCAACCCGGATCCATTTGCATCCCTACCCTCAAAACTTGTGAGGAAGACCATCACTCTCAGTCAGGGGAGCCTGAAGTAATGTGTTGCCAAATGGTGAGGCCCAATATTAGGCATGGCAACTTGGGCTCGGAATGTGGGCCAAGTAGGGGCCCACGTGGCTCATGATTGGTGCTGTGTTGTCTCACACTGTGTCACACCTACTCAAACAAACTAAAGTCATAAACTAAAAAGGCCCACCTCAAAACCTTTTAATGATGCATCACACTTAATTATTAATAAAATAAAAGAAGGATTGGATAAGATTCTCTTTTTTCTTATTTTAAAATATATCGCTACGATTATGAGAACCAACGCATCGAGCACTAGTTCACGACACTCTCTAGATATGAGCTAGTGACCCATTGAGCACTACTATTTTAATACACTAATCACTCATATATTCAATTGCGAATAATCTATCATATATAATATCATTGTCATTGCCATGGATGGTTCCACTAATCTCTTTTATACGGTCTCTTCTTTTCCATTTTGGAGTGCAACCAATAAAATTTAGTCATTTGTACTTAATTTTAAGAATGGATCATGCTTATAAGATTTTTGAGAACCAGCGCACTAAACACTAGTTTACATTTTACAACACCCTCTATATAGGAGCTAGTGACCCATTTATTTATACTTTAATTTAATACATGAATCAACGACATAATCTCGATTTAAGATCCTCGGGAACGATCTGTTATAGATAACATCGTTGTCCTTGTCATAGATGGGTCCCCAAATCTCTCTAATGCATTAAATCTCTTCTTTTTCAATTTGGAATTCAACCAATGAAAATTTCTAGTCAAGTTTAAGAAAAGAAAAGTTTCTTTGGAGTCATATGAAACACGAATACACTTGCTTTTCATATGCCTACGGGAAGGACCTATTTGTTTGAGTAAAAGTGGATAGGGGTAAAATTATTTTCTATTGTAAATGATCACCTCTACTGTTAGTTTTACCGTAATAAAGATAACGATTGAAACTTGAGTTATATGAAATAGTGTAATTGATTTTGGCCAACTTTGGACTGAAGTCAATTACGGTAAAGAAAAATGAAGAAAAAAATAATAAAATAATACAATAAGTAATGCTAGTTATATTTAAATATATTTAATTATGGTACTAATTATTCTTCTATTTAGTTTGCATATTTAAAATATGATAAAATTTAATTAGTTAAGTTTTATTAATTCCTTTATTTAGTTTGCATATTTAAAATTTGATGAAATTGATTAGTTAAGCGTTTATACTTTTTAAATTTATAATTTTATTATGGTATTACAATCATTTATGTATTAAAAAATAATTTAGTTGTTTTCGATTATTTTTTTTAATTATATCATATAAGGAATCATTATATTATATTTATTTATTATTTATATATAAATTATAGTTTTTCATTAAATAAACAGCAAAACTGAAGGAATTTTACTTTCGTAGTTATAAAACAAATAGCACGAGGTAAAAATAATTTTTACCGAACTCTACTTTAACCTAAAATTTAATTTCGATGAAATAAACAGTTATAAATGATTGGACACTGATAGTAGCGAAACAGTATTTACTATTGACTGATATAAAAATATATTGAGGACAAAAGGACAAATGATGGACTTACCTTGCAACTTCCCTAAATAAAGGTGATTGTGGATAGGATGCTTCATTGGTCACAGCAAAGACTTAAAAACGATAGTGCTTCCCCGAAAAGCTATGGTGGTGTGAACATTTGTACGAATTAGGTCACATCAATAAAACTAAAGTCTTGCATGGTCATAATCACTAATGAGACCGTTTAACTACAATGTAGCTTGTAAATAAACACATATTTGCATAGCTATACAGTATAGCTACTAATTAAAATTTGGACATTTGAAGTAACACGTTGCTATAGTTATGGATGGCCTTAGATTAGATTGGGTCTAATGGGGCTGATTGAAACCGTCGTGCCGGTTGTGTCTTGAACACGACATATTCATGTACAATATATTTTTCCAATTTAAGATAGGCACTCAAATATAGGCATGCTAGTTCTAACGTATCTGTCACATATAAAATTCTCATACTTTCTTATATTATATGATATAGGACCATTAGGTTGAGGGACGAAACTAGTACTCGATTATGAGGGGGGCCAAAATACATATAAATTAAAATTTTAGCAAACAAACATGATTTACCTAATTAAATTTTTGATTAGAAAATATATTGACTAAATAATTAGTGTAAAAAGACATTACCTTTTTTTTATTTATACTTATTTAACTTCTAATTATTTTATTTATATTATTTCACTCAAATAACTTTGAAATTTACTAAATCTAATAGTAATTCAGTGAATGATTTAATTTCTTAATTTTTACTAAATATAATTGTGACAATAAATGACTATTAGTTAACAGAACTATTAATTTTAATATAATCTTTAATTTAATTAAATAAAAAAATATCTAAAAAATTTAGAAGTTATGAAAATACTAAATAAAAAATAAAAATAAACTCATAGTTGAGAGAATATTATATTAGCGCCAAAAAGTTTTTAAAAAAACAGGTTACTCGTCGTTCTTTTAAAATTAAATAAAAATATATTTTTTAAATTTTTTATATATAAAGTATGCAAATTACAAAAATTTTGGAGGGGACATGGCCCCCTCAGCCCCTGCATAACTTCGCCCCTGATTAGGTCTAATGCCGTTTAGGTACTGATGTTATCGTTAGTTCAGCCCTAATCAAACGCATATTCCAAAATTTATCAGACGTTGTAAGATTTATCTCACATTTTTAGCTAATAATTAACATAATTTCATGAGTAGAGTTACTATGTTATCGAAAGTATAGAGGATTTGATACTTCTGACTTTTTAACCCTTAGATCATACTTTTTAATCATTTTTAATCTTTGGATTAATACTATTACCCTATGGGAACCACTCAAGCTTAGAATACTACTCAACTCTAGGGGGGACCGCAATCATTCCAACCGCACAATTCTTGATCCAATAATCAAAAATCGAAAACATCAAATTTTCTATGCTTCTGATAATATATTAGCTCTACACTAATTTCGTTACCAATTGTAATAATTTGATCCTTTATAGGAATAACTCGTCAGGCTCTGTACCATGGATCGGACAAAAATTTGCTGGGCATCGTCCCCAAACTAGTAGTTTGGGGACGATGCAGGACGATGCGGCTGGGCGCCACGTGACCCATCCGACGGTTGCCCTCCTCTCTCTCCCTCTGCTCCTTTCTCTCTCTCTCTCTCTCTTTATCTCTTAAAACACATGGCATCAATTTTTTTTTTTCTTTCCTTTCATGGGTGCCATCGGATGGGCCATGTGGCACCCATCCGCATTATCCCCAAACTACAAATTTTTGTCCCCATGGATTCAAAAATATTTAAACTCAATTATTAATTTTTGTATGTCCGTGGTATATGAGTCCGCATTTAAAAATTTCATACCCACCCTTCTCACGAATCTCACCCTCAACAGCCTGTGGGGTCATTGATATTAATATATCGACAATAAATCGTGCATCCAATTTCCAGGAAGTTTTAGTCATGCCCGGAATCAGAAATTAGTCAGTAAATTAGCCAATGAGTCGCATGNAAACCGATTCATGCGAACCAAACAAAATTAACCGGATTTGATCAAACCGATTCCCATTCCATACCCAAAATGGATGAACCAAACAAACCCTAAATATAATTGTGACAATAAATGACTATTAGTTAACAGAGCTATTAATTTTAATATAATCTTTAATTTAATTAAATAAAAAAATATCTAAAAAATTTAGAAGTTATGAAAATACTAAATAAAAAATAAAAATAAACTCAGAGATGAGAGAGTATTATTGCCAAAAAGTTTTTTAAAAAACAGGTTACTCATCATACTTTTAAAATTAAATAAAAATATATTTTTAAAATTTTTTATATATAAAGTATGCAAATTATAAAAATTTTGGAGGGGTCACGGCCCCCTCAGCCCCTGCATAACTTCGCCCCTGATTAGGTCTCATCCCGTTTAGGTACTGATGTTATCGTTAGTTCAGCCCTAATCAAACGAATATTCCAAAATTTATCAGACGATGTAAGATTTATTTCACATTTTCAGCTAATAACATAATTTCATGAGTAGAGTTACTATACTATCGAAAGTATAGAGAATCTGATACTTTTCACTTTTTAACCCTTAGGGCCCGTTTGGTTCGAGTTATGTAATATTACAAAGTATCTCGACATATCCAGGTATTTTGGATTTCGGCGTGAGATTACTACTAATGCTACATTAGAGCGTTTGGTTTAATACAGTAATGTAATACTAGATTACAGTGTTTATAGCATTAATATGTTTGGTTCAGTTTATAAAATTTAGTAATCCTGACATAAAAGTATAGTTTTTTTTCAAAATTGCCCTTGTTGTGGTCATTTGAATATTATTTTTTGCGAAAATGACGAATGGAGGGAAGGAGATCGTGATGATTACTTGGGAGGACGACGCAATAGAAGATGATAGGTGTTCGTGCGAGAGAGAGAGAGAGAGAGAGAGACGTCCAGAGAGAGAGAGCGAGAGAAAGCGGCGTGCGAGAGAGAGGGCCGGGGGGAAGGCGAGATAGAGATGAAAATAATGCTGTTAATTAGATTTGGGGTTGTTGGAGGGTAAAATTGTCATTTTACATAATATGTAGTATTAACGGGTTTTAGTAATGCAAGATACACGACCCCCCTCTCGTTAATATTTTCGATGTAATCCTGCTCGATTTGTAATCCTACATTAACGACTAGATTACATAGCGGATTAACCAAACATAGTTATCCTGGCAGGATTGCCTGTAATCCTGCCAGGATAACTCGAACCAAACGCACCCTTAGATCAGACTTTTTAATCATTTTTAATCTTTGGATTAATACTATTACCCAGTGGGAACCACTCAAGCTTAGAATACTACTCAACTCTAGGGGGGACCGCAATCATTCCAACCGCACAATTCTTGATCCAATAATCAAAAATCGAAAATATCAAATTCTCTATGCTTCCGATAATATATTAGCTCTACACTAATTTCGTTACCAATTGTAATAATTTGATCCTTTATAGGAATAACTCGTCAGGCTTTGTACCATGGATCGGACAAAAATTTGCTGGGCATCGCCCCCAAACTAGTAGTTTGGGGACGATGCGGGACGATGCGGCTGGGCGCCACGTGACCCATCCCACGGTTGCCCTCCTCTCCCTCTGCTCCTTTCTCTCTCTCTCTCTCTAAAAACACATGGCATCAAATTTTTTTTTTCTTTCCTTTCATGGGTGCCGTCAGATGGGCCATGTGGCACCCATCCGCATTATCCCCAAACTAAATAGTTTGGGGACAATGCCAGCAAATTTTTATCCCCATGGATCCAAAAATATTTAAATTCAATTATTAATTTTTGTATGTCCGTGGTATATGAGTCCGCATTTAACAATTTCATACCCATCCTTCTCACCCTCAACAGCCTGTGGGCTCATTGATATTAATATATCAACAATAAATCGTGCATCCAATTTCCAGGAAGTTTTAGTCATGCCCAGAATCAGTAAATTAGTCAGTAAATTAGCCAATGAGTCGCATGTCATTTATGATGAGTGCAACTTAAATTTTTGCGAGGGAGATATAAAAGAAAAAAAAAATGATTCACGACTAAGATCAAGATATTTAATCCATAATTTGACTTTACAAACTAATATTCTAGCAAGTAAGATAAACCCACGTGCTCATATCAAGGATACATAACCCCAAGAGTCAACCCGGAAAATTTGTGGCCAATGATAATAACCTCATTATAAGCTCCTTCTAGGAAGATAACATAAAAAGGGATGTGAAAATCATTATTGGCCAAAATGAAAAAAAAAAAAAAGTTGGAATAATAATTCAAACTTAATTAAAATATAGTTACTGTCACATCCCAATAATCTCACATCGAATATAAATGAGAATGTGATTGAATATATAAGAGACTTAGACATTAATAATAATAACTGAACTTAAGCATTTTGGGCTGGTGGTTGGGTCCAACGAGTTATTGTTGTTAGTGAGCTGCGTCGTTACATTTGGTATCAGAGCCAGTTTACCCGCTGAAAATGTGTGGCGAGTCTCGGCTGAGCAAGAGTCTGAATTACAAGATGACCAGCTATGTCAGGGTCTGGATGACAAGGCACTAGTAATAATAATTGGGCTTAAGACTAGTGGGTCAGGTCGGGTCGTTACAATTACAGATAAGTTTAAATCTTTTATTTGATTATGATTAGGATATGTAATTATCCAAAGTAAACGTTGAATTTATTATCTATTATAATTTAGTGGCTATATATATAGTCAGGCATGAATTAATTTGATGAATAAGTCATAGTAAACATGATTGCACAAGTGTTGCCCAAAATGTAATTGCTTTATTAATAAAATATTAGTTTAGGTATCTTCTCCTCCTCCAATATCTCTTCTCCATATTATTTTGATCTATTTTAGATCTTGGGTTATATAATTGGTATCAGCACAAATACCAGTTCTAATAACAAGTAGTATCAGAGAAAATTACGCTTCCAACAAGTGGTATCAGAGCCAGAAAGTACCATGTGACTTATAAACCAGATGACGACATATTCGAAAAAAACATAGATGCACTGTATCGGATAGTTACGTCAAAGTCAACCGACTCATAGCAGATTGACGAAGGTGACGTTCAGGTGAAACCAAAGTGAAGGAATCGCTTTGAAGAAGTTGGCCTCCACATAGCACACGACAGCAGGTGGTTGTGACGACGAAAAGAGAGTGAGGAGAGCTCGTGAAGAGATCCAAGAAGGCTTGACTAGATAGCCAGGAGGGCTAGTCAAGCAAGCCGAAACACAGAAAATTCGGCGAGATCTCGACGAATTAAGGACGTCATTCAAACCGGAAGGTATAAATCTGAAACTTGTTTTTCGGATTTTCAAGTTTCGTTATGTATTTAGATAGTTGGTTTATTCAACCTGGCTTACCAAAGTTCGATAGAACGAACTTTAAACGATGAAAAATCATAATATGATGTTTTTTAGAATCTCAAAATTTGTGGGATGTAGTGGAGAATTGTAATTATGAAAAAGAATTTGGTAGAGAAGAATTTAGTAAAAGAGATAGAGAAATTCTATTATATATTTTTAAAGCAGTGGATCTATCGTTGGTTGAAAAATTTTCAACGATAAAGACGGCACGAGAAGCGCGGAGAATACTATCGAAAATTGGAGGAGAATATTTGCTGGAAGATAATAAAATTCAAGAAAAAAAAATTCAACCCAACAACGAAGATACTGAAGGCCCCAATTTGCAAAGAAATTTGGAAAGAAAAGTCTGATCAAAATCACGAAAAAGATCAGATACGTGAAGAATATGTTAATGATCAAAACAGTGCAACTCAGATTGACGAGAAAGTTCACAAGGACGATATGATTAAAAAATTTTCCATCGATGAAATAATTACGCATCAAGACAAAGAGGAAATTGACTCTTTATATAATGTGAATGAAGAAAAGAAAATAGTAGACGAAAATATAGTATTAAAAATACAAAATTTTGATACGATACAAGACGCACACATTGAAATCAGCGAACCCAAAATATCAAATTCAGATATTCGCAAGAACGTGCAAATCTTTAAGGATGATGTGGATAATCAGTATTACAGGTGGCAAAGATTCTGTGTATGGCAACATTATTGGACGGGCGTCATGTTGCACAACTAGAACACGACGACAACAACAGCGACAGAGATTGCAAAATTAAAGTGTGCGTTTCACGGAGTTCACAGTTTGAAGATAAAGTTTGGATTAAGGAAGGATGTTGGAATAATAATCCAAACTTAATTAAAATATAGTTATAAATAAGTTTAAATTTTTTATTTGATTATGATTAGGATATGTAATTATCCAAAGTAAAAGTTGAATTTATTATCTGTTATAATTTGGTGGCTATATATAGTTAAGCATGGATTAATTAGATAAATAAGCCATAGTAGATATGACGGCATAGATGTTGTCCAGAATGTAATTGCTTTATTAATAAAGTAGTAGTTTAAGTATTTTCTCCCTCCTTCAATATCTTTTCTTCATATTATTTTGTTCTATTTTAGATCTTGGATTATATAATTGGTATCAGCAAAAATATCAGTTCCAATAACAAGTGTATCTAAGAAAATCACGCTTCCAACAAAAGGAAAAAAAAGAAAAAAGAAAGAAATTACATAATAAAATTGATGTAAACATGGAAACTAAAAAAAAAGGGGGGGGTAAAATTTAGGTCATGTTCTCCACATGAGAATTGAGTGCCCATCCCCCGCTTCCATGGAAGGGGAATTGGTTCTTGTTAGTCTCTGCATTAGCTAGAGCTCCCTCTATTGCTTTTTCCACCTCCGAAACCGACATCTACGCACAAAAATTATATGAAAAATCAGATAAGTTTTAATAAAATTGAAACATTCATAGTTAACGTAGTTCTTTGGATAGATCACCATTTGCACTTTATCCTTGATAAATAAATTTGCATCCGTAATCACTACGTTTAATTCATATAAAGCTTACCACTTAATCCCTTCTGTTATATATAGAGAGAGAGAGGGTGAAGTGCAAGATTTTTCAATATCAAATACATATAGTGATTTATTCAGGAGAATTATCTGCATTTTTAATGTTATTATGGCCCTTAAACATTTGAGTAAGGTAAAATTATTACAACTAGTTCATACTCTAGACATAATGAGAAGGAAAGTTCAACTTGTACGGATCTATTAATCTTCTCTTTGAAACTACTTTTTTCATATTTGCTTATATAATCCACATAGTAGTTTTGAATGTAAAATTTTCATCGAGGAACTGCTATCAATCAATGCGCACCTTTGTTTCGATACTCATGACCGTCAACAAAACATGGCCAGAGAAATTAGACCGCATAGCTCGGGCCTTTACATCCATATTTTTCAAGCATCTAAGAGCTCCGATCATCGAGTCAATAGTGGATGATGGATTCGCCACCTCGAACTTCACCTTTACCCCTTCTACGTTCGCATCATCCCCTACTAACCTCGCCTTGAACTCCTCGTTGCGCCTTTGGAGTTCATTCCTCACTCCTTTGAGTTCGCGAATGTATAATGCAGCAGATTGGACGATGGAGTTCTTATCGCCCTATAACAAGTTAAAATAACTTCTTGTGAGTAAAATCAAAGCTTAGATTGGCGAAGTTGTCAATAAGATATTAATTGGGTGAATGATTTGATTATGTTAGCCTTGCAGGATCCTTGTTTGTGGCCAAATGCACTAACTTTGTAATATAAGTAGATCGATTAACCGAGCTAGATTTTGGCTAATTTTATGTATATATATTTGGGTAAAAAGTGATCTGAAATGTAATTAAGACCACAATTTTCTTTAGATAGCCACATTGAAGCTTTATTATCTTGAAGTTATCCTTTAATTAAACTTTAACACGCTTGGAATAATTCTATCTTGCTCCAATTATACGAATTACAGAGAATCAGGCCACTGCATCTTTTCAAACAAAAATGTTACTTCATAATAGCACAATGCTAAAGGGGATTTCTCCAAATTACCCATTTTCTTCCTCTAATTCCTTAATTATCCATCTTAAATTTAAAAATTAAGTGCTCTTAAAGCCATAAATCCAATTAAGTGACCTCAAAAAAGAAAAAAGAGAAAAAGAAGTCCAACCTTTGATCTCGTCGAAAGAATAGAGTGTAAGTCCGCGTAGCTCTGACTCAACTTCTCCCTCCTCTGCCTCTCCCTCATCATGTGTCGGAACCCGCGGCTCCACTCCACTCCCTTACTCTCCTCTTTACCCCTCGGCATCGACCGCAGCAGCTCAATCACTCTCAGGTGGATGTTCCTACCACTACTACTGCTGCTACTGCCGCTACCACTACCATTACCCGATTTCGAATTCGAGCACTCGGTTGTCCACCCAAACTCGGGCCTCACATACTTCTCAAACGCGCTCCGCTTGACAGGTTGTGGATCCACCGGAATCGGGTCCAAACCGGCGCCGACGAGATTGAACGGCGCTTCAACTTCCGGAGACAGGGCCCATAGTGGCATTTCACCATGGAACTGTAACTCATCTTGGAAAGAATAGAAGGGATCCATTAACATCTTTCTCTCTCTCTCTCTCTCTCTCTCCCTCTATAACAATTAATCTCTCACTCTCCCCCTTTTCCCCTAGAATGGGATGTTGAGTTGCAAAGCTTACATTTTATAAATGGGTACACTGTGGTTCGTTTTTAAACCACGTGGTCAAATTGGGATTTGAAATTGGGTGGAGAGCTTAATTAGACCATGGAACAGTCAATTTTCGGGTTTGGAAAAAGAACACGTGAAAGTAATGGTTTATAATATTTCCTCGTGACGAAATGGATCATGAGTCCATCAGAATCGTCCGTTGATGATTGGTCAACGAATCTGGACCGTCCGTTCCGTGGGCCCATGAATTCGGAGGGGCGCTGAAGCTTCCACGTAAGTACTTGTGAGAATAAGTTATTAGCAGGGGAGAATAAGTCGTCTTAATAGAGAGAATAATAACTCGGGACTTTGCCAACACGTGGTGACATAATACTGGGGAAAAAATTCTA
Source organism: Ananas comosus (assembly GCF_001540865.1). NCBI lineage: Eukaryota > Viridiplantae > Streptophyta > Magnoliopsida > Poales > Bromeliaceae > Ananas > Ananas comosus. The sequence goes on from NC_033621.1 coordinate 591,719, forward strand.
ATATATAGAAATCTTTCTGTAGAATACAAAATTTGGCATTTCCATCACATGAAGAAAACAGCTCCGTATTGAACCACCTTTGTTTAAGGAAGGAGCCAACGAGACTACATAACATGTCCAAAAAAAATATTGGACGCATTTGGTGTACTGTAAACTAACTATAAATATATACATAAAAAATAAATTTTCGTAGCATAATAAATTATTTCAATGTTTTACATTATACAACATTAAATTATATATTATTTTGTGGTTTTTTTTTTTAGGAAAAGATAGCATGCTACCTGCTTCATTAAAACTGTCCAAAATATCCGATATACCATATCCAACCCGTACCCAATCCGGACCCAAACCGGAACCGATAAAAAATAGATTGTATACGGGTAAAAAAAATTACTCATTAAAGTTTCGGATATGGGTCTAGATATTTTATACCCATATCCGATTTGGACTCGACCCAAACCCAACTTTTAAATGGGTAGGGTTTGGAATAGTTTTCAAATCTGGACCCGATAAAATATCCGATAATAAAAAAAAAAGATTTAAACTTTTAAAGTTGAGGGATCAATTTTAATAGAATTTATATATGAAAGGTCTTTACAAATTTTCATCCTAGTAAAACAATGAAACATTAGCCGCTCTTTTACTCTTTTCTTTCACTCCTTTTTCTAATTTTTTTTACTCTTTATTTTTTACTCATTATTTTTTTGTTTCATTTTCGCCTAAGTCTCCGTTTGGTTCGGGGATAGGATTAAGTTCAGGGTTAAGGTGGGGTTAGAGTAATTTTGTGTTTGGGTGAGAATTGGGTTTAGTCCAGATATAGATAAAATAGTGTTTGGTTGGAGTTGATGAGATAGGAAAGATAATGGGTTATTATAAGTAGAAAATAATGATTTTGCCCTAATTTTAAAATTTAAATTTATATTTAAAATTTAAATAATTAAAAATAATAATTTAAAATTTAAAATTTATAATTTTATTTTTAAATTCAAATTTAAAATTTAAAGTTATAAATATAAAATGTCAAATTTAAAATTTAAAAATAATTAAAAATAATAATTAAAATTTTAAAATTTTAAAATTTAAAACTCAAAACTCAAAACTCAAAATTAAAATCTATATTTTTAAATCTCAAATTAAAAAATTTAAAGTTACAAAAATAAATTATCAAATTTAAAATTTAAATACTTAAAAATAATAATTTTTAAAAAAATTTAAAATTAAAATTTAAAATTTTTAAAAATAAATATTAATTTTAAAATTAAAATATATAAATTTTTAAAATTTTAAATTTTAAAATTAAATTTATATTTATATTAAAAAATTAAATAGGGGTGGGATTAAGTTAATCCAACCCCTATTCCTGGGGCCTAACCCCGAACCAAATGGTGGGATTAAGTTAATCCCAACCCTATTCCTGGGGCCTAATCCCGAACCAAATGGTAGCTAAGTGTTTTTTATGAAATAATATTTTCATCGTTGTCATCATTAGCGATATTACTTCTCATAGGCATGGCACAAGTAAGTTTTTTCCAAATCCCTTCTCCAATCATAGTCGACAGCCTAATTTTTTTTAAGGCTAAATTACAGAAAACCCTCCTGTTAAAATCCGCTTTTTCACTTTTCCCCGCTGTCATTTAAAAACCTACACTTTACCCCCTTGTAAAATGAAAAATGTGCACTTCACCCCCTGCCGTTAGCGATCCGTTAGGGTTCTGTTATAAAATATTTTTTTTATGCCAAAAATACCCCTCCGCCCTCTTCCCTCTTGCTTCACTTCCTCTGCCTCGCCGCCTCGCCCTCCTCCACTGCCTCGCCCTCGCCCACATCTCCGTTTGCGCCCACAACCACCCCCTCGCCCTCCTTCGCCGCCTCGACTTCGCCCTTGTTGCCGTTGCCACCTCTCCATCTACACCCACCTCGATTTCCTCCGTACTGTCGCCAAAATCGAGGGGCGACGAGGGTGTAGGAGGAGAAGGGGAGCATGTGGAGAAGAAAATGGAGAGAAATCGTGGCCGATCGAGGGGCAAACCGCAGCCGATCGAGTCCGCGGATGAGGAGAATGAGGGAGAAGACGAAAATAGCGAATGGCAAAATAGTCATTTTTCACACCATACCGCCCCTGTGCATATTTTTTATTTTACAAGGAGGCAAAGTGTATGTTTTTAAATGACAGGGAGAGAAAGTGAAAAAGCGAGCTTTGATAGGGGAATTTTTTGTAATTTAGCATTTTTTTAATGAATATTCTATTTAGTAAACTTTTAAATTCCTCTTTATTTTTTCCTTTTTTTAATGTTAGTATGTAATATTAGTAATTATTATAACTTATATTCTCTTTACAGGGGGAGATTAGTTTGTCCACATACTATTTAATAAAGTTTATAAAAAAAATATATGTATACGGGTACCCGTACCCGATTTAGACCTGACAAGTATCCGATCTTAAAGGAATAGTATATGGGTAGTCACTACCCAGACCCGCTTAAATAGGTCCGACGGGTATATTAGTAACTTAAGTACCCAGATCCGGACCCGACCCGAAGTTAAATGGGTAGGATATATATTTTTTTTTTTCTAACCATTTTTCGGGTACGGGTACAGTATATTAACTATCAAGGAGCATCACAGATTTTCCCGCAAGGAGCAAATATCCATAGACCGAAAATGTTCCATCAGTATATTAACTATCAAGGAGCAAATATCCCGAAGAAGCAACAACTCCGTACAGAGTTCATTCTTACCCTCCCAAAAAGGAGCATCACACACATTTGTAATAAAAAGTAAAATTAATCATCATATAGAAGAGGTCAAAACTTTTTCTCATGAATATATATATTGACATAAGGATATATCAGGCCCTTGCTACTGCTCATGCTATGAGACCATTAGATATGTTTTCCAATACCAAGAAGGTAAACTCTCAATCAAATTTCAATCTTTAATAAATTAACTTGCGAGTTGCGATTTGTGTTTAGGCATCGCTTCCTGATTTCACAAGCATACTTTAGTTCTTGTGGATCTTCTATAATTTGCAAATCATTGCGAAATGCTACAGTAATCAGACAAGTTTTAGAAAAAATTTATAGATTTCGCATGTATTTATGTGAAAAAAAAAAGAAAAATTCCTGTAAGAAATTACTAAGATTTTGACAAATTTGGATAAGCCCAAGCACCTAAAGTCCTTAAAGTGAAAAATTAAGCTTCTTCTTGTTAAGACTCCAGTGCGAAGTGACTTCCTTTGTCCTTTTTCTGAAAAATAGTATGGTGATAATCTGAGTTCTAGAGCTACCTAGATTACTAAAAAAATATGATCTAAAAGTAATTAAAAATTTCAGTTTATACATGATATGAATTTTGTTAGATCTCTCAGTACTACTAAACTTACAAATTGGATGAGACATCATTTAGTTGGATAGTATAAAGGCAATGTGCCACTAAATTTTTACTGCTATCCCTTTTTGTTTCGTACATGTATTTTCGATTTCTAAATGGTTTGAGGATGTAAATCATAACCAATTCGCTTCAATGTTTTTGCATAATTTTGAACTGGTTAGAATTTCACAAATAAACAATCCCACATTGAATAATAATCAATAAGTAAAAAAGATCGTATCAAAGGTTCTTGCTAATCGACTTGAAGGGGTAGTGCACGACATCATCTCCCCTTCTCAGGCGGCTTTTCTTAAAGGGCGACTAATCTTGGACTCCTTCGTTACTGCAAGTGAGATCGTCAGCGGGTGCTCTAAAGCAGGGGTGGAGGCTGTAGGAGTTAAAGCTGACTTCGCGAAGGCCTACGACAAAGTTAGCTGGATCTTCCTCAGGAAAGTTATGTTGTGGCTTGGAGCGCCTATCAAATGGTGTGATTGGATAGACCAATGTACGTGCAACGCTAAGGTAGCGATCCTAGTAAACGGTGCCCCAACCAGGTGGATCAGAGCTAAAAGGGGGCTTCGTCAAGGGGATCCTCTATCCCCTTACCTTTTCTTACTGGTTGCTGAAGGTGTTGCGAGACTGACGGAAAGGGCAGTTCGTAACAACCTCTTAAGTGGGATTGGACCTACTGCGAATGCCAAGGTTGCCATCATCCAATACGCAGATGATACTTTCTTTTTCTGCGAGGCTAACGCTACACAAGTAACGAATTTGCTCTTTCTCTGGCAACTTTTCGAATGGGCCTCTGGACTGAAGGTTAATAGACTCAAGTCTGAACTCCTCTACCTGGGCAGGCGTGAAGGGCTGGGACAGAGGCTAGCTGATGTCATTGGGTGTAAGCTTGGGTCCCTCCCGATCAGATATCTTGGATTACCGCTCTCAAACAAACCCCTTCGAAAAGAGGACTGGTGGCCGATCATTGAACGAGTGGAGAGACGGATTGATGGCTGGCAGTCAAAACTCCTGTCCCAAGGTGGCAGGCTGGTCCTTGTTAACTCTGTACTTTCGAATCTACCCCTTTATTTCTTCTCGGTCTTTCGAGCGCCAAAATGGGTTCTGCGTCGCATCGATGCTTTGCGTCGAGCCTTCTTTTGGGTAGGGAGGACTCGTGTTTCCGGGGGCCGTTGTTTGGCAAGTTGGAGATCGGTCTGCAGAAGTAGACCGAATGGAGGCCTCGGAGTTTTGGACCTAGAGCTCCTTAACATAGCACTCTTAGCGAAATGGTGGTGGCGGTATCTCACAGATCACCATCATCAGTGGGGTCCCCTTCTTGATGGCTTCTATTACTCCCGGCGCAAACCCCTGGGGGAAAGAGCTTCCTTCAAACCTCATTCACAATGGTGGAGGGACGTCTTAACAACTAGGACGATTTTTAAATGTGGTATTTATTACTCGGTTATGGACGGACGCAGTGTAAACTTCTGGTCGGACATTTGGGCTGACCATTCCTCCCTTCGGTCCTGCTTCCCTGATTTGGCAGACGTGGTTCAGAGTATTAACTGTAGGGTAAGAGATTGTTATGGACGAAGAGGGTGGAGGTGGCGCAAGATCCTGGCGGGATCCGATCCTACCTCGCTTTCTCAGAGAGAGGCGGTCGCCAACCTGAAGGAGATGCTTTCATCGGTGGTGCTATCTGACTCGCCTGACATACCTAAATGGAGATGGACTCAAGCCGAGAGATTTACGGTCAACTCGCTCTATAAATTCCTGCAGAATGGAGGGGTCAAAGATAGTAACTTTTCTCTGATATGGAACATCCCGAGCCCGCTGAAGGTCAAAATTTTTGTTTGGCTAGTCCTGAAACACAAGGTACAGACAAAGGATAATCTGCGTAAAAGGGGCTGGCATGGTGATCATCATTGCGTTTTGTGCTCTATGGAACCGGAGACGACTGACCACCTCTTTGTTCGGTGTGAGCTGACAAGGCTCCTCCTGGGTTGCTTGTTTCCTAATAAAAGAGCGCTTGCTAACTGTCCTTCGGTTAGTGCGCTTTGGGAGTTCAGCGGATCCAAAGGTGGTGCTTTGAGGAATTCGGAACTTTTGTCTATTGCCTCTCTCTGGTGGTCAGTTTGGTTAGAACGTAACAGGAGAATCTTTGAAAACGCGAAGCGCAATTCGAATCAAATTCTGACGGCTGCTCGCGAGCTTCGACGAGAGTGGATTTTGCACTGTGCATCGCAGTGACTTGTATATCTTGCCTTTTTCCTGTCTTTTTTCCTTTTATCCTTTCTTTCCCCTTTCCCTCTCTGTGAGGCCCAGCTGCCTCAGTTTGTTGCTTAGTTCACCTTCTTTATGAATGAAGCGGTAGCATGCTACCTTTTCTCAAAAAAAATAATCAATAAGTAAAAAATTGATATATACCAACAAGCAGAAATCTAATAGGTTTAATTTTTTTGAGTAGATGGCTTTTATTAGATATGTTATGTTTTTTTTAGCACACTTGCATAGATCTAAGCTGGACCAGAGCTCCCAAACAATTAGTTTTAAAGCGAGTGGTTTAACAATTTTTTTTTTTTTTTGAGAGATAGGTAGCACGCTACCCGCTTCGTTCATTTCATTTAGAAAATAAACTTAGCTAGAAATGTGAATCAACTAGGATTCGAACTTGAGTCTCGAGTATCAATCACCAAGTCCTTTGTCACTTACTCTAGGGACGGTCGGTGTCGTTTAACAATTTTGAGTTACTTGTTTAAGTGGTGTATTCTACGATACTCAGTATACTCGGAATGAGTCATGCCAAAAAAGAACACGTTAGGCACGTAGGCACAACTTAGAGGCATGAATTCGATTGGTTGGTGTACTTAAAAATGTCGAGTCCAAGAGGCATAAGTAGCCACAAGAGAGCCCGAACGGGATTGAGGCGCAAGTTAGAGACACGCGGTTGGACCGGGTTCACGTTCCTTGAAGAGCATGGCCTGTAAAAGAGCTTAAAGTGACATGGTACACTATTTGTGCTAGACCTGCCTTAAATTTTGAAACCGTAAAATTTTTTAATCCTATTCTAGTATGATTATTTTATTAAATTAAATTTAATTTATGTTTAATTTTATTAAAATTATTTCTAATTTTATTGAACTTTAGTTTTTAATATAAATATGCTATTTATTCTATTGATTCGGAGGATAGCATTTTTGCAAGAGATAGACATATGTTATACATCACTTTAATTATAATGAAAATTTTTTGCTCTGCCTTCGTTCGTAGACGTAGGTCGGTGGCCGAATCATGTAAATATTTATTTATTTTTTATTTTCTCATTTTTGATTCTCTTAATATTTTTGCGCCGGATGAACTTTTTTTTTTTTGTCACAACAAACAAGTGTTGGAGCAAATTTGGTATTAAAATAACTCATGGGTTCATAACAAACTGGCATCGGAGTTAGACGGTTTTGTTTGAGTGTTCTAAATGATGACGAAAGTTTAGATTGAGATGTTTGATCGCTCCAATAATTTTATTTTTCGACAAGTTGCCATTCTGATGCAACAAAGATTGCAAAAGATATTACTGGAGAATCAGAAGATAGACGTTTCAGAAAATCTCCCAATTTGCTTATTAAGCATGACCAAGTTCAATATTTCATAGACTTGGTTTGTATGAGTGTATTTTCAGAAAAGAATTCTCTGAGAGAATTTGAAATGTTTATCCCAAATAGAATTCTCTAAAATAGAAGGAAACTCAACAAGCTATCAATTATAACTCTTGTGCTTCATCTCAGATTTCATTTCTTACATCATTTTGAAGTATGGCATTCTTTTTAGGGTGAGTTTGGTTCATGCTATTTTTTTAAAATTCTTAATAATCTAATAGGAATAAAAAAAATATAACACTGTTTGGCTAAATTTGCTAAATAGTTTAGTTAATAATATTGAATTTACTTAGGAATGAGATTCATTCTAAAATACTAATCTTATTCCTTTGAGGGAGGGTGATTATCCTCGTATTAATAAATTGTAGTCATAATATTGTCTAATCTTTTTCGGTAATCATAATATGTCATCTTTTTCTTCCTCCGTCGCCTAGTTGGTTTTGTTTTTCTTTACTCTTGAAACCTCGTATCTCTCTCTAAGCTTATCTTTCTCTATCAAAACTTTAACTTTTTTCCTCTCTCGAAGCTAAGCTCTCTTTCCCCCCTCTTTTTCTAGAATCTCGATCAACTCTCTCTCTCTCTAACCTCGACACTATCTCTTTCCCTATTTCTTTAATTATACTCTCTCTCTCTCTAACCAATGTTCTCTCTTCATTTTTTTTTCTTAAAGGATGTTGAAATTATTTATAGTATTATCTGAAATTAATTAACGAAACAAATATATTAATTTTATATTTTTTATAATTTTAAATAATATGACTGTGCGAACCATACCGAAATACCACATTCTTAAAATAAGATGAGTAGGAATAAAATCATCAGACATTTTTTTATTTCTAATAATCTTTCATAGTGCGAACCAAACGCGCCCTTATAGGCATGCATAAGTACACATGCACATATCAATTTGAAGTTGACAACTTTTTTAAGTTAACATATATTAATTAATAGAATTTGGAAAAACATACAGGCATGTGTTTCATGCGTGTATATGTATAAATCATGTATGCCTTGACCGTCCAAATAGATAACCCATTCATACGTGAAGGATTTCGGTAGACCTGGAGCACCACGAATCAACTTACATATTTATGCATCTTTTACATTTAAAAATTTTATAGGCCAAATAAAAATCTTTATGCCATATAGAAAAAAAAATGTATATATTCAACATTCTCCAATTTGCTTCTTTTGTTATTCATGCAACCTCCCTCGTCTCAATGCCAAACTGAACAAAATAATGTTCAGGAGGTGACACGAATACTCTTTCAACATTAGCTTGATACACCGACCGTCCCTAAAGCAAGTGGCAAAGGGCTTGGTGGTTGGTATCCGAGGTCTCAAGTTCGAATCCTAATTGATTCACATTTCTAGCTAAGTTTATTTCTAAATGAAATAAACGAAGTGGGTAACGTGCTACCTATCTCTCTCCAAAAAAAAAAACATTAGCTTGTTACAAGCTCAACACAATACAACTAGCGCCCTACGATACTATTTAAGTATGAACTCAGCTCACAATGAACCAGCATAGCCGCCATAACGAAACATGCTTCGATCTCAATGCTAGCTCTATCTACGTATTTTGTGCGACATGAAAGATGCAAGTAGAACTCGAACATTTTTTTGGGAGAAAAAGGTAGCACGCTACCTGTTTCATTCATTAGGAAAGATGAACTTAGCGTACAAGGTGGAAGCAGCTTAGGCTTCCTTGGCAAAGATAGGAAAGAAAAATAAAGAAAAATAAAAATAAAGAAAAATAAATAGAACAACAGTAAAACGAAGAGAGAAAAAGAAAAAAGAAAAAGATCAGAGGGGAGAGGTTACGGGAGCGAGATCCAAGAGTTAGACAGTGATAATGCTCTATCCGAGGCTCTGACGGCGTTGGGAAGATTCGAACGGAAGACAAAGCTGTTTCGCTCGGTCCAAGCAACCCACCAAATAGCCGCCGGTTTGGTCAAGCCTTTTAATATTTTAGTGGCATCGGGGATTTGTGATATTAAGTTCCAGAGGCCTCGGACGTCGTCGCCCAAAGCATTGTTGGGTGGTGCCTCAGCCGGTCGGTGAAGGAGAAATCGGGCAAAAACGCAATTGCAGAAAAGATGGTCGACACTTTCCAAGGATAGTGCACAGAAAACGCAGGAAAGTTCCACGAAAGTCCCTCGACTGATCAATCTGTAGGCCATGAGCAACCTTTTGCGAAGGAGCAACTAGACGAAGATTTTGATTTTAACAGGAGTCTTAAGTTTCCATAGGTGTTGGTTGGTCGAGTCAGATTGACCGGCGTACGTGATGAATTTATATAGGGAGTTGACAGTGAACTTTTGGTTAGAGGTCCACCTCCATTTGAGCGAATTGGGTTCGATGCTTGGGTTGTAAAGGAGTAGCAGGTCTTTTAGCAGCGCCAACTGTCTTCTATTTTCAGAGGAGGCAGAAGCCACGTAACCTCTACAGATAAAGTGCCATCTCCATCCGTGTGAATTCCAGCATTGGGAAACACGAACATCCTTGTTCCTGATAGTTGAGAATATAGCTGGGAACACTGTGCTCAGTGGTGTTTCCCCAATCCAGATGTCCGTCCATAGCCTGATATTACTTCCGTCACCGATTTGATAGGAAATGCCGCATTTGAACACATCACGACACCGGACCACTCCTTTCCACCACTACGAGTAGGGGACGAAGGCGGTACCCTCGTGCAAAGGTCTTCTTCTCGTGTAGTATAAGTATCTAATTAGCTTACACCAAGGCTGGTGTGGTTCAGTGAAGAAGCGCCACCACCACTTGGTTAAGAGAGCGATGTTCATGGAGTCCACGTCTTCTATCCCCAGTCCTCCTTCATTCTTGCTTTTACAAATAGTTTTCCAGTTGACGAGACATGCGCCTCCAGCGATTTTGGAGCAGCCTTTCCAGAAGAAGGCTCTCTGTAGGGCTTCAATTCTGAGTAGCGCCCAGCAAGGCGCTTTGAAGATTGATAGGTAGAAAAGCGGTAGGTTAGCTAATACCGAGTTAATAAGTATAAGTCTTTCCCCTTGTGATAGTAGTTTGGCTTTCCACCCTTCGAACATTACTTTGTAACATTTTGTCCCTATTAATTGTGTTTTACGTACAGATGAGGTGACATATTTAGGGTGCTAAACTCTAACACCAAAGCACGAGTGCTGGTGATAGGGCTGGTCTAAAACGTTAAATTCATTAAAAAGCTAGATAAAAAGAGGCTTAATTGTACATATAATTATATGAGAAGTAGGTTGAATATCTCCCCCAAATTCACGCATCCGACTACCATCTGCCAAACATCCCCACCACCAATACTTATTGATTATCATTGCCCTCCGATCATCACTACTACTTTCGCCGGCATTACAGTAGCCTACTCTCTCCCGTCATCTCCAGTAAACATTAAAGAACTGATAACCGCCATCACCGACCAGCACACTCTCACGGATTGCTACTCTATCTGTAATTACCAACCGTCGTCCACCAGTGCTAACTATCATAACTACTATTGTATCGGTTGGCCATAGGCCACTGTATTCTATTACAGCCGCCTTAACTCGTCGTTTTCTATAACAACTAACTAGACACCATCATCTACAGACTTGCCGCCACTGGTATCGTCAAATGTGTGCGGTTTAGTGCCGTTATTATCTATTCACTATTGTTATTAATCAACATCTCATCCACCAACTTTGCCGACCACGAACGCTATTCTTGTTGCCATAAGTGTTGGCGAGTATCATCACTTCCACCGAGAGCCATTCATCATCCTGGGCTAGTGCCAACCTCCACATCATTAGTCGTTACACTCATGAATGTCGGGCGCTTGCATTGTCAACCATCATAGCCACCTCCACAGGTCGCTCATCATTGCAAACTCTTAACTCCCTCAATACTATGTGTATCATCCACCTCGCCGTTATTATTCATCGAACTATAATCATTATGGCTCCTATCAACAAGGTCGACTTTCACATTAATGGGCATGATGGGCATGTGCCAATGCTAGCCATGGATGCAAGTATGTAAAAGAACAACATACATAGTGCGCGGCATGCTAGTTGCGCAACGTATTGGCACAACACAAGTCATGGCATACCATGCCGACCAATGGCCAACATGCTCCTCTATCAAAGAACTTAAAAAACTTGTAGAATGCCTTCTATCACACCATCAACTCCATTATACCACACATGGTGAAATTGTTAATTGCTAACAGGTACTCTGTTTGTATGGTACAACAAAGCAGTAGGGAAAGAAAAATTATCATATGGTAACATATGCACCATAAGATAGCTGCTCAAAAAAAAATTTAACTACCAATACTTCGGAAAACATGCCCAAAATAGAGGGGAAAGAGAAATAAAGACATTGTGTTTTACGAGAAAATTAAATAGCATTGATTGGTTAACGTTTACTATTATCAATTGAAGTTTTTTCAGCACACATGTTTAAACATATCGAAATGGAGCAAAAGGAAAGGAAGCATAATTCCTGAATGAGCAAGTCATGTAAAAGAAAAGAGAATGTAGAAGAGGGTAGAATGGCGACGAAGTCCATGCCAACAGAGAGTGATGCCAAAACCAGGGTAATACATCAATATAACATGATGAAACAAGGGGAAAGGGAAAATACTATTAAGTATTAATGATATTGTAAGGAAGAAAAGGAGCATGGACTTGTAGTGAACAAGTGTATTGAAGATAATTACAGTAACTCTTTTGTTCATAGATATAGAGATCAAGGAATGGAAAGAGTGAAATTATCTAAACAATTGTTCAATGAATATAAAAGTGGGAACTTTAGAGATCTTACAATGTCATCTGAGAAAACAAAGTCGAGTTTTGTGAAGCTTGCTAAGGGCTCCAAGTTAAAAAGTCTATGAAGAAAATGGAACTAGGGAAGGCCACTGGAGCAAATGAGATTCTTAATAAGAGTCAAACTAACCAGGGGGAAGCAGGAACAAAGTAATAAGAAACCTGTTTATCATCCAGAAATCTGTTCCAGGATGAAAGTTTAGTTATGCATCTCACAATCTGTACAGGAGGTATCTTCTAGCTGAGCAGATGCATAAATAACCTAGCATGCCTTTATGAAATTAAAGAAGAAGGAGAAGAAGAATTAAAAAAAAAAAAAAACAAAAAGGAGAAGAAGAGAAGGGAGGAGGAGGAGGAAGAAGAAGAAGAAGAAGAATCAAATCTCTCTCGACATCTTCCATGAATCTAATTTCATGAGCCTCAATGAGAAAGAAACAATGGAATCTTTGCTAACAGATAGGCGTGATTCATACCTTACGTGGATTTGAGTAGTGCCTAGTAGTTCTCTGTTTTCTCATTCTGTCCTTGGTAAACCGGTGCTGTTTCTTCGTTTCGGAGCCTTCCTTCTATTGTCGGCACTCTCTTTGCTCTTTTCCTTCTTTGTCTCCATTAAGCTGCCTCCTTTCGGCTTTCTTCTACCTCTATGCTTCACTTAACGTCTCTGTTGTCGGAATATGTGGGATCTTTACTGTGTTTACCGTTTTTTTTTTTCTTTTTTCCTTTTCCTGTCATCTTCGAAGTCATGTTGCTTCACTCTGTTGCGAAATTCACTTTCTTACTGAATGAAGCAGTAGCATGCTATCTTTATCTCAAAAAAAAAAATCCTTCCGCTAAAACACCCCACGATCTTCGCTTCCTCGGCAAGGCTATCCTCAAATGCAAACACAGATGTCATAAACTCTATCAATCTATCTTCTATGTTTCCATTCCTTTACTATATTTCGTGAACAAGTGGAGCTCCCCTGTTCAAGCCAATGAAACCGCAGGAACATCCACTAAAATAATAAGCAAGGCCAAGCAGAGCCTCGCCTCATCACGCAGCGTAAGAGACTAAGAGAGCATCGTCTTACTCGTCTCCATTCTTCAACCAAGACGCAACGATCTCTACACTAGAGGCCCTTGGAAAGCAATCAAATAAAAAGCAACAAAGAGAAGAAAACGAATATACATAAAATTCTAAGACTCCTATAACTACAGAAAACACCTCCATCAACAGCATCTAAATTGTTTATCGAGGCAATCGTAGTATGCTTATTTCAATTTCGCTGAAAAAAAAAAAAAACTATGCTTAGTGCTCCATTTATACGCACCTTAGCCTGAGTTCCCAATATAGCGGACGCCACCAAATAACCTCGACTTCGTAGAAGAACATAAAATTGGCTTCGTTGCTCATCTCCATGTCGTCGCTTTCTTTCAGCCACTCCGCTTCTCTCTAAAAATTTCTCTTGGGCAAATCGTCGGACACCTGGTGATCGTAGGCCCAACAAAAAAATAAAAATAAAAAATCTCACGAAAAATCCATCAATTTTAAAAATTTACAAGAGCAAAAGGAATCTCACCTCTCATGAGAAAGAGAAAGCGAAAATCTCCGTGCAAACGTCTCATTTTGACGAATGGCCCAATCAGGATGGTCAAGTGGCGCTCTCCCGCATTTCCCGCATGATTTAAAAATGTCTACTTCTCGTATTTCCTTCACGTGTTCGATTAGGGCCGTGTACCTTCAAATTGGCGCCAACGGGTCGCTGTTGAATTTATACCGGTCAAAGGTGGGTGTGCGACAACAAAAGCGTGTTGGGACCTAAGAATTTAGATAAACCCACGTGAGCAAATGTTAAAATATAAATTTTTCTTTTTTGCAAAAGGGTTCGATCTGGAACGATAAAATTGACGAATTGAATTAGTCAGATAGAAACTTTCGTGATTGTTACATATTTAAAAATCAAAACGCGAAACGCGTGGTAATTAATTAAGATAATGGGAACGCAGGGAAATTGTCGCTAGTGTGCCACTGTATTAAGCATTACCATCCACGTTTGACTTTTGAAATCTTTTGTTTGAGACAGAGTGGGGTTTTTTTTTCTTTATTTATTTATCTTGTTTAGCTTGTCCGTATCAAGTAGTTTAGCATTAAATATGTTATAATAATTTTGAGGACCGATGCAGGTGAGAACAAAAAAAAAAAAAAATCCGAGCTTTGCAAAAGAGTTATTGAGGAGCTTCTCAACAGGATCTAGCAAACGAACTACAGTGTATCAGAAACTGTTGAAGCTTAAGCAGATGTATTGTCTCAGTAGAGAGCTGATCCAAAACAGACAATTAGTTCCTATCACCTTTCGGTAGGGGTTTTTGATTAAACAAACAACTTCGCAAAACGAAGGAAAAGAGAAGGGACTACAAACAAAACCAACCTAGGCTCCACTTTTATATGGATAAAATCGGTGACAATTTGTAATGTACAGAAATGAGATTTTGTTGATACAGGGCCCTTCTTTGCGGGCTACCTGCGTGCTTTCTTTCGACCTTTCATGCTGGTGGTATCGTCGGATTCTTCTTGCAGGGCTTCCTCCTTGATGTTCTCCGCATCGCTCGCTTCATGGAAGCTCTCGGTCTTGCCGCTCGACTGATCATCATCATCATCATCCTCCTCTACAGCTTTGTCCGTGGCTTCTAGCTTCGATATTCGGTCCCTGAGGTCTCTGAGTTTGGCCTTCTTCGAGTTTAAAATAGCCACAAACTAAAAAACACAACATAAACACAACAGCTCAACAAAGAGGTATAGATTTCATGTTCCAAGTTAAGATATAGGAAAATAATAAGCTTCGAAGAAAAAAACAACAAAGATAATAACTATTGAGTAATAGGCCTCTTTGGCTTGCTGAAGCTTTTGTAGGAGTGTTGTTGGAAAAGGCATTAACAACTTCCTGATAAACAGAAGCACAAGCTCTGAATTTAAGTAGGAAGGGTCGTCAAGGCCGAGAACCACTTTTTAGCTTCATGCCATGGTAAAAACTATAAGAGTGATTGCTGGATCATAGATGCCCATCCAGCTAAAAGAGTTTGGTAAATACAAGAAGACTGCTGCTTCTCGTACTTTCATGGCCAACATCATGGAAAACTACAAAATGCTGGTATTCAAAACCAGATTAGCAAATACAAAGCTGACGCATGGGAGTCGAGGAAAAGGAAAAAGAAAAGAGCTTAAAAAGGAGTGAGAAAGGGTATAGTAGCCCCCCAACTTTGACGAGGACCCGGCAAGAAATAGAACTGCATGCAGGAAAGGATTTCCCCGGCAACGACAGAGAATTACCTAACACTGTAATTTTGTGTAAAACACACAGCATTACAACATGTAAGCGTGTAAGTTCTAGCTATGTAAGAAACCATATAAGACGACGAACATAACGTGAACTCTTTTAATTCAACAAGAGAAGCAAAAGATAGCAGCCGAGGA
Organism: Ananas comosus; assembly: GCF_001540865.1. Classification (NCBI taxonomy): domain Eukaryota; kingdom Viridiplantae; phylum Streptophyta; class Magnoliopsida; order Poales; family Bromeliaceae; genus Ananas; species Ananas comosus. The sequence goes on from NC_033621.1 coordinate 607,003, forward strand.
AACAAAATGCGTAAAAGAGGCGACAACCTTGGAGTAGACAGAAGACTCGAACTCAACTTTCTCGTTGCTAAATCTCTCACTTTGTTGCAAGCACCTTTCAGCTTCTGCTTTTAGTTTGTCAAAGGCTTGAGTTTTCCTGACAACCTCTTCCTGTGTAAAATCAATTGAAGCCATTATACTTCTTGCATAGCTATCAAAGTCATTTACTAGAGCCCAAAAGTATCGGGGCTTCACGGTCATAACGGAAATCAAATGCTGGAAAGAAAAGTTTTGAAAGAAAATACTTGAGATCTCTGCTTATGCAGAAAGCCCTCCGCAGAAATTTTCAAAACCTCCCAAAGTCATAAAAACAAACTAACTTTGGGGGAGGTACAAAGGTTAACCAAATACTCTCTCACCATTAAGAGCACTTCAAACATAGGATAGTAAGAACGAACATCAGTTTCACCAGATATTTCAGCAACTTCATCCAAAATTCTCCAGTTTTTTTTTCACGCTACAGTTAAGATCCTTAGTTTAACAAGCTAGTGACAAAAAGCCAACAACAAATACACATGTAACACAAATTATCTAAGGAGGAGCTTCAAACATTGGATATTACTTAATCTGAGCAATGCCGAAACGAGAAGAAAAGAGATCTAGCATACACTCAAGCGTATATTTGCGTCCATGAGGAAATCCAGGATTTCAGCAGTAGTCTGCTTCTTATTTGGCGCCGGTTGGCATTTCCAACGCCACTCCAACTTGGTACCTTGCTTCTCAAATGTCCACGATAACTACAAAACCATAAACCGAGAATCAGTACCTACCTCAGCGTATCCTGCAGAGTACAAAAGCAGATGGGGCAATTTCGACCCCTCTCTAACTTTTACTTAATTTTGATTGATTGACCACCCCGCCAATGTTTTGTTTCTTTGGTTCTGCTAAGAGTTTGTTAGTTAACTGGTAATTTCTTCGAGTAAACTGGCTCTTCCGTTTTCTGAGAAGTGAGAGGTAATTAGAGCACGGAACCGCTGTTAAACTGCAGTAAAATTCCCAACTTAAATTACTGGAAAACTGAAATCGAGATAAGAGTTGTTAAGCAGGGGGTCAAATTCAAAATGGCGTATACAGGCCCTAGGCCATGATAGTGGGGAGGTCTCTCTCTCTCTCTCTCTCTCTCTCGAGCAATTTTAGGGTTTCGGTGTGTGTGTTGGTGGAGTAAGGTGGGGGGGAGGGGAATAGACGAACTTCACCCTTCGGGGGGCATGGGGGTCGGCGGCGGCGTCGAAGGCGTAGCGGGAGCCGGGTTGCTGGAAGGCCAGGTAGCGCTCGGCGAGGGCAAGGTAGTCTTGCGGGGAGAGGTCCCACTGCTCGGCGCGGAGCTTCACCTCGGCGTCGGAGGCGTCGCACGTCCACGCCTCCGCCCCGTCGGTGACCGCCAGGGAGAAGCGTGAGGGGTGCCACGTCCCCTTCACGAAAATGGCCGCGCCGACGGCCCCCTCCCTTTTGGGGTCCTCCACCGGCAGCTCCAGCTTCAGGCACGTATGCCGCGTCGCCATTGATGGAGAGAGGGAGAGAGATGAGGTTGCAGGAGGAGGAGGAGGAGGAGGAGGAGGGTTGGGATTTAGGAAGGGGAAGAGACTGCTAATAGAAAGAAGGGGTGAGAACTGAGGGAGGCTACACAGACTACTCGGCTTGCTGTGCAAGACAGCTGAGTTGTTGTGTTCGTGCGACGCCACAAGCTAACGAAGGTTTTTCACTACACCCGCCCATGATCTCTGGTCGTCCCCTAACGAAGTGCATCCATCCAACGGCCATCCGGAAAGTAGAATGTAAACAAACGCACTCCAAGTTTACACGAAGGTTTTTAAATTGGCCAATTTATCATTTTTGTTTTTACCTTCATCCGACGTGAATTTACGTGTAACTCCAAAGCAATCAGAGGGGTACTGTAAAATCTAGATGAGGATCGTCTACACAGATCAAGGTGTTGACATATCTGTGTGCTACTTTGTTGCTAGCTAGGCTACACTTACTAAAATACAACCAAATATTGGTTTAAACGAGGCGAGATGACATTAATTAGAAACAGATTCAACGCATTATTATTATACTCAAAAAAAGAAGAAGAGGAAGAAGAAGATGCAGGTCATGGCAACCACTCACCACTTCCCATTTGACCACTCCAGCCGCTCGGACAGCCAAACAGACAACCACACGGACGGCTTACAGAGCAGCATTATTAGCGAGCTAATGAGCCACCAAAACATTTCTAAAACCTGCGCCTGCTAGTGCGGTAAAAAAGAGAAGGCTCCATATAAAAGCACAGGCCAAAAAGGTCACGCTACAACAAGAGTACTACTAATACTTTCAACACGAGCAAAAATAAGGACCAACCTCAGTAGCATTTGAGATCAGTGGAAAGTCAAAAATTCTTCATCGTACAGACACAAGTTTCCAGAATCTATATAGAGTTTCAGTTGAACATTAGAACAAGTATGGGAAAGAGAAAAAAAAAGAAGAAAAGATCCCAGCTCTAAACCGCTTCTTTAAGATCTTGAAAGGGAGCAGAGGCTCAGAAGAGGGAAGAAGAAAACCTACTATTCTGCTATAGCTAAATTTCCCAAGTCAGAACGCACCGACTGGATACCCCTATACTCTCTACATCCAAGCAAAGAAACATGAGTAAATGGTGCGGGGCGCAGCATGACAATGATGCACCGTCAGGCCTTGATTTCCTGTTCAACAGCCTTGATGCGATCCGCCTTGTTAGTAGATAGGAGGCTGTTGAAGTTCTCCGACTTCCCAAGTAGTATCTCAATCTTTCAAAAGAAAAAAGAACAGAAGGGTCATTAATGACCTACATGGAACTTCCAACGATTTGAAGGACTAGTATGCAAATAAAAGACCTTTACCTTGGCTTTGCGGACGAGGCGGCCCTTGGCCTCATCTCTGGTGCCAACAGTGGATGTCAGGATCTCTGGTATAGTTCAGAGAAAACAAGATTAGCTAACATTTTTCAATAGCATGGGCTTAAAATAAAAGAGGAGTTTATACTCTTCTCGGTAGCCAGGCCATTATTCTTCAGGATCTCGGCGACAGTGACGACAGTGCCAATTGCTGAAATTAAGAGAGATGATCAAATAATCAGCATTAGTAGTGACGAGATAGTCTCTCCCTCTCTCTCCTCAATTCGTTTCCTTTATTCTCAATTCAGATTGATAACCAAGCAAGCCAATAATACCACCATGAGGAAAACAAAGCTCAAACATAATATCAGTATAAAAGAACAAAAGATCAAAACTAGAAACAATGTTCCTCATTCATCGGAACTAGAAATAATGATCCTCGATCATCGGATATAACATATCAGGTTATAGTGAGAAACAGTAGCACAATTAACCAACTGAAAATTTAGAATTGCCCCAGATTCAAGGACCAGAAATCCAACCACCTGCACTATTGTAATGAAAACAGATCTCACGAACAGAAGCTAAAGAGCATAAAGCAGAAGCGAAACAGATCATTCAAATGCAACAGCAAGTAAGCAATATTCAAATGTTATATGGATACATTACTAAGAATTTATATCATGTTTCTTTTCTTTGATTCATTCTCATGATATACTAGAACGTAATAGATAAAAAATAAGGATTGCACAGGTTTACCCATGCCTAGTGCAGAAAGCTCAACCTCATTGTTGTGCTGCATGTACCTCTGCAAATCAATCCATGAAGGGAAAAAAAGAAAAAAAAAAAAAGAAGAAAAAAAAGAAGAGGAATCAGTGAAATGGAATCAGAGCTTTCATCTACAGAATATAATAATAGAAATATAACATGCCGCTGGGAAAAAAAAACAAAAATTTACAAAGTACATTCTAAAGAGATCAAGGAATTAGGGATGATGTACTTGCATATAGCCAAGCCTTCAAGATATCTCATATATCTCAACAATTACTACACAACCATTCCTACGGAGGGAATTAACTTAAGTGGAAGAGCAGTTATTATAGTCAAGCACTTCTATATCATCGCATTTTCTCGTAAATAGCTAAAGAGCGAAAGCTATCACGAGTTTGGGGTATAAATCTCCTGTATCTTCAGAAACAACAGGAAATGGATACCTAGGCTAGATCATCTTATATCAAGCCTTACAGTAATCAACTCACATATAAATAGATGAAGTAAAACAAGATAAGTAAATGCATCACGAAATTGGGAAAATATAGTTGCATTGTCAATGCTTCAAGAAATTTCACGTCCCAACCATCAGGAAAAATGTAAGGACTACGCAAACGAACATACAGGAAACGATCAGATCGCAAACAATTATGATCGGACTAGGGTTTCTTCTACATAATTCTGAAGAAAAGAGATCATATGCATATCACCATTAATATTTCTCACAGACTACAAAGGAAAGGACAGCTATGAGGGGATAGATCGATGCACCATTTCTACAAAAACACAGAGAAATCGATCCCTCGGTACGATACCATTTACTAAGCCTTAAAAAACAACTTTAGCTCATTAGTCCATAAGTAAAACGTTAATGCGAAGATATTAACCAAAAAAACGATCGCTAAACAGCATCAGATCATGTTAAATGATCCGGACCATCGGAATTACGTCGTTAAGACAAAGAAAGAAGCTCGAGTGAGATCAAACCAAATCGCAAGCCAAATCAAAACAAAAGATTGCGAAAACATCAGATATCGTCGAGATCATTCGTCCCGATCCTCCAAATGCATGAATCGACGATGAAGCAAGCGATAGAAGCACGAGATCGATCAAATCTAAGCATCGAAAGCACGAATTTCTCAAGCGATAATGCAATCGAGAGAACAAAACAGAGAGAGAGAGATCGATACCTTGGCGAGATTGACGTAGAAGTATAGCGGCTTCTTGTTGGTGGAGACCTGGATCCGGTTCTTCTTCGCCGGCGCCGTCGCCTCCGCCACCTCCTCCGCCGCCTCCTCCGTTGCCTCGCGCTCCTTCTCCGCCTCTACCACCGTCGCCGCCTCCATCCTCTCCTCTCTCGCTTCTCTCTCTTCTCGCTCGCTCTCTCTCTCTCTCTCTCTCTCTCTCGCGATTGGGCGGAGGAAGGCGCTTCTCTTCTCGTGTCCGCTCGAATGGAAACAATCGCAAGAAGTGCCCCCCCGAGCGCATTTATATAGGGCCCACCCGTTCCTTTGGATGATTATCCAATGGGAAGTGGCAACGTGGAGGTCGGGCCCACTAGGCGGTTATGTTCCGTGGGCGGTTATTTCGCCCCTCCCGTTTTGGCTTATTTACGATGGCGACCCTACTGTGTTGGGTCTCTCCGGAATTGGGTCAAACAACGAGCCCAATCTCGCTCAGGCGCAACCGAAATTGTCGAGCTCTTTTTAAGCCGCAATTGATCAGGTTGAATCATATGGCCATTTCGGGTTCATGAAATTTTTTTCTCAGTTAACAATTATTTTTTACAAATTTAAAGAACTTCAAAATCAAAGTTCTCCGAATTTACTGAATCTTGTCAACCTCAACTAATGAACAATAACCAAATTTAAACTTAGTTTAATATTAAGGTATATCTAACGCTATTAAATAAAATGGAGTTGGGATAAAAACATAAAAGGATATGCTTCTATATTCTCCGATAGGACCGCATAAAATATATCGTAACCAACTCATCGTGATATGAAAAATACAATATTACGTACGGAAACAAACAGAATATTTTTCTATTGTACTTTCTTTCCGCACATAACGTAATCTTGCTGCAATCCCAAACGATACCATATTAAAATAAGCTTTTTTTAGTAACCTCTCTCTTTTATGACTCATTTTCTCTCCATCTATTTATATCTTGAATCAAATGTAGGCCATTCAAATCCTAACATATTTTGTAGTTCGCCCCTCCCTTTTGGTTGTTCAATCTCCTCTCCCAAATAAATCTTAATCTGATCTCTTTCTTTAATGCAACCAAACCTACCAAGTACCAACCTCCTCTCCTCTTCTAACTCCTTTTACACATCTCTTTCCCCTCCAAAGGGGACCCATCACATCATATATACCACTCTCCTCTTCCTGCTACTCTACACTCTCTTTCACATCTTATAGATTATTCATGCCAATGTCATCTAACATAGGAATGGCAACAGGCTTGGTGGGGATAGGGAGCCATTCCATCATCTGTATTCTGCTATCAACCAAAAGGAAAACAAAATATTCTTCATCCCTATCCTGGGGAGTACATTCTCATTCCCATAAATTAATAGAGATCTCTACGGATACGTTAAATATGAAAAAAAATCATTTTACTTATTTACTTGCACTTAAAGTTCGATTTAACCAAACTTAATACAATTCGTCTCTTCCACGTTTATGTGGATTTATAAATTATTTTCTTCCACTTGCCTACTTGTTAGCTGTGTAAATAATTAATGTACCAGATAATTAAAATTAAGAGTGATAGAGATTTGGACTAAATTTGCTAATTGGCTATAAATAAAGACCTTAAAAATTATATGTTTGAGTAGAGCTACTATACTATCGGAAGTATAGAGGATATGGTGTTTTCGACTTTTTGACCCTTAGATCAATCCTTTTGATCATTTCTTATATTTGGATTAATAATATTATCCTGTGGAGACTACTCAACTCAAGAGTACTACTCAACTCTAGGGCGGACCGCAATCATCCAACCATATAATTTTTGATCCAATGATCAAAAAGTCATAAGCATTAACTTATCTATACTTCTATAGCATAGTAGCTCTACACTATATATATATATATATATATATATATATATATATATATTGAGAGAAAGAAAGGTAGCATGCGAAATTTAGTTGGAAATGTAAAATAATAAATCTTCGAACTTCAAACCTCCGATACCAATCATCAAGTTCTTTGTCACTTGCGCTAGTAACAGTCAGTCTTAATATTTGCACACAATTAATACATACATACATATATATATATATATATATATATATATATATATATATATATACATCATGAGGTGCACGAGGTACACATGATAGTCCTCGCACGGTCCACGAGATCCCGCATCTGCTTGCGGACTCCTTCCACCTGAACTTTTAGTTTTCTGTGGGAAAAAAAGCGGAAAACAAAAAATCAAGTTTCCCCTAAAATTTGTAATATCACTTTTTTTCACAAACCAACCTTATCCACCCTATTCTTTTATTACTAACTATTTCTTCTTTTTACACTCCCAAGCCCTACGCACGCCCCAATTTCAACCCTCCTCCTCACCCCAATTACTAACTATTTCTTCTTTTTACACTCCCAAGCCCTACGCACGCCCCAATTTCAACCCTCCTCCTCACCCCAATTACTAACTATTTCTTCTTTTTCCACTCTCGAGCCTTACGCACGCCCTAATTTCAACCCTCCCCCTAACCCCAATCATTTGGGGTGATTGGGCCAAACCCTACCCCAATCATTTAGGGTGGGGAATTCTTACCACAAACCTATATTTAACCCCCAATTCTTTAATAAGGTGGCTAATTGGGGTTGGTTTGCCACCGATTGATTTGTAACTTAAACTTTGAGCGGTGCGCGCATAAGTTGTTATTAATTTAATTAGTTATGTTCGTTAGTAAAGAGAAAGTGATAATCAGTATGTATAGAATAGAATGTGTTATTTTGTACTTTTACAGTAACGAAATTATCTACAGTGTTCTTAACGTACTTTATTATAAGATGGATGTTAATTATGAAAATCCTTTTTGAAGTTTTTGGGGAGGACACCAAAGCACGTAAGAGTGAAACGATGGGACACCAAATTTTGCATAGTTAAACGGGGGGACACCAAAGCAAAAATAGAAAAACAATAGTTAAAATAATAATAAAAAAAATTTTTAGTCACTGTTTCATTTTTAATTTCCTATGATTTCACTGATAAGCTATTTATATCTACCAATAGACTTCAAAAAACATATATTAAATTGCTTTATAATTACTTTTTCGAAGGCTTTTCTATTTTTACTTTAGTGTCCCCCCATTTAACTATGCAAAATTTGGTGTCCCATCGTTTCACTCTTACGTGCTTTGGTGTCCCCCAAAAAACTTCAAAAGGGTATGAAGATTATTATGTACTTATTACGTACGATGGAAAAAGATTTTTTTTTTTAATGGTGAGATATATATATATATATATATACACACACACGAAAATTTTTATATTGTGAAATACTTCATTTTAACTAGATAATAAGAAAAGGTCACCTTATGAAACACTTAGAATCACAAAGACGACTCGTGACGGCTAAGGATTTTTCTCACTCCAGAGTGTCGGCCGCGCCTCAGGGATACAGAGGGACGCGGCTCACGGTGGTTAGGGAGACGGCTTACATTTTTCGCTATGTTTCATTTTTAGATATGTTTGGAGGAGTTGATTATCGAAAAAAAAAACAAAATAACTCCAAAAAAAAAAATTGATTTATTAAATCTGTTTTTTTTTAATAATTATTAAATATTATAATATATTCAAATTAAAAAATTAACTAACTATTAACTATTATTCATGTTAATGATATGAATGAAATTAATGCGTGTTTGAGTTTATTTTATTCATATCGCTAACTCCCTAACTTTATGTTATGATAGTTAGGTGTACAAATAAATACTATCATTGTCAGTTGCTCATACAATATTTAAAAAAAAAAAAAACTATCTAGCCGTCGTACGATGAACGAAGCAAATAAAGTAAATCTTTATTTGAATCGACCTTTACACTTAGTTAATCTTAAGCTTGAACCTTAGACTCATGGTTTTTTTTTTTTTCTTCTTTGCTCATCATATAAACATGATTACCGAAAAAACTTAGGCTTCCTACTACTCCTCCTCTTTTAAAAACTTTTTTAACTACCGAAGATGAACTTGTGTGTTTTACGAGGAACCTAAGTTGTTTTGTCGTTGTTACAATGAATAGTTGGATCGGTAAACGATCTAGACAACGCTTTTTTTAACAATCCAGGCCTTCACCTTCTTTCTACCTTACGTGGCCTCTGATCAAAATCAAAAAAAAGGATACTAGAACTCGTTCAACAATCTAAACCTCAAAAAATTTCTTTTTTCGTTCCTGTACCAAATCTTTATTTATCGATTACATCGACCGTTAGTTATTAACCATTACTTTATCTTAAAACATATGCTTTTTTTATTATTTTATCAATTAAGGTATTTTCCATTCATTTAACATTTTAAAATGGTTTCAATATGGTTTACAAAAAAAAAAAAAAAATTATTTCATTGCTTATCAATCAAAGAGCACGTGTGATGTAGCGTGCACGGTGGCCCGGAAACAACCAACCCAACTCACAAGCGAAACCAGTTCTAAACTCGAGCTTGGTAAAGTTTGTCAAGTTGGTAGTTCTTCGACCTTTGTTGCAATTTCGATGGCAAACTAAGCACCAATTCTTTTTTGATCAATAAAATCCTTATACCAATTCAAGTTTCAATTCCATTCTAATTTTATAAAAATACAAACCAACTTTTAATCTCAATCAGGTACTAATTTTTTTTATCACAAATCAATCTTATCTATCTTATTCTTCCTATCACTCATTTTATCACAAAATAAACCAACCTCATCACCACACCTTACCATAATCGACCCCAACCAATTAAGGTGAGGTTTACTCAATAAGACTTAATCGGGTAAACCCTACCTCAATTGATTGGGGTGGAGGATGTTATTACAAACCCTTATTTTGGCCCCAATTCCCCAATAGGTTGGGGAATGGGGGCTTGGTTTGTGTTCAATCTAATCTCAAAAAACAGCGCAGGACACATCGAGCTCGAGGGCGGCCGCTGGCGAGGCGGTTCGGAGGTGGCGCGGGATCGCCAAGAACTCGAGAGCCTAGGGCTAGGGCTCGTAGTAGGGACGCCGCTGCTAGGGCTGGGGAGGAGGCTCGCAGGTGGCACGGGATCGCTAAGAACCTCGAGGAACCCTAGGACTAGGGACCTCGTTAAGAACCTGGAGATCTCGGAGTAGCTAGGGACGTCGCTACTAGACTGAGAACCTCGATGCCGGCGGGATTACACTCTAGGAGAGAAGGAGAACACGATATAATTAGGTAGCTAAGGACGGTCTTTTACTGACAACTTAATGGGATCACTAAGGTTAGACAACTTAGGACGTGATAATTGACAGCATCAAGGAACCACTAAAGCTAGACAGCTTAGGACGAAACGTAACAAAGGGAGCCGGACCAATCTTTATTGACAACTTAATGGATCACTAAGGTAAGAGAGCTTAGGACGCGATTATTGACAACATAAGGGTATCGCTGAGTTTAGACAGCTTAGGACAAGACGTAACAAAGGGAGCCGGCTAAGAAAACGGCTCGTCCCCGTCTCTTGCTAGAGTCCTTATCGACGTTTATTGACAACTTAGGGATGACCACCCCTACATCTATAACATATCGAGACGTTTGTTTTTTTTTTTTCTTTCTCATACACTACCGAAAAACCATAACACGAACAACATTAACACGTCGCTACTAGGACTGGGGGGCGACGAACTCGTAGGTGGCACGGGATCACTAAGAGTCCCACGAAACCCTAGGGTTAGGGACCTCGTTAAGAACCTCGAGATATCTTAGTAGGGACGTGACTAGGGACGTCGTTTCTAAGCTAAGAACCTCGACGTCGACTAGGAAAGCGGCTCGCGGCACTACACTCTAGGAGAGAAAGAGAAGAAACAAGATGAAATTAGACAGCTTAGAACGATTCTTTATTAACAATTTTAGTTTATTGACAACTTAAGGGGATCGCTAAAGTTACAGCTTAGGCCGTGACTATTGACAACTTAAAGGGATCGTTAGGGTTAGACAACTTAGGACGAGAAGTAACAAAGGGAGCCGACCATGAAAGCGGTTCACCCCCATCCCATGCAAGGGAGCTCTCTCCCACTCCTCAGCTCGGAAAGAAGGGGAAGCGGTGCGCTCCGGTTAACGAGGTCCGGGCTCGAGTGAACACACAGGGGTGTGACTTGTGGCGAGGAAGTTCGGGATTACACTCTAAGAGAGAAGAAGGAGAGATCGATATCATTATTTTCAAAGTCTTTATCGACGTTTATTGACAACTTAAGGATGTCCACCCCTACATCTATAACGTATCGAGAACAATTATCAGCACTACCAATATTCTTTATCTTTACATACACGACTGAAAAACCATAAAAAAAACGACATTAACAAACTAATGAAATAATATCCCCCTCACGAATAAAGGAGCTAAATAAGAGTTTTTATTTTATTTTTGACAAACTTAGAACGACTTCAATAAAAAGGGGAAAAAAAACTTTTTTTTTTTAAAGGAAAGTACAAACGAAGTCTCTTATTACCTCGGAAAACACCTCCTAGATTTACAACTGGACTCAGCATCGTTTGTTAAGCATCACTAGGTACGCTTAGCTGGTTTGTGGCATTAAGCTTCCCAAGGAGGAATAAACTCTCTTCGCCCAGTTGTCATGATGTGAGGTTTACATCAAAGTTAACCCGGTATGGTAACTCCTTTTGGCTTAGACGTCCCTCTACCTTCAGTCGACGGATACTAAAATAGCGCTCGAGATTAGTACGTCAACTGCTCAAAATACGCTTTCATTTACTTCACTAATTGGTTCGCGCTTCGCGAATACTCCTACTGAAACCAGTATATTCACTGTTTCTTAAATGCGCTAAATACAACTAACTACGAACGAAAAATGAAGTTAAATACAACTGACAAAATCTATCTTTAAGGTACACCAGTTTCCCTCATAGCAAGTGTTTGTATAGGTTTCTATAATAGAATCGGCTTTTGGTCAATGGCACCAAACATGATTACCATTAAAACTTAGACTTCCTACTACTCTTCCTCTTTTAAAAACTCCTTTAACTACTGAAGATGAACCAGTGTGTTTTACGAGGAACCTAAGTTGTTTTGTCGTTGTTAGGAAGTCTAGGTTTTAACGGTAATCATGTTTGGTGCCATTGACTAAAAGCCGCTTCTATTATAGAGACCTATACAAACACTTGTTATGAGAGAAACTGGTGTACTTTAAAGATAGACTTTGTCAGTCGTATTTAACTTCATTTCTCGTTCGTAGTTAGTTGTATTTAGCGCATTTAAGAAACAGTGAATATACTGGTTTCAGTAGGAGTATTCGCGAAGCGCGAACCAATTAGTGAAGTAAATGAAAGCGTATTTTGAGCAGTTGACGTACTAATCTCGAGCGTTATTTTAGTATCCGTCGACGAAGAAAATACTGAAGGTAGAGGACGTCTAAGCCAAAAGGAGCTACCATACTGGGTTAACTTTGATGTAAGTCTCACATCATGACAACTGGACGAAGGGAGTTTATACCTCCTTGGGAAGCTTAATGCCACAAACCAGCTAAGCGTACCTAGTGATGCTTAACAAACGATACTGAGTCCAGTTGTAAATCTAGGAGGTGTTTTCCGAGGTAATAAGAGACTTCGTTTATACTTTCTTTTAAAAAAAGGTTTTTTTTTTCCTTTTTATTGAAGTCGTTCTAAGTTTGTCAAAAATAAACTTCTCCGCGTCTCGATCTAGCACAGAAGTAGCTTGCTAAAAGGTGTTATCCCTTCATTATCACAGTCGTCATTGAAAGTAGAACGAACAAAAATCTTAAGACGTTTGGAAAAAGTGTTAAAAAGGTGAGTTTGTGATCTAAGAAAAAGAGGACAAAAAGAACACCGTATCCCTGGTACCCCACCTAGAAACAAAGATTTCTCCGTAACCTGACAGACCAAAAACAACACGGAAAGATTGCCGTAACCTAGCGACAAAAAAAAATACAGCTATTACAAAACATGACATTTATCTTTGAAGCCTAGTAGAAGGTAGATTACTTACATACAAACGAATAGAAACGAGACCTAATTAGATTCATCTGAAGTCTAAAAAATCAACAAAATCAAAATGAAAAATGCAAAGAACGCGTTGATAAATCAAAGTATGTGTAGTACTGTACTTATAGATAAATACTACACATATAAGTGCTAAACATAGTTTAAAATGAGCCAATCAACCTAATACCGTTCAACCTGTTTTAAAACCAAAGACGTCTTTGTCTTCGACAATAAATGTTTAAACCAAGACGACGATACTGAACAAAAAAGAGGAAATAAAAAAAAAAAACCCACAATTTCAACTCAAGAGAAACCTAAACTATAACCTCTCTTAATAAAGAGGAGTGGTTGTAGACATCGTGATTCTACACAAGATTCAAGATTCTCGCCACCTCTCTTGTTTTTACCCTATTATATATCTCTAATGATACGGTGGGTGTCGGTTGTATCAGCTAGTTATGTGGCGTTATTAAAGAATTAAAACGAAGAGTATGTATAGAAAAATTAAGCTTGAAATAATGGAACTAGCCGTAGTACTGTTATTGTTGTAACTACTTTATTTTGATTAAATTTACTAAATGTTAATATTAAAACTTCTCGCGTATTTTCGTCCTCTGTGTGACGAGTTGAAGACGTTTCTCAACACTCGAATTAGACCCCTAATCTTATAAAAGGACTATCATAGAATCTTCGCCGATAGAATAAACGTTGAAGACACATCACATGGGGTAGGGTCGAATAACTGGCTAGCGGGTGGCGTGTTCGACAGCGGCACCCGACCGGCGTTCAATAGGCTAGACGCATCAACATGCCGCCGGGCGGCACCGGCGTTGTTCGGTAGTTACCCAAGAGTTTTGGACCTTATTTAAAATATACATTAGGCGTACTTTAGCTCGTGGAGAAATTGGAACAAGACTCATTAAATTAAAGGACAAGCCTCTTTTTGAGGGAGTACCATATTGGGTTAAGGTGTAATGTGAGAACACTAAGAGTTTTTTCTTTTTGTGTCCTCGTTTGTTTATTTTCTTTACCTTTTATCGAAGGGATATATACATGCATATGAGTGGCATAAGAAATACTAATCGCTTCTCTAGTATGAACTATCTTATGTATAGACACGTCTGTCATCATCGTAAGAACATGAGCCTTGAGTTAAACAGCGTATTAAATAAGTAAACGAGCAATTTTCGAAAACGACGTAACAACATTAGTCGTTCTGTCGGGTTGTCTAGTTCGAGCGACAGCAAGAAAAAGGAGTCGCGTTCGCAGACGCCATTTGTAGGTTCCCCGGGACATAACATATAGGTCTTAAACGCTGGTGGTAAAAGCATATGATTGACGTTAGAATTTCTTGATTTAGTTAGGGTCGAGGTAAACTATTCGTAGGTGGTATCTAGTGGTGTATTAAGTCCGATTGATCATCACTAATACAAAATTCTTAACAGCTGGAATTTGGTTGATAGTGATTCGCCGCGTACAATTCATGTAAAACCAATCGAGATAACTGATAGGAAACTTAACTAATGTACCGTACTTCTATTGTGAGCACCTGAAGTAACACAACTTCATGCTCTTTGTTTTAAATTTCTTTTTACTATTTAACACACCCACAACTACTCTATGCCAACTACAGCTTTACCATGAGCTCTTTTTTCTTGACTTTGATGTTCACTTTTACATAGAACAATTTCGTCTATGACTGATGATGGTTTCCTTTGTTGTATGCCACGCTTTTCCTATCAAGTTTCTCATTGAACGGAGTTACCGTAGAAGCTAAGAACTCTCTTATCTACCATACAACAGGTGCTGAGCCCCTATCGAGTTCAATCGTTACTTCCGCTATCTCTATAGTAAGACGGGGTACAGTTTCCTTATTTGACGTAGTACCTTAAGGAAGAGCGACTAGTTACTTGGATTCGGACATTTCTCTGATAGCAGCGTATAGTTGTATAGATGTAATGACTATATTAACCTATAGTTATCATTCGTCTTGAGATTAATGTATAGTTATACTTTTGTGATTTTCCGATGTACACATCTAAAATATCCTAGAGATTATCACTCGGGTTTTTTTGGTTCTTCTCTTCAAATAAATCCACTTTATCTACTCTATAAGAACAAGCACCTTCAGGTGTTGAGGTGTTGAAGTCCTATAAAAACATTGTTTGACGTGAAAGTTCCACATTTGTACGTGACTATACGGATTCATTCACGGGGTTTAACTATAACACTCGAGGTTGACCTGGCTTCGTTTACATTACACTAAGCGTTCTTCCTTTGTCTGGAAAACTCGCCTCTAGAGCGCACGCTAAGAACTTCACTTCCTTAACTTCTTGAACTCATCTATTTCCTTTACCTTGAGGCCAGTAGACTCACCGGTGTGGTCGATGTCGTTTCAAGTGAGGTACGCATTTCAAGCTGGGACTGCTGAGGTCTATTCCCGAGTCTATTAAATAGAAGTTCAAGAGTGGACGTTGTCATTATTTGTACAATAATGAGTGTAAGTCGTCATTTATGTAATGACGAGTGCCATTCGTGTCAAATTACAACCGTATTCGCTTAAGATTAGTGTATGTCTACTTTAGTTATATGTCGGCCGGCAGTGTCTTGGCCGGTCATCAGAACACCTTCTTAACCGCCGGCCGACCCCCCGGCTCTATCTCCGGCTCTGGTCTCCATTCCCGGGGGCACAGCCTCAAGCTTAGTGGTTTCAACTTCTATTATGTAAACCTTAGTTGTACTCAACCATTTCCTATATTGTGTTCCTAGTGTTGTTGTTTGTCTAATAACTTTCTTCCCTCTGATATAGGACGGGACCTTAATGGGTAGGGAGGGAGGAAAAAGCAGAGAGGTCAAGAACCAGTGTTGGTAACGAACAGAGAATAATCGCGGTGTGGAGAAGTTGGGTACATATTGATTTAATAAAAAAACAAACAGTGATTTTTTCCTGAAGCAACTAGGTTTTGTAGGTTCCGGAGATATGTGTCTTGTACTGATTTGTTGATTCTACAAACTTCATTTTGTTAAGACTGTTGTCACTGTCAAACAAATGAAATAATCTTCTCTGAATTAAATGTCTTTTCCCGTAGATGTCTTTTCCTGTTTCATGTGAACTTTCACTCCGGGTTACTCCCACCGTTACTTGGTGGTGTACTACACCATGTAAAGGGTTGTTATCCTTTCCCACTTTGAACCGTGTCTCCCCCAACCTCTTATCGGTTTAACGGTACAATGAGTATAGGGTCAACGGTATTTATTCTCTTATTGTGTTCTACCTACCATAACAATCCAAAACTGGATCTCCCGACCCCGGTCCTTTTCAAATTGTTTAGATCTTGTTTATCTGTTTGACCCAGTTCCACAGGACACCGATTCTAGATCCCGTAAACATCAAATCGTAAAGATAATGAATAACTAAAGAAAAAAATATCCTCGTCAGTCTAACTAGAAGTTTATTAGAACAACCTATCACTTGGCTTAAACTCTCCTGTAACTGGTTCAGTTCAGCGACTGGCTCAGTTCACACAGAAGCCCTACACCTAGCAAAAGACCTAATTGGGAGCTCACGCGGTGCTAGTTCACTAAACTAACCCTTCCCTAGTCGAGTTGGCCTAAGTATAAGTTTTTTTAATCGACTAGGCTTAAATACTTGTCTGAGCCGACAATCTCAGCTTAGTTAACATATAACATGAGGTTTAATTTTCATTTTGATTTTTGGAAAATTCTCGGCCTAAATAATCTCGCCGAGCAATACGCCTAACCGAAAGGTTATATCAAGAACACGCAGAAAAAAAACACGGCTGTAAGGACATGGTCCTCTTTTAACATTGTGAGGTTATATCCATGAGCACGCAGAAAAGGTAAGCTACATTATGCTTTTCTTCAAGATTAAACTTCAAAAGTAATGATGGTCGTGATAGATATAGCCGAATTCGAAATGTAGAAGTAAAAATAGAAAATTCGACGTACGGAGTACGGACATGAAGGATACATATGTTTGGAAAGGTGTACATAAATCCATGAAAACAATGAAATAGGAAGTAACTTAATACGTACTACGGACTTCTACTTGTGTCTAATGATGGTCGTGACAGACTTAATTCAATATTTAAAAGTAGAAATAGAAAGTTCAGCGTACGGTTATGAAGTATACATATATTTTGAAAGTTATACGTAAATCAATTAAAATAATGAAATAGGAAATAACCTAATACGTACTCCGACCTTTACCTGTGTCTAATGATGGTAATGAAAGACTTAGCTCAAATCGATGTTAAAAATAGGGATATATTTTTAGAAAGTCGTACATAGATTAATCACCTATTTATGGGTCGTTATTAAAGAATTAAAGTGACTATCTTACTTTGATTAAATTTATTAGATGTTGGTATTAAAACTTGTCGTATATTTTTGTCCTTGTGACGAGTTGAAGACGTTTCTCAACACTCGCATTAGACTCCGAATCTTATAAAAGGACTAACATAGAATCTTCGCTATTAGAATAAACGTCGAAGACACATCACATGTGGTAGGGTCGAATAACTGGCTAGTCGGCGGCGTGTTCGGCAACGGCACCCAAACGGGGTTCAGTAGGCTAAACGTATCAACATGCCGCCAGGGGGTACCCGCGTTGTTCGGTAGCCACCCAAGAGTTTCGGACCTTATTTTGTATACATTAAGTGTACTTTAGTTCGTGGAGATATCGGAAAGAGACTCATTTAAGCACAATCCTGTTTAAAGTCTATCGGGGAGTACTATATTGTATTAAGGTTGTCGTCTCATCCTTTACATAAGCCAATTTTTATGTTATCAATATTGACGTATATAAAACAAACTAACCTACATCGATTTTGGTAACGTTGATTTTTATTAAATAAATCAATGTATGTTAACTTAAATAAAATATATATACCTCTGCTCTAATAGAGGTTTCATCTTTTCTTTAAAAGTCAAATTTTTCACTACTCTCCATTTGAATATAAAATAAATTTTAATAAAAAAGATTGACAACGTCAATCTTGACATCGATTAAACCTGAACTAAACTACGTAAACTTAGGTTGACAACACCAACCTTGACGTACTTTTCTGAGTTGATGTTATCAACCTAAATTTACGTAATTTAGTTTGTAACCTAAACTTAGACATACATTAATATTGATGCCACGTCACACGGTGCGGGGGACTCCTTATTGCCACGTTGTTTGTTTATTTTCTTTACCTTTTATCGAAGAGATATATGTATATGAGTGGCATAAGAGATACTAACCGTTTCTCTAGTATGAACTACCGTATGTACAGTCACGTCTGTTATCATCGTAGGAACATGAGTCTTGAGTAGAACAGTGTATCACATAAGTAAACGAGTAATTTTCGAAATCGACGTAACAATATTAGTCGTACCGTCGGGTTTCCTAGATCGAGCGACGGTAATAAAAAGGAGTCGCGTTCGCAGACGCCATTTGTAGGTTCCCCTGGGCATAACATCTAGGTCTTAAAGGCCGGTGGTAAAAGCATATGACTGACGTTACAATTTCTTGATCTAGTTAGGGTCGACGTAAAACATTCGTAGGAGATATCTAGTGGTGTATTACCTCCTGCTGATCATTACTATGACCAAATACTTAAAAAGCTGGAATTTGGTTGATAGTACTACGTACGACTTACGTAAAATCAATCGAAATCACTGATAGGAAACTTAACTATTGTAACGTACTTCTATTGTGAAACACCTGATGTCACACAACTTCAAGTTCTTTTGTTTTAAATTTCCTTTTACTACTTAACGCACTTACAAATGTTCTATACAAACTACAAGCTTTACCATGAGTGACTTGATGTTCAGTTTCACATAGAACAATTTCATTTATGACACATTATGGTTTCTTTTGTTATATGTGTACGCTTTTCCTAGGAAGTTCCTCATTGTACGGAGTTACCGTAGAAACTACGAACTCTCCTATCTACCCTACAAGAGGTGCTGAACCCCTATCGAGTTCAATCGTTACTTCCGCGATCTCTATAGTAAAACGGGGTACAGTTTCCTTATTTGCCGTAATGCTTTAAGGAAGAGTGACTAGTTACTTGGATTTGGACATTTCTGTGATGTTAATGTATAGTTACATTGATGTATGACTATATTAACGTATGGTTGTCATTCGTCTTGAGGTTAATGTATAGTTATCCTTTTGTGATTACCCCGATGTACATATGTAAAATATGTTACAGATAATCACTCGGGTTGTTTTGGCTCTTTTCTTTTCAAACAAATCCACTTTATCTACCTATAAGAACAGACACCTTTTCAAGGGGGTCCTTAAACTGCTGTGATGTTGAAGTCCTATAAAAACATTGTTTGACGTGGAAGTTCCCCGTATATACCTTTAAACCTAAAAATGTTCCAATACATTATAAAAATCTAGTAAAACGTCCTCATGTGACTATGGGTGTTCATTCTCTCGGTTTAACTATCATATTCGAGGTTGACCCGGGTTAGTTAGTAATTTTTTGGTTGTACGTTACACTAAGTGTTTTCCATTATCTGGAAGACTCGCCTCGAGAGCGCACGCAAAGAACTTCACTGCCTTAACTTCGTGAACTCATCTATTTCCTTTACCCGGAGGTAAGCCAACTTACCGACGTGGTCGATGTCGTTTCAAACGAGGTACGCATTTCAAGCTGGGGCTGCTGAGGTCTATTCCCGAGTCTATTAAATAAAAGTTCAAGAGTGGACGTTGTCGTTATTTATGTACTAACGAGTGTAATTCTTGTCAAATTGGTACCTTACTCGCTTTAGATTATTGTGTGTCTACTTTAGTTATATGTCGGCCGACAGTGTCTTGGCGGGCCTTCCGAACACCTTCTTGACCGCCGGCCGGTCGTCCTCTCGGCTCTGCCTTCGGTTGTGGTCGTCATTCCCGGGCACAGCCTCAAGCTTAGTGGTTTCAACTTCTCTTATGTGAACCTTAGTTGTATTCAACCATTTCCTATATTGTGTTCCTATTGTTGTTGTTTGTCTTCTCGATTTCTTGCCTCCGTTATAGAACCAGAACCTTAATGGGTAGGGGGAGGAAGGGTACGGGGAGTAAAGAGCAGAGAGGTCAAGAACCAACGTCGATAACAGAGAGAATCACGACGTTGAGAAGTGGGGTAAATATTAGTTAATAATAAAAAAATAAATAGTGATGTTTTTAAGTAACTAGGCTTTGTTGTTTCCGGGGATTTTGTCTTTTCTGATTTGTTAAGTTTACAGTTTCATTTGGGTTTTTCTTTTATAAACATGAATACAATCTCTACTTTTAACAAGACTGTTCGTCATAACGTGATCCCATCTGAGATTTATGAGATTCTTTACATCTACGTACTATGAAACAAATGAAACAATCTTCTTTTGATTAGATGTCTTTTCCTGTTTTGGAACACTTACAACGTGCTACTCCCACCGTCACTTGGTACTGTACTATATCATGTAAAGGGTTGTTATCTTTTCCAACTTTTAACCGACTCCCCTGTCCTCTTATAGGTTTAACGGTACAACGAGAATAGGGTAAAACGGTATTATTCTTTTATTCTGTAGTACCTTTCATGAGAGTTCGGAACTAGATCTTCGGTTCCCGGTTTTTTTCCAATTATCTAGATCTCAGTTTATCTGTTTATACCACTTCCACAGGTCGCCGGTTTTAGATCCCGTAGATTTCAAATCCATAACAAACTATAGTGACAGGAAAAAAACAAAAAGACAATATATAAACTATCCAACGTCTTTTCTGAAAAGAAACTAATCATTCGAATGTTACGTAGGCCGATTTACTATCTACTTTAAAAATAAACAAAAAGACAATATATAGTTTAAAAATAAAAAACAACAGTTTATTTGTGGTATTTAATTTTCTAATGTTTGATAGGTGATGGGTGACGACATGGAAAATCCGTGTTTTAAGATGAATTTTTTTTTTGTTTTTCGTTTGTGCTATGGTTTGCTCCGGAATCGTATAATAATAAATAATTGTAGAACAAAATATCCTCGTCAGTTCAAGCCTAAAAGTTTATTAGAAATTGAAAATTAACCGAAGAATAAAATTTCTTCCTTAATTTCAAGTCTGTTCAGGTCTTGAAATTTGCTATTTTTCTTACTTCAAGACTTCCGTTGGTGGTAGTTTTATTAATGAAACAGACCCAACTTATTTAAATTATCCCGTTTAACCGACAGTGTTGTCTCAACCTCCTAAGTTAAACAGACCCAACTTATTTAAATTATCCCATTTTGTCGACAGTAATGTCTTAACCTCCTAAGTTAAACAAAGACAGGTAGATATCAAAATGATATTGTATTAACCAGTTGATTTGGTGAATTGATATATGTTTATGTCCGTAACTTACGTTTTTTGCATGGCATTGTCATTAGACCTACGATATAAACTGAATTGTCTCAAGCTCCTAAGTTGAACAGATAGGTAGGTAGATATCCAAATGATATTATAGTAACCAGTTGATTTGGTCAAATAATATATTTATCTCGGTAACTTACGTTTATCCATGACATTGTTATTAGACCTACGATATAAACCGAATAAAAGAGAAGCCAAACAGTATTTTGATTGGGTTTTTGATAAAAGCAAGCCTTTTATTTTAAAACGAACAAACCAAGCTGCTTTTTGTCAAAAGAGTATTTTTACCAANATAAGTTAGATTCGAAATACTTGATTAAATTTTAATTTTTAATTCAAGTTCAAATTAAAATTTAAAATTTAAAATTTAATTTCTAAGTTTAAACTCATATTATAATTAAAAAGTTGAAAAAAAATAAATTTAATCCAAATAAATATCCATTCCGTCCGGATTCAACTTCCAATCCGGCCTCCTAGGCCGGATTGAAAAAAAGAGGTGATTGGGGGATTCCCATTCTACTCGGGAATTGGAATGAGACTCTCGCGTACCAAACACCTACAAACGGATTCACTCATTCTGATTCCGATTCCAGGATGAAAAAGAAGCGAACCAAAGACGCCTTATATATAAAATCATGTATTTCAAATTTCGGTATGTCGATGGACCCATTTTATGGCGGGAAAAAAAATTGATTCCTCTTTCCTTACGTAAAATAAATAATAGAATTAAAAAAACTTTTATTTCCTCTTTATTTCTACAACAGAAAAAAATTTATACTTATCCAAATTTTTACCAATATGAGAATATCTACTTTAAATTTTTATTTAATTTGTTTTTATCTCTAACTGTAATATAATATCTATACTATCTAGCACGTATTTCAAATTTCGATATGTCGGCAGATCCATTTTTAAGCGGAAAAAGAATTTGATTACTCTTTCCTTACGTAAAATAAATAGCACAATAAAACAAACTTTTAATTTATCTTTACCTCTAAAATAAAAAATATATATACTTATTCAAATTTTGCCAAGCGAAAGATATCTATTGTGAATCTATATTTTAATTCAAAATTTGTTTAATTTCTTTTTATCTCTAAAATAGAAATAAATTCATACTTATCCAAATTTTTGCCAGAATATCAATATGCTCTATCCATCTATTTTACATTAAAATTTAAATTGAGTTTAAATCGTGAATTAAATTTAATTTTTATTTTGGATATCAAATCTATCAATCTATTTTATATTAAAATTTAAAATGATATTATAGATATTTTTTAATAAAATATAAATATAAATTTATAAAATATTTTATTCTAAATTTTTACGTACGCTCACAAGTAATAATATTATATATATATATATATATATATATATATATATAATATATATATATATATATATATATAATATATATATATATAAGCCATGGCTACATACTATTATGAGTATTGGAGGCGCCTCGTACTCATAAGTTGTTTTCAATGATGGAGCTTCCGACATCAAACGATCCACTCCGTTAAATATGATCTAAATTATTGAAAACTTCTAGAAAATAAATTTTGTAAATTTTCGAAATCATAATAAGTCCATCAAGTGGGCATAAAATGAATGGTTAAAATCGAACGACGTCCTAAAAAAAGATATCGGATACTTCAATTCAAGATCAGAGTTATTGATCTTTATCTATGTAGTGAATTAGAATTTTCTATCAAAAATTCAACAAATTCGCGATTCTTTTATACCGTTAAACTACAATGCTATCTCATACCGGCCGTTAAAAAAGTGTCAAATTTGTGACCTCTTGATCGTAAGGTAAATGATGTCGAAAAATTATAAAATTTGATTTCTAGAAGTTTTAAATGCTGTAAATAACGTTTAACGGTGTGGATCGTCGATTTGGAAACTCTATCATCGAAAACAACTTATGAGTACGAGGGCGATCGTACTCATAATAGTATAGTAGCCGAACCCTATATATATATATATATATATATATGTATGTATGTATGTTTTTTTGAGAGTCACGCTACCCGCTTCGTTTATTTCATTTAAAAATAAACTTAGCTAGAAATGTGAATCAACTATAATTCAAACTTGAGTCTCGGATACCAACCACCAAATTTTTTGTCACTTGCTTTAGGGACGGTCGGTTGTATGTATGTATGTTGTATTTAGATCTATAACATGTAAGGACATGTATGCATATTAGGTACCCTTCGAGCAGGATAAAAATGGCATCCTCAATTTCCATCCTCGACCCATTTGTGGCGCATTTTGCGGAGATACTGACTCTGATAAAAAGTCACAATCCATATTCCATAAATTTCTCACTTGACCAAAACTATTTCAGCCCAAGTAAGAATTAATCGCCCCTAAAGTGGAATTCATTAAAGCACTTGATGAACCACAAACAAGCTTATTTGCGAAAGGTAATGCTACGGAACATATCGTGCAATGATATATATATATATATAGTACAATGTGGGCCAGATAACCCCTGTAAGGAAATGAAGCTAACCGTTGTTTCCTTCTCACGAGGTGAGAGGCATCTTAATTGGTGTAAAATAAAATGGGTCCATTTTGATATGCTCAGATAATTAAGGGTACCATGAAAGGGTTTAAAGTAGGGCTTGAGAGCCTCTCTTACTTTCCACAGGCCCCTTAATTAGGTATGCAATCAGGGTTAGGTACAGAGAAAGAAATCCGTCAACAACCAATATTGGAAGACCCTTTTAATCTGAGATCGCGACAACGGAATCACAATCACATCAAAATACTAAGATTGTTCATAAGATTTCAAAAATTACTTACTATATTGGATGTGTCTCGGAACAGTTCGTTTTCGACTCCTTAGTAAGCATTATTTACCGGCAAGATTGGATTGAGTCAATCTTTTATATATATACATATATATATATATATATATATGAGTGAGGCTACTATGCTATCGGAAGCACGGAGCCTTTTGTGCTTCCAGCTTGTTTTCGATGTTGCGATTTTCGAATCGTCGATCGGCTCCGTTAAACTTGATCTAGAGTATTTGGAGTACCTAGAAAATAAATTTTATTATTTTTCGATATCATTTGCCTAGTGATCGAATAGGCTCAAAATCAACAAATTTCAATGGTCGTAGTGAGCCGTTTGCAAGTTTAACGGTGTAGAAATATCCAAATCACGTGAAATTTTGATAGAAAATTCTTTATACTATATAAAACAAGATCAATATCTTTGATTTAAAATTTTAATGTCATATTATTACATTTTGTAAGATTTTTATTTTCAGCCGTTGATTTTGAGCCCCTTCGTTCACTAGGCAAATAGATCGTGAAAATCATCAAAATTTATTTTCTATGGTATCAAATATCGTATATGATTCAATAACGGAGGCGATCGACGATTCGAAAGGCTGCAGACATCGAGGAGGAACGACGCTGGGAAGCACGGATAAGGCCCGTGCTTCCGATAGCATGGAGTAGCCTCAGCTCTCTCGTCTCTCTCTCTCTCGCTATTATATAGTATATATATATATGTTTTAAATATATATATATATATATATATACCACCTTGCCATGATGTTTATTTAATTTCGGGTCAACTTGGAATTAATGCGCTAATTTGTAAATGTGTACGCATTTTTTCAGATTATGAGTTTGTAATGTATACTACGAGTTACCTATGGCATCACTATTAATTAGTATATTTGAGAAACATAGATTATATATGTGGTTAGGAATAGTGGTAGTGTTAAAAATGGATTGGTGAGAGAGAGATAGGTAGCACGCTACCCGTTTCGTTTATTTTATTTAGAAATAAACTTCGCAATAAATATGAATCAACTAGAATTCGAACTTGAGTTTCGGATACCAACCACCAAGTCCTTTGCCACTTGCTCTAGAAACGATCGGTAAAAAATGGATTGGATATTAAGTGTTAAATGAATCTCATTATATATTCCACATGAATTTCCTTATACGTAGCCAAAATGTTGGGTACACTTATCTAAGTACGTACATGCGTAATGAAATGATTGTATCCCTGCAGGTTGGATGATTCAATGATTTATACGCTTCGTAACTAAAGAAACTATATTAGTGTGTCAAATATCAAGCTTCTGATCACAATGATATATTTTCTGCATCGAAAAGTTGGGCAAAATAAGCTATGCATCGACTCAACAAAAGTAAAATGCGTTCGTTGATGAATTCTCATAACCAAATAACAATAGAGCTAAAAAAAATAAAATAAAAGAAGGTTATATAAGCATGCCTCCTCACAGTAAAACCATTATTATTATAATAAGGGAAAACTTCAAAAACCTCCATGTGGTTTCGTAGTTTCTCACTTTGCCCTCATGTGGTTTAAAATGTATCAATTTGTCCCCCTGTGGTTTCTTTTTTCTCTTTTTCTTATCAAAATTTTTTTTTTCTTAAATCAATAATAGAGTTAAAATTAAAGAATGCTAAAGTGAATATTTGATAAATCTAGATGGTATCTGAAGTTTTTTGTATATAATTTAATAAAATATTAACGAAAAAATTACCAAAAATATAAAAACAAAACCACAGAAGGACAATTTGATACATTTTAAACCAAAAGGGGGCAAAGTGAGAAACTACGAAACCACGGGGGGTTTTTGAAGTTTTCCTTTATAATAATGAAGTAAAGATTTATTTAGTATTTAAGACTTAATTAATTAGTGGGTAATGCCATAGTTAGCAGTTTGGTGAAACTCTTGTGACTTCAATGCAGTGCCACTGCGGAGGTAACCGTACCTGTCGAAGCAGCGAATGGACGCGCCCGAAACATTTGAAAGCACGGGACTCACGCGCAATCTTTTATTTTATTTATTTTATTTGTTTTCAAAAAAAAAAAAAATAATAAATAACAATAAAAGATCAGGCGGTGGGCCCGCCCTAGAGGATAAAGATGTATGAAAAACCTTCTCAATTATAGGAGATCCTTCCGTCCCTTTTCTAGCCGGTGGAATGGTATTCTTATCGTCACCATTATTTTTAAATGAGGAGCAGCTTTTACACTAGGAAACGGGAGTACCATCGATTTCTAGCAAGATCGATGGTGTGGGGGGAAAACGTTGAACCTGTCGTTCCCGAAAGCTTACCTATTGTCAGAAAGGAAAAATCCCAGAGTAAACGACTGCTATACGAGGGGTAACTGAAACTGGACCAAGATTCTGGGAACCGAGGTGGACCAAGTGCAGGGGTTGATATCGAGCCTAGCGGATCTTGTTGAAAAGGTCTCCAACTTCACCGTAGAGCAGAGGCCGGATAGGATTCTCTGGCGCTGGAGTCATGATGGACAGTTTACGATCAAATCGATTTATTCGGCGTTGACGGATGGCGGGACGAGAGATGTGCGAGCTATCTGCATCTGGAGTCTGAAAATCCCATTAAAAGTTAAGGTCTTTATCTGGTTGGTCCTAAAGAAAAGGATTCTCACCCGGGATAGGCTGATCAAGCGAGGGTAGGTAGAGGATCCTACCTGCGTGCTCTGTTGGGCGAACGAGGAATCAGTCGATCATCTGTTTGCTCAGTGTGTATTCGGCAAGTTTATCTTAGTGACAGGGACGGAGGACATTCATTCCCAAGATCTAGGGGACGACGTGAATCTAGTATGGGACAGGTGGATGGACAGAATGAACCTCCAAACGAAGCGAACCAGACTTCCCGAACTAGTGGGGTGTTGGTGGATCACTTGGAAGATAAGAAACGACAGTATATTTCGGAATATCCCCCCCAACCCAGGGATAGCGGCGCATAGACTCAAGTTGCTCATGAAGGAGTGGGACCTACTTCGCGAGCCTTCAAACTACTCATAATTGTTTTTTTTTTTTTTTCCATCCCTTTCGGGGCCTGGTTGTTCCACACTTGTAACCTAATTTATTGAATCAATGAATGAAGCGGATAACGTGCTACTTATTTCTCAAAAAAAAAAAATATATAGAAAGTTTTGAATTGGTACCTCAACTTTATTTTTCTTTATTATAAATTTTAGTTAATTAAATAAATAAAAATTATGTCGAATTAACCTATGATTCTATCAAAATTAATAATTTTAACTACTTTTAGTAAAACTGAAGTAGTTAGCAGCCAATAGATGATAAAACTATTAGATGTAAATTATTTTAACTTAATTAACTATAGTAGTTTATTTTTAAAAATGTTTTTTTTTAAAGAAAAGAGTACTATGTTATTCACTTCATTTAAGTTTTAGAAATAAATTTAGTTAGAAATATAAAATAATTAAGGCTTCAAACTTAAGACATGAGGTAGGCCCAAGCCAACTACGACAGTTGTAGTCGGTAGTTTAAAAAAAAAAAAAAAATTGTAGTAGATAAAAATAAATTTGAGCGGTCTATTTGAAAACTACTTTTGGGTCGGAGATTTTTCATACAATTTTATTAATGATTTAAAAATTGGATCGAACTAGCTGGTTCAACTAATCCAATCATGATCCAATTTATAAAGTGTTTGATTTAACTCTTTAAATCAAAAAACTGCTTTAAACTGTTCGAATCGGCCGTTCAACTATCCGATTTTAATCAAATCGACAGAAATTTTTTGATCAGATCATATTAAAATCCAACGACTTAAAATCAATTTTGCTTATTTTATTTCTATTAGTACAAACTAGTCTTATAAAAAGTGAAAACTCATATCAATTTAATTTGATCTAAAGGTTAGAATTTTATGATTAAATATGATAATAAAATTATAATATACATATATATATATATATATATATATATATATATNAAAACTCATATCAATTTAATTTGATCTAAAGGTTAGAATTTTATGATTAAATATGATAATAAAATTATAATATACATATATATATATATATATATACATATATATATATATACATATATATATATATATATATATATATATAGTAAATTAAAATTAGTAATTAAATATTTATAATGTTTTGACCAGCAGTGATCCTCGACCAGCACCATTTTCGGATTGCTATTACACTTGGTTTTTGAATCATTGAATTTAACCACCGTAGAATTCGAAACTCGCCGTTACGTAACGGCGTTAGTGGGGCGGAGCTATAAATGCTCTCTTACTGGAGCAGTGAAGCGAGAGAGACAGAGACAGAGAGAGAGAGAGAGAGAGAAGGGGGAGTCGTTGTCGTCCTCTGTCGCCGATCTTGGAGCTCGGAGCTCGAAACCCTAAGGTAATGATCTACGACATTGCCCGCGATTTCGCCCTTTTCTTTGTCTCCTCCTCGTAGATTTGGCTCCGGATCTCGCTTTTGTTGTTTGAGCTCAATGTGGGATCGGAAGGTTGTGATTTCGTTCAGATTTGTTGGAATGATCTGTGAAAGAGGAAGTTTTGATCAATTTTGTCAGCAAATAGTGCGGATTTCGTTCGATTTCGTTTGATTTCGTAGATCGATTGCGTGGGTGGAGAGTGGAATGTATTTGATTTGATCCTTATCTGAATCAAATCTGGGAAATGTTTTGTTTATTCTAGATTAGTATCAGTAGATGCCACGGTTAGTAGCTTTTGCACTCTGAAAATGAGTGTATTCTTCACATGTGTAAACCTGTTTCCTTGTATATACTTTTAGAAAGCAGCGTTCTCTCTGTTTCCTAATGTCATGTTGTTGTGAAGCTCAATGTGTATATTAATGGAATTCTATGTTAAGCCCTAACATAAGTTTTGGAGAAGGGCTAGCTCTGGGCTCTGGCTAGTGTCTATGTTAATACCTCTGATGGGGCGCTCTATAAAAGTTTATTCCTCCAAAATGGAGACATGCAGTGATTATAATTTTATTTGAAATAATCCAAATCAGTTAACGCCACTGTGCATAGCAATCTGAGATAGGGATGTGTCTATCTCATTTGAAAAGCTTGACAACACATTACATTCTAAGATGTAGCCATTCAATCTGCGGAAAGATGACTATTGTTCTTCTAGCTTTGCTTGCTTCATTTATGCTTTATCCTTGTTCCCTCTTTTGTAGTCTTGACCTTTGTTTGACAAGTTGCTTTAAGCTTTCCAGGGAATCTTTGCTGCTTTACTGAATACTAATGGTTTTTTATGTATAATTAAACCACAAAGCTGATTATATCAAATGGATCTTTGTATCTCTTTCTGCGTCTCCAAGGAGGCTATGATCACCGACATCGTTCAGGAAAATATTTTATAGGAGGCAATGCTCAGTATGAATGAACAAATGCTGATAAAACTTTTGACAGAAGAGCAATAAGATAAGAACCTTACACGTAGAACCAAAAAAAAAAAAAACCACTAGAAACTAAGTTTCTTTTTTCTTTTTTCTCTCTCATTTGTTTTATGTATTATAAACCATATTGATGGAACTTCTTTTCAGCTTTAGATTGGGAAAATAGATAATTATATCAGGTTATTGAGGCCTGCACTATCCTTCATGCCTGATTATCCTACCAGTAGATGCTGCAAATAATGGGGTATGACTCTGCTGCATGGTACTTCTAGTTTAGATGCAATTTATTCAGTATAAAATCAATCATGATTGTCCCCTTCAAAGCAATGTAGTTATGTTTTCCAAGAGATGAATTAAGTGGTTCATGCAATTTTTATTTATGCAAGCCTTTGTGGTTGTTAGTGGTGTATATCAGAAAGTCATTCATCATTGACTCATTGGTACTGTTTCCTTATGACAAAGCATATATTATGCTAAGGGAAACGCAGGAAAGGCTAATCTAATGCACACGACGTATATAGCACGCGCTCAATTTGAAATTGTCTCATATTTATGATATTCTCTTGCAGTGATATGGGAAAAGAAGTTGCAGACATACATTTTGATGAAAAATCAGATTCTGCTGTTGATTCCTTCACCCATGGGGAGCAGTCTGATGAGCATGATTCTAAACATTTAGGGCTTTCTGAATCAGATGAAGCTACAAAAGTCACATCTGATTCTCTTGGTGAGGCATCACCTATTTACCAAGACAAAAGTGGTTTACAAGAGCAAGAAGTGCCTTCAGTTGAGAACCTTACTTTAGGTCCTGACACAAATGAGAAGGGAGAAGAGAGATGTGACATACAAAAGCCATCAACTGATGGTGGACCTACCAGTCAGACTGTTCCTCAACCTTTTGCTGTTGCAACTGACAAGCATGCATCGGGTGTCAACCGCACTATTGCTAATACTGCCAGGAATGGAAACAATGCTCTCAAGGTAACCTTCCTCTTGTTGTGAACTGGGGCTTTTGTCCCTATAAAATTGGAAAGGTAGCATAGAATGCAAATACTTGTTTCTTCTTTCTTAATTTATGTATGTCCTTCTGGAAGTTTCCGCTCAACAATTTTTATTTTACTACTGTTTCAAACTTATCTTGTTTTCTTGCTTACTGTATTCATTTTTTTTCTTTATCTGTTTTTTGGTGGGATCGGGCTAGGTTCAAAGTTTTCTAAATTACAATGTCTCTTTGTTTTTCTGATGAAATGCATCCGTTCTGTGTCTCCATCTCCATCTACAACTACTAAGACTCTAGTCTTTGCTTTTCAGTGTTGTCTTGTATGGATCATATGCTTCTATTGAGTCCTGTGTTCTGGAAGATTCTTTGTTAAATCTTGTACTGTCGTATCTTTTTCTCACCTCACTGTATGATGTCAGTTAGTGCTCTTACCCCTTCTCAAGGCACAGTATACCTCATAAATTCCACCTCTTTATTGGTATGCTAGGTGGTTCAACTGCATATATCCCAACTGTCTTGATCGTTTTTGTGCAACTTATTTCACCTGTGTCTGATACAGAATACATTATAATGTCTTTTCACGGACCCACTCCTCTACTCATCTCAGGGTATTTGTTTTGGTCCCCATCATATTTGTACTTGAACACTTGTTCTGTTACTGCTCAAGCATGCTGGCTATTTCAGATATTGATGACTCAGGTTATACTGTCTCTAAAGGAAATCAATATTATGTGTCAAATCATTATCAAGTGCTTTTACAGTATTTAAGTTTACTAGTTCAAGGTCATTACGACTGGTGAATGCCTTTTTCTTTTTAATTCTGTACCGGATATGGCTGGATTTTTTTTTTAGTAAAAAAATTAAAATTATCTTGTAGCTGAATCAACTAAAAATGTCTTTATATCATCTTTCATTGGATATGTGCTAGACTACCATAACACCCACATTAAGGAAGCCTCTGCAACCTGATAATACAAAGCATCTGGATGAAGAGGATGCCTGGTCTCTTGCTTCATCGTATCCTTATGACTTGTAAAAATTTATTTTATGAGCTCTCCGTATGGGCATATTCCCTTCATTTGAGATTGAAATGAGTTTCCTTAACGACAAATAGTACGACCGCATCTATGAAACAATTTAAAGGCAGATATACGAAGGCAGCTGCTCCTATCTTTAAATGCTCTGAACGTGCAGAGAAGCGCAAGGAGGTATGAAGTAACAACTATTGACATTTGATGCCTTTGCAGAGAAAATACTTGCTTTAATATCGGCGTTTTCTTTCTTTCCTGTTTAGTTTTACTTAAAATTGGAAGAGAAGCATCAGGCTTTAGAGGCTGAGAAAAGTGAAAGTGAAGCTAGGTCAAAGGTACATTACTGTTTAACTTTTTTAGCTGATAAATTCAGCAAATTCTGACCTTGTTTTAAGTTCATACTTGTTAATGCTTCTTAAGTCAGGTACTTATTTGGACTCCTATAGAATAATACGCCTGGATATGTGCGTGTGAAGCTAATGCCCTAGTGTTCTTTCATACCATGTTGTTTAAACGTTAGAATTCTTATGTTCTCTTGTTACTGACAGAATCATCATCAAATGATCAAAATTTGGGCCTGCATGCTTGTGTGCAGACATCCAGACCTATACATTATTGTCATCGCCTTTGCTGCGAAAGTTTATTCTGTAGAAACCGACAAGCCTTTTTGACCGACATTACAATTTATCTTCAGAAACATTATTCAGCATAATATATAAATACCTTTAACATTCGACCATCTATCACATAGAACTCTGTACCGTGAAAATTTTGAAAATTCTTGATAAATTACTTACTAAGCAGAATTGTTCTGAGTAGATTTGTTGAAAGTCATTGAGTACTTCTATCTTAAACTTTTTTTGTTGTTACCCCAGGAAGAAAGAGATGCTGCTATTAAGCAACTCAGAAAGAGCATGACATTCAAAGCTACACCCATGCCGAGTTTCTATCATGAGGGGCCTCCTCCTAAAGCCGAGCTCAAAAAGGTGAAGAAACTGTTCTAACTTATGTTGTAACAACTCTTTTTAGATGAAAATTATATTGCTTGCCGAACTACATTTAGTGCTTGGGTGCGAAACTTCTAACTTTTGTTCTTTTTTGGCTAAGCTGCCAACCACTCGTGCGAAGTCACCAAAGCTTGGTAGAAGAAAGAGCTGTAGCGATGCAACTAATCCATCCAAAGGAACTGATCAAAGCAGAGTAAGTGGTCGAGTGAACCGACACAGCCTTGATAACTCCAAGCAAGTAACCAACAAGCTGCAGAATGGTGCAAGGAAAGACGATGCATCTAAGGATCAAGGAAATAAATTAATCACGACTAGGGCTACTACTAAGGCCCCTGCTCAAAAAGCATCCAATCTGAGAATTTCCAATATCGCCGTGCAATCATAAGACTCCGACTTGGTGGTGAGACACTCATCGTTTCCTTAAAAGACTTATCTCTCACATCATGAATGATCTATCTATTTATTGTGGGACATGCTGTTTTCTTCGTGAGAACATTTTGCTCGGGTTTGTGTGACTTGTGATGGTGTACATGCTGTAACTTATAAATGTGTCGTCAACTTCTATGAACTGTTTTGCTTTATCCTCGCTGTTTCTGCAAGAAAGTTTGTACCCGGAGGAAAAAAGTTGCTTAGTTTCTTCCTGAGACAAAAATTGGCATGAATGACCTGCATAGGAGAAGCCATTGCCTGACATTAGTCCTCCATGTCAGCCGTCTTACTATCTACTTTCCATTCTGCTAATTTAGAAAAATAAATTTTCTACTTGAGAAAAACGCTACGAGTCATTTGAGTGGTGAGAATTGAAAGTAGATATGAGATGGACGACAGATCTCTGGACGTTCGTTCCATGGCTAATATGTTGGCTCATGTCTGGGCAATAGTCTTTCTCATAGCAGGCTCAT
This sequence comes from Ananas comosus, assembly GCF_001540865.1. Classification (NCBI taxonomy): domain Eukaryota; kingdom Viridiplantae; phylum Streptophyta; class Magnoliopsida; order Poales; family Bromeliaceae; genus Ananas; species Ananas comosus. The sequence continues at coordinate 640,411 of NC_033621.1, forward strand.
TAGTGGGTTTTGAAAACCCAAACAACTAGTTCAAAGCAGTTATGGGCGGCCATTTTTATCTCATTTCTCATCATTTATATGTGAAGCTTACAGAAGCCTTATTTCTCCTGATAAAGATCTTAGTCTTCGGGACGATCCTGTTTGAGGTTTTGAGCTCTATTTTTTTTTTCTTTTTTTCTTTTTTTCTTTTTTTTTCTAAAGTGAAGATTCAGCAATGTGGGGATTTTGTATGTGATAATAACTTAGTAGCTTGATTGTTAGCTACTTGGAGATTTTAATATTCCTACCTATTATGAGAATGCACGATTTGCTTCTACTGCTTCTTCCTCGTGCCCTTTCCCTCTTGTACTTCACGAAGCGTGCCCAGTTCGTTTTAGTGGATTACTTAACTACTATTGCTTGAGTTTTAAGCTTGGAATCACAAGGTGTAGAGTGGTCCATATATATTTGATGATGGTTCTCTCTATTCCTCAACCTCCCCCTTACCTTTTAAATTAGTGGCCAGCAAAAGAAAAATCCCTTGTCTGGGAATATCATCCAAATTTCAAGGATCCTCTAATTAAGCCAGGACCTAACAAAGAATCGCTTTGATAACGATCTTAATCGTAGCCAAGAATATATATCACCAGTGTCATCATATCCATCCTCGAAACATATATTCCCTCCGGTAAGCATAAAATCGAATATGTGACGGGTCCATCTAACCTGGAACGAAAACCTGAGTAAGAAACAATATCTATGGGTCTAATAAATAGAAAAATCTCAGATTCTCCCCATCCAAATCATCCAAACATGGTGAGGTAATTATTCTATGCTAAGCCCACTCTATTATTCTTCTAATGATCACGGGACCCTCTTAGATGCTACAAGGAGCTCATAGGTTGACCCAATTTGATCAGCATCCTGCTTTATGGGGGTCAAATCTTAAATAAATCTTTGCAAAAAGTTTACTTCATTTATAAATTAGATAATCCCTAGCTATTTGTTGAGCATCAAGATCTCAACTTTCCTTAAACTAAGCAAATATCTTTTAAAACACGAGGTCGTAAGCTAAAAGTGAAGCACTGTGCACATTTTGACTCCATATTATCATACGATTGAGCGAGTCAAAGCATCCCCTCTTTGTCCACCTGTTAAAATTATATAAAGCCCCGTGAAGGAGCATTGCACTGCATGGTTTAGTGTTGTACCGTTTCTTTAGTCCCTCAACTTCCCGCTCCTTTGTAACTGGATTTTATTCAAAAAGATTTGTGATCTTATTTCTCACTTACACTACGTAGGTCATTAGTGGGTGACTTGCGTTGCTGAGAAAGTCTCTATGAAAATGCGAGGGGGAATGCTGTCTGGTCCGAAACCATCAGCGCGAGGAGGGCGACGATGATTTCGGACCAGGCTTCATTCCTCCTAACTCATGGACTCCATGCATGTTCGAGTTTTCTTCCTCGCAGAGATTGCGCCGACAAGTAAGCTTCACACTGCACCACAATCTCTATTGCCTTAGCCTTTCGCTATTTGCATGTGTTCCTTGTGTTGTTACCGCGACGTCGTCAAAATTTGGAATAATCTTATATATAAGATATGGTAGCGCTAAATCTTTTAACCAGTCTATGGTATTTTGAGCGATGGTTATTTCCAAGAGGTTAAGAGGTTGAGCAAGCCTAAGGCTAAGTGGTTCTAGGATGGTTGGTTCATCCCTCTGGGAAGCGGACTATCGTAGTTAATTTCAAAGCTAATTACTAGCTGAAAGTGTGAGATATGTTTCGACTAAATTAGAGTCATACAACGATTAAGAGCATAGTTCTTCGGCTAACGACCATTGTGAATAAAACGTGGCTCCCCACAAAGTCTATTAAGACTAAGGAAATAAGTCTCACGTAACCTGATATTTATTTAGTGTGATTGGGCCCGACAAATACGCCGCCCTCTTAAAAAGAGGGGGATGGAAATGCTGCACTTTCAAAATTCAGAATAGTTCTATATGATATAGCAGGGTCAAACTTTTTAACTGAGTTATAATATTTTACATGGTGATTAGATCTAAGAGGTTATAGGATTAAGCGAAGATGGAACTAAAATAGTTCTAAGATAGGTAACTTTCCTAAGAGGCTAGCCATCACACTTACCATGTTTCTTTCAATAATTTTCACATGAGTTTCAGCATCACAGGATCCGGATCAACTCTCCGGGTGGTGTTTAAGATTTGATTAATATATCTGAATAGTGAGATAATATCTAACCCCGCGATTTCTTTTCTTTTTTTTTTTTTCTTTTTTTTTTGTAGTACTCTCCTCACGTATGAACGATAGGAGCAGGTATCGAATAAGAACTTTGTACTGTAATCCTCTGAGACTAAGGTGCCTGTGTACGCTTAACAGGCATGGAGCTCTGTGCGTGAAACGCCCACAGAACCACTTCTGCATACCAGCAAATTAACACAGGGTGGCATAATAAACATGTTTTCTTTTCCACTTACAAGTTTCACAATTTATGCAGGTAGAAAATATGTGCGACTGTTCTTTCTTTTTTTTCTTATATTGTTTTTCATGGTGGGCATAGCTCGTTATGTTTTCCATGTGTGGATGAATAATAAACAAGAAAAAAGAAAAAAAAAAAAGAAAAGAGAACAAGTAGAGAACTTACTACAATGCCAAATGACATCGCAATATGGTTTTCTCATCAAACATCTCCTTAGATGCTCAGGATAATAACACTTCAAAAGAAAAAGAAAAAGAAAAAAGAAAAAAATTATGCAATATTCAGCAACGAAAATAAGTTGGATTACACAGGGCACCAGGTCATTCATCCAATAACATAACACGCACAGAAGCATTAGATGTATCACGCTTAAATAATGATGTGTGGAAGTGGTGTGTGGAAGTGATGTGTTTTGTGTACTTCGAAACAGCAACAATAGCTGTTTCTTAACCTCCATAACTGCGTAAAATTTAATGCCCTGACTATAACAATGTCTGTTAGTGGTGAAAAAAAAAAAAATGCTATTACAAAGACTATACAACTACACTGCTGAGAGATACCTTTAATCTTGATCTCTCAAACGAATTTTGTTTTTTTGGGAGAAAAGGAATGCTCAGGACGCAAAACTCCGCCTTTTCATCAACTGACGGATTTATTCACCGCCTTCTCAGGTCAAGGCTGTGTTAAACTTCTTTCATAAGCTGCCTCAAACATTGGTAGGAGTTCCGAAACAACACTCCTAGAGGGAACACGCAAAAGTCGGTCGCTGCATCCATTGATAGGTGATTTGGATAGAAGATTGACCCGAGATTCTGAAGAACTATTGTTGATAATCTCACTCCATAATTCGTCATCCTCGTTGAGATTGGATTGCTTCAGTAGTTCCAAAACTTTGTCCAAATGGGCGACATTTCGACCAGCACCGCAACCCATGGCAGTTGCGGCCCCCACAGCATTTGCAAGCGCTAATGTATTGACAGCTGGCATGCCCTTAAGGAAACCGAAAGCTATCGCGGCTGTAAAACTATCTCCGCATCCAACAGTGTCAACAATGTTCACCTGTTTGGAATTCAAAACTTAGTCAATGGTTCTAGCAGCCAAAAGAAAAAAGCACTAATAGTAGCTTTTATGTATTTATCCCTGCAAATCATCTATTTGTAATCTCAACGACTTAATCTACACCCCTCAGCAATGCAGTTTCGTACAAAAATACTAAGTTTTTGAAGAGCGTACTTGAAGATTCAGACACGCACGCATGCACGTGCGCATGCACGTATGTACGTACGTACATATATAATATAATTTGATATGGACAAGCCAAATAATGTCATAAAGATTATCAGGCATTTACAATTACATGCAGTTCCTTTAAGTCTTTAATATCAGGAAAAAAGACTGTAAATGGAGAGCACTCTATGGAAATACCAGAAGTGAATTTTCTCACAATGCCCAATCTACTAGCATGAAAGGGATTCTATCTAATGTAATACCTTAAATGCAGGTGCACACGAAATAGAGGATTTGGTGATAAGAACAGATCCTTTTGAACCCATTTTGACTATCACCCACTGCGAGCGAGCCCCTTTTCTTGCCAATTCCTGTCCTGCTCGAATTGGGTTCGTGATCCCTGTTAATGACTCAGCCTGGAACATCTTTGGGTTAGAAATATGGAATGACAATGTGCTGAATAGAAATGACAATTCAATCAAGACAGGCAACTAGAAAATACCAGATCAAAAAGGAAAGACAGACACAGAAGAATTCACAGTTATATAATGCTTACTAAAAAAAAAAAAACAAATTCTAAGGACATAATTATTATATTAGAGCAAAGCTATCTACAGTTGCAAGGTGCATGAACGAACCTCTTCTGCAGTTAAAAGAAGAACATCACTGAACCTCAGGAACAAATCAAGGGCCCTCTGCTCTCCAGAAGTCCCATGAAGAAGTGTTTTTCCGCGAGGACCAGGATCAAAGAACACTGCTGTCCCAGAATCGATAGCACACTCAAGAGCAGAGACAAGCACATCTGGGCAAAGTTCGTCAAAAGCATACCCATTGCAGAAAATTATCTTGGATTGTTGAATAGCCACCTTGACTTGGCTAGATAGTTTACTAAGCCAATTAAATGCAGGCTCTTCGCTGAAATCAGTAACACTGATATAATAGAATATAATGGATTGATTAGTATTGTGTAAGGCTTAGTATGAAAGGTATACATGCATTGTACCCCAGTGAACAACGGTGCATTTCCACATGGCCAACCAAACTTTAAAACGTAAAGGTATAAAAAGATAAAAAGGACATACTGTCCGGTTCAATCAACCATCTACCCATTATTTTGGCCAGTTTGTCTTGACAGCCTCTGGTCATAAAAGCCAAACAACATAAATGCCAGTACACTGATCTAGACATTCAAGGAAGAAACGGTATAATTTGAACTTCTAAGGATTACATTATGGTCACATCCTAGCAAATGCTACAAAATTTAGTAAAACTACAAGCCAGATGACTAATTAAAACATACAGATTGTTCAAGTAATTTAATTTTTTTTGTTTTATGGTATAAGCAACCGTCTACGAAAGTGATCTGGTTTACAGGGGTCCGCTGCATTTATCCCAACATAAAAAGAGAGAAAAAGTAGAGATTTAATAAAGAATGAATGAAAATTGTGTAATACTAATCACTAAGGGGTCTACCTGCAAAAACCATGCCTTTGAAATGGGTCCACAAGAACCCAGCACAGAAGTGTTTCATAAGAAGAACTAGAACTAGTAGCTTCAGCATCGTCATTCATTCCAACAAACTGAATGCTCTCATCCCGAAGCACGTCAAGAAGGAAATTTCCATAGATTTCCTCACCTACATGACCAAGGGTGACACAATGAAGCCCCAACCTTGCTGCAGCAATGGCCAAGTTGCAGTTACCGCCAGCTTCCCATGATGTCTACTCATGATACAAAAAGTGGAAGCAATTTTGCGTTACAACTTACAACTAAATGTGACTGGGAAAAGAGATAGTTACCTTCAAAAAAATTAAGCATAAATGTCTGGATACTCTTATAAGATGGCATGAATGATCGGTATTTTTTCCTAGAAATGTGTAAAGCATAACGAGCTCAACCATTAAACCCACAATTATTTGGGTCCAAATTCCTAAGTGTTGCAGGATGAAACGCAAAACCTTAATACAGCAGCAAAATATACTAAAGGAAAATTTTACATATGCTGATCAATGATGAACATCACTCATTAATATTGCATAAAAATATTTACACGTCCATTATAGTTAAAGACCAGAAGAAACTAAATGCAAGTGTGCGCTTTCTTTTCAAGTGAATACATGTTCTAATATTTCACCCATAGGATAGTTACATATCATCATAAGCAAAAACTCGATTTGGAATTGCATTTCAGAAAAGTTTGCAAATTTATTTTGAACAATGCTATTCAACATGACTTACACTGTCATCTTTACAAATTTTATCCGCAGGACGACAATTTTTCATCCTTCAATATCAATATTTTGAGTGTTCTGCTCTATTTCATTTTCAGACCTTTCTAAATCTTTAAGTTGTTCTAAATGTGCAACAAAGAAAAAATGTTAGGCAAATCGAGAGCTTGAAAGCCTAAAACAAGAAGGTCAAAACTGTATTGATTAATTCATGAAATTAACAACGCAAAATCAAATTGGTTTAATTAAAAAATGCTAGATTTGATACTGTTCCCATTCATTTTACACAACCATGCAAAATCTCAAAACCATTAATCCGACACTTCAACTTGCCATTATTTTCTCCTTTTCTCGATTGTTTCCACTTATTATCTGTCCATTTTTCTCCCCTTCTCTACGCTTCCCCCAAATTTAACTACACTTGGAGACATTTTCTGATCACAGAGCAAATATAGCTAATATGAACCGATTAAAGAGCTAGAAAAACCACTGAAACCCTAAAAAGGTGCCATTTTTACCAACCTTATCGGGAGGCGAAGCAGCTAACCTCTCCATATACGCCCTCCTCTCCTCAGGCGGCGCCGGGGGTAAGCTCGGGACGCTGAGTACGATGTCGACGCAGAGATTCCCCAGCGTCGCGAGGTCCACGTCCTTCTTAACCCCTCTCCTCGCTCCCTCACCTCCACCTCCCACTTCGCCTCCTCCGCCGTGGAACCTCCCATTCCTGGCGACGGCGGCGGCGGCGGCGCGGGCTCCTCGTCGGATCCTTGCTCCGGCGAGCGGCGGGAGCCAGGGATCGTGCCACGGGTGTAGGATCCGAAGGAGGGATCTGTCCCCGGGAACGAAGGATGGGTGCGGGCTCCATGAGATGGGAGGGTTTAGGGTTCGGAGTGCCATGGGAGGAGGAGTCGGGAACGAGAGCTCGGAGAGAGAGAGAGAGAGAGAGAGAGAGAGAGGCTGAGAAAATAGAGGAATAAAATAATTTTTAAAAAAAACGGAAGGATACTTTCTAAAAGGATTCTTTTTTTTATTAATTTAGCCCCCTCAAAATTTCTAATTACTAATTAATTTTAATTTTTTTTGAAAAAGAGTATCATAGTTTTAACCCCACAATTTAGTTCTGGCTATGCCCATAATTTATTTAATTTTTTTTTAGACCGATTTGTAGCATGTAATTAAACATTCCTACGTTACTAAAACTTCATCTCAAATACTAATAAATGTATATGATTTGAGAAATTTTCTTAGAATCTTACCATGAAATTATACTTCATTATTATATTTCAATATTCAATGTCCATTTAAATAATTTTGTCAAAATTTTGGGCCATGTGGCTTGGGCCTATTTCTCTAATTATGTATGTCCTGCATGTTCATTATTCTTTTGGTTCCCCCATAAATTATTATTTTTTTCCATTCAAATGGACCGAGTGATAACATTTGGCCCATCCAGAGCCGTCCACTAACAGAAGAATAGATTCCTAACCGTGCGATTCCCGAATATCGTGGGTGGGCATATAGTGGACTCACAATTTGCGTGCTGAAACCATTGGCTCTTTTTTTAAAAAAATAAAAATAAAAAGATTAGTCCCAAACAAACTATCAACTTCTTTCAAAAGAACTCTCAACTAATCAATGGGATTTGTATATAGAACAAAGAAAACATGTCCATGATGGAGAGAGAGTAAGCTGAGAAAATGAGTTTATTTTTCATATCTTACAATTGTGTTGTATGTTACGATGATGTTTCATTTGTCTTTCGTACGTAACTCACATATATGTAGTTAATTAACAAGTTGGTAATTAGTAAGCTTAATTGAGTTGAAATCTGAGTGGAGAGTAATTATAAGAAATCTGAAGATCTTCAAAACACGAGAGCAATGCGAGGAACACCTCCACCTCATCTCATCTTAACAAAAAGATTATAAATATTAGCACACATTAAGAAGCTTACAGTGAACAACTTCTCCAGCTCAGAATACAAGTGCTTTTGGAGAGCACATCACAAGAACCACAGCAGAGTCCATAATTTTAAGCTGCATACGCATAGTTTAGGATCAGATTTCACCACCAACCCCACCTGTTCCAACCCAAAAGCACTTATCCAAAAAGCTCTAAGCCACATTAATATGTTCCAAAGTTTCCTAAGACACAAACATGGAAGCAGAAGAGTCCCTACTTAGCCTACAAACTACCTACAAAGTTATGTCAAACTCTAGATACTCTCCATTCAAACACATGCACTCTTAACTCCCTTCTTCTTCAGAGCCTTTCAGGTACATTGGCTCGCCTCCCTCCCCGCCTTGCCCGCCCGAACCGGCCCCCCCGTCCTGCTTTCCGGCGCCGGCGCCACGGCCGAGGTCAGAAAATACTCCGGTGTTCAGCATACCGCTGTTGGTTGTGTTAGTACCTCCCATGCTACCTTCACCGTGGAGTAGATTGAATCCACTAGTCACATTGGAGCCCATGCCATGCTGAATAGGCGACAGCGCCGGTTGGGCGTACAGCATCGAGGATCGTGCGGCCATCAGCGACTGCGGCGGGCTCATCAGCTGCGCTGGCTGAGCTGGCATGTAACGTAGGCCTGACTGCATGGCAAGATTGGAGGGGTACTGCTGAAAAAATAGTCGAACAAAAAAAGAAGCAGGTTAGACGGCAGAGAAAATTTCCTTTTCTTTTCTTTAGATTACATAACATGAGGTTGATCGAGAACAGATCTAAATGAAGTTACCGAATTATATGAGTTGAGTTTATTACACTTTTATAGGTACTGAATGAAAAACGAAAAGAAACATTTAAGATGATTTGAGGGGATTTTACCTGAGCCATGGCTGATGCTTGAGGAGGTTGGCTGTCAGCAATGGCGGCGAGATACATGAGGTTGTGTTGAAGCTTAGCTTGATTTCTGCAAAGGAATTTTTATGTAGTTACAATATTTTCTTTGAAGAATTCATGAAAATTATGCTGTTTTTGTGCAACTTCAATTCTGCATATTGTTAATGTTAATTTCACTAAATTGTGTGAATTGTCACTGTCCAAGTAATGTTCACATAAAAGCAGTTCTGTGCTATTGTTGCAAACCATTCTCGATAATATGGAGTACTTTTCGTCACATCAGATTCTATTAATAATTTTAAAGAAGTTCGGTTGGTCTAAAAGATATCTAGCAACAATTAAGCAAATATAATTGGTTTTCACCCAAATGCAGGCCAAATGTTTGGTTAAAATTTGTTGATTTTATAATGGATTACAAAGAGCATCATCTGGGAACAAGACATGCCACTACTACCACTCGGATTAAAATATTAATAGATTTTTCCAGCATTTAAATGTATGCAGAAATAAAGGGAATCATATATTGATAGAATACAATTATGTTGCGCGCATTTATTCAATAAAATTAGCACTTGTCCAATGTATAGAGTCACCAAAAGAATAAATCGAGTGATTAACATTAGGGGAAGTGTTCAATTTTTTGATGAACAAAGGTAACAATGTCGGAATCCCTGATTTAATTAGTTCTGAAACGAAAAACTTTCTCCATTTTCTTAGATATAAAGAAATGGTCAATTGACAGAATCTAGTTTTTTATATGCAGTACTACTTTACCTTTAGAAAACCCTGGAGATGTAAAAGTTTCTTCTTTAACAATACCATGATGCTTTGCTTGCTCGAGATACCTTAGTGGTAACTTATAAACATAAGTAATCAAATGTCCAGGGTATTTAGGAATATATTAAGTGCATGAAGATAACCACATATAAAAGACCATGGAGCATTCAAATGCAATTGAAAAAGCAGTTCACAAATTTATCAATCAATTTCACCATTGCTATTTTTTTGGGTCAAAGCGACTAATATTTGAGATATGACTCACCGAGCACACTCCTCCACTTTCCCAGTGTTCTGGTTATCAAGAATGGCGAGAATCAGCTGTTTGTTCTCATCTAAGTACTGTAGGAAATGAAACAAGAAGCATGTTATAGCAAAACTTAAAGAGAGAGTCAATGAATCATAAACAAGGGATTGAGAACTTCGAGGACTAAAACACAACCCAGGACATAAACAGGTATGCATAACTCTAATTGAACAATATAACAATCACGAAATCGTATACTGCATAGGCAGATAGCTTGTACTATTTTATGCTTCAATTGGAGTGATTTCTGTTGTACATGATCATAAATTAGTAGTCTTGCTACATAAAGTGATTACGATTTGGAAGAAATAGTTTTGTCGATAAGCTTGAAGTGTCGAAATCGTTCCCAAAAGTGCAAAATCTATGGGATAGTTTCTAAACTACGGCAATATCGGAATTGTTCAATGTAAATTGCAAGGTGATTGTCAAAGTACCAGGAATTTGATAACTGACACTACTCTGTACATTCAGCAGACTTTTCTGTGAGCAATCAAAGGTTGGAAAATAGTTCCAAATTTGTGATTTTGTTAGAAAATAAAATAAAATTGTCGATAGGAAATGGTTCAGAAATAGTCTTAAAAGATCCCTTAAACACACTACCTCTAACATTTCCTAATTTTTAACAAATATATAATAGCTTATATACAGTGACAAAGATATAAAGTCACATAAATCTAAAAGAATTGGCTCATACATATTACATAGGAAAGATAAATACTTTCAAATTCCATAGAGTGCATTCAAAAAAAAAAAAAAAAAAAAAAATCTGAGAACACATGGAGACAGGATTAAGATGGATATGAGTATAAAACCCACTGACCACATATAAGACACCAAAGATTAACTCACTAGAAAAGAAGACCCAAAGCACACTTTTGTGGCCATTGATATGATAATGGAATTAAAAAAAAAAAGAAAAAGAACAGGTTAAGAAATATTCTTAACAGTATTAAATATAGTTAGGTGAAAAGAACTCATTTGAACTTATATGTGGTCAGCAATGGGGGCCAAAAAAAAAAGAAGAAGAAGAAGAAGAAGAAGAGGAGCATACAAATAGAAAGGAAGCACACTCACACTCTAAAATGTGAAAACAGCATCAAAGAGCTTCTCTCCCATTAATTTTATTTATCATTAGAAGAACTGCAGATGACCATAGATTTTAGACTAAGTTGGGAATGTAGGAAGATGTAGCAAACATGTTAAGTTTCAATAAGAAAGGAGAGTTTTAAGTAAAAAAAAAAAAAGGATAAAGAGAGAAGAGGAACACCTGCTGGATGAGATCAGTGGTGACAGTGGTAGGGGAAGCATAGCCCCCCATCATGTTCTGGTTCATCTGCATGAGATGCTGCTGCATTCTCTTTTTCTCCTCCTCACCAACACCACCAATCTCTCTCTCTCTCTCTCTCTCTCTCTCTCTCTGCTTTTTTTTTCTTCTCTCTCTCTCTCTCTCTCTCTCTCCTTTTGCTTTGTATGTGTCAATGTATATGTCTTTTAAGTAGTTTGGAAAAGAGGGGATAAGAGCAGGTGGGGAGGACCTTGTAGAGGGGAACAGCCAGTTTTGGGGGGTTTTGGGGTTTTGGAGGAGAGCTGTTTCCCTCTTCTTTGCTTCCTCTCTTACTCACTCTCTCTCTCTCTCTCTCTCTCTCTCACATCCTCCCTTCACTATTAAAACATAAGCGGTAGAAGGCTTAACGATTGGCACCCGAGATCTCAAGTTCGAATTCTAATTGATTCACATTTTCAGTTAAGTTTATTTCTAAATGAAACAAATGAAACAAGTAACGTGCTATCTATCTATCACAAAAAAAAAAGAAAAGAAAAAATAACTTCTTTATAACAATTATTTTTTCGTATAAAAATACTTATTAATCAACTACTTTTATCTGGCATAAAAGTAGTACAATCAAAATTTGTTATGTCATTTTAGTATAAATTATCTTATTATTGTATTATCCTTTAATGTTCGACGCTATATAAATAGTATAAAATATATTTGTTATAAAAAATATTTATATATTTTTTTGAATGTATATCATAGGATATTACCATTCAAAGACTAACTAAAAAGTGTCTTCATTCTTTTCTTTTTTAATACTAAACATTTGAAAGAGTTTATTTAAATTAAAAAATAAATCATCATAAAATTATACATCTCAACAATCAATATACAACTAGCATTTCTCTTCTTTTTTTCTTTTTTTTTTGAAGTTGTGATCACTTGGGTGGGGTAAGTTCACCGGGGAGGTGGGGGGACTCGAAATTCCTTGCCATGTTTGTCTTCCCTTGCTGGACAGCCAAAATCACGTGTTTGGCTGCTCGGTTTGGGAATTTCAATTTGTCCTTGCATGTCTTCCCCTCCCACAAAAACACTTCCTCTCTCTTCTCCTCCACACTCTCTCTTCATGGCTTGGAAACATTTTTGGCCCAAAGTAAAGCTTTTACAAAAGAGTAATACTAACTGTACACCCAAAAGTTAGCGTAAATCTCACACTCTTTTGTTATTAAGTTTTTTTTTTTTATATTAGCTTTATCATATTCTTAATTTTATAATCGTTTGATTGACTTTATTTGTACAATAAAATGTTATCTGCTGAATCGCACTATTACGAGGGATTTGTATTCTATACAACTTCTGCACATGGAGTTGTACAAAATGTGTGCTTTATTAAAAGAACGTGCACTTTACTAGAAATATTTTAATAGATTCACCGACAATAAAAGCAAAACCTTCAAATTTGAAATTCCGGTTCTCGTACTCATCATAATATCTAAACTCGCCAAAATCTTTATTTAAAGCAAAAATAAAAGTAAAATTCGAATAACTTTTTACAACGCCATCCCCCTCCATCCCAAAATTTTAAATTTTTGTTTATTTGTACAGCGTCTAACTTTATATCATTGATTCCCCCCCAAAAAACACAACATAAAAAGAAAGTTGTTCATATATATATTATAATTATATATAATATATTATATATATATATATATATATATATATATATATATATATATATTATACTATAGTATATATAGATATTAGAAGTAACAATACGATAATGACTATTCCACATTGTTTCAATTTTTTTTTTAAAAATAAATTCAGCTAAAAATATAAAACTATTAGACTTTGAACATAAAATCTCGAATACCGACCATCAAGCGTTAGACAACTACAATAGATACAATTGGTTAGTTGTTCTTAAGATTAACCTGCAGGGTGATTAAATATGCATCCCCAGTGCTCAATCAAGCCCAACTCACATTCAATCGACTAGATTTAATTTGGGCAAATAAGACACAAAGACATATTTTAAACTTGAGTCCAATCAAGTAGCTAGTTAGCAAATCGCACACGATGAGATTGTGTCGAACCAGGTTTGAACCAAAATGTACATGGAGTCGAACCTCGTACCTGGTAAAGTGGTAAGAGAGACTCAAGAGCCCTTCCCTTGAACAGCAAACACAAAACAGGATCCTGCTCACAGATCGATTAAACACAGAGGAGGAGCGAATCTTTGACCAGCAGGGAGCCCACTACTGCAATGCCTTTCCTTTCCCCTCCTGCAACTACGTAACGGTCCTAAAAGAGCATTCCTCGCTCCTCCCCTCCTCCATTATTACTGCATATCCAATCAAACAAGAATAAAAGCATAGTAGATACTATTATATTAATATACAAATACATGATAGGATGGAGCAGAGAACAGAGAAACTGTTGTTGCATGCGCCTGGCGTACTTGAAGTCCTATAATACAGAGATATTCGAGTCACAATGTAATGTAATTCATTGCATTTCTTTCGATCTGTGTTCTCGATTTTTAAGACTAATGCAAGGTTATAACATTCTTAAACATTTCACAGAGTTTTAGTGTTAGAGAACTTCTATATATTAATCCAACAAAATCCGTTCCAGCTGCTCACAAATGCGACATAACTTGTTAATGAGAACTCAAGCTTAAATATGAAAATATATGGATTCTTATAGTTAAGAACTATTCTCTCTCTCTCTCTCATCCAGCAGGGCTTGCTATGTTAATTTCTCTCTCTTTTACAGTGTTACTGGTCTGCTTCTACTGTGTACACAGGCGAAGCAGGAGTACGTGCGTACTAGTGTTTTACAATGCTAGAGCCACAGTGACCATACGAATGAGTGCTAATTGCTTGCTTTTGTTTTGTGTGTGTGTGTGTGTGTGTGTGTGTGTGTGTGTGTGTGGAGTGTAGAGTTGAAGAGGTAGAGAGAGAGAGAGAGAGAGAGAGAGAGAGAGAATTGGGAGATGCTCCCGGGAGGGGAGACAGAATGCGGTACTGGGTTGTACATGGGCTGGCTAGATGGGACACCTTTGGTATCTCTCTCTGCTCTCTCTCTCTCTCTCTCTCTACTCTCTCTCCTCTTCCTTTTCTCACACTAGTCCAGTGGGAAAGGAAAGCATGCTCTGTCCAATGTGACAGCCCAACAACCTATCCATCATATCTCCTCCTCAATCAGCAACTTCATCTTCATCATCATCTCATCTCCCTCTCTCTCTCTCTCAATTTTACTCTGGTGCAATTTTGACCCTTGGATAGTGTAAAATTTACCATTTTGTTTGTTCAAAGTAAAATTGTAACTACTATTAGGCCCCATAAACATATTATCTCATACAGCTAATGTACATGTAAGATTTACATCTATCACCTATCATTATTGTTAGTCAAAATGCTATTAAGTAGGTCAGAAGATTCGATATCTTATTCTGTGTTTCAAGATAACAATTTAGCTGTCGGTTTTTTGGCTAACCTAATAATACAGGTGTTTTTGAAACAGAGACCTAGGAACAAAATTAAAAGGGCTAATATAAATAAAATGACTAAAATTTTATTAATTTAGTACAGTGTTTAATGATTGTTTAGTTGCCTAGCTAGCTAGGACGCCAAAAAGTTCATCATTTTTGCAATCATTCAGTCAAACCTGTTTCAATAATTAGTTTTCACTGTTTGTGTTGTGAGTTTGAAATATATTTGATTAGATGAATAAAATTGACAGCAAGAGGACATGGAATCAAATAAAGAGTCAAGTTTGATCATGAACTTCGTACTTTATTGGTCTGAATTTTCCAGTAAGTTTCTTACAAATGATAGCCAATAAGAGCTGTTCCGTAGCATGAAGCTGAGGTGACCTCTTTGGGATCCAAAGGAGGCTGGAATTCCAACTTCGAAGCTTTTTCTCCCGTCGTTTCAGATAGTTTGGGTTCATTCTAGAGAAAAAAAAAATTTCTATTCAAATAACACTTTTGTTGAATTAGCCCTGAGTCCTTACCGATCGTCCCTAATATAAGTGGCAAAGAACTTGGTGGTTGATATCCGAGGTCCTGAGTTCGAATTCTAGTTGATTCACATTTTCAGCTAAGTTTATTTTTAAATAAAATAAACGAATCAGATAGCATGCTATCTATCTTTCTCTCTCTCAAAAAAAAAAGAAAAAGGGCTTGAGCCCTTGAACTTACACGGCATACAAAAAGTTCTTAACTAATCCCAATCTACTGTAGTTGTTAATTAGCCAAAGGGGCAGAATGTACGTACCACATTATGATCCAATGATATGTTATTCATCATCACATAGTTTAATGATTTATACAATTTTGTTATCTTTTTTGCTAGAAAATTTTACTGTAAATCAAAAGAAAATTCATAAGGGTCAAAACACGGCATTTTCAATCAGGACAGAGTAAGAGGACGTTTGGATTGACGCAATTGTAGTTTGATTCACACCATTTAGTTGTCAACTATTATAATGCCGGAGAGATTCACCGTTTAGCCGAGTACGCTAAATTTTTGATTTTTCTACGAAAATGACTTGGAACCTATTCATTTCTCTCCCTCAGAAATTTAAAATGAAAAATATTTCTCTCTTAGTTTTCTCTCTGAATATCTTCATTCAAACAGGCCAATCTTAAGCAATAGGCTCAAACTGACTTTGAATTAAATGAATGGAGGTATTTCTTGATTAAGAAAACAAAATCTCTATCCAACACCATTTGTCGCCATATAACATATTCTGACATCTAGATGGTAAGCAAAAGCAAATTAAAGAGTGGTCTTGTAATGTGGCATACAATTATATACTGAACACTGCCTTATTATCTCCACTTAATTTGCACCTAAAACTATAATTGAGGTGTTGTTTCCAGCTAATGGTGCTTGCTAATTTTTGTTTTGCCTTAAACTGAAACCTAGACTAGTCCACTACTCCAAGCTACTGCAATCTTAACTACGAATGGTGTTGCTTCCGTAACAAGAGCGTTTAGAAGTTCCTCTCTACTCGGAACAAGTAATTTTACTACGTTCAATCCCATTCAAGTACCAACCTTTCAACAAGTCCAATCTCAATGCTCAACAAGTCAAATTTTCGCATTTAACACCAAATCTATTGATTTATACCCATCCAACTGCAAATATCAACTGACCAGACGTTCCTGATCTAAGTGTTGTATACTTTAGACTAGTCACTTTCGAGTTATTACTACGTACGTAGAATGACTAGGTCTTTGCACCGAATACTTCATGCTAGAGTACAAACGTCTAGACCAAACCACCGACCATCCCTAGCGCAAATAATAAAAAATTTAATTGTTGATATTTAAGATTCTAAAAGCTTAGTTGTTTTATATTTCCAACTAAATTTACTTTTTCTTAGAAAAATGAACGTCTAGACCAAAACTTGCAAAAAAGACTTCAAACCAACTTCTCTATAAGTTTCCTCTCTCTGTCCTTATATCTGATCCACAAGAGAGAGTGAGATCAAATCACACAAACGAAGTGAAAGAAAAGGTTCAAAAGTTAAAAAGAGTCTACTAACAAGATGGGCTCATCTACCTATGAAAGAGCTTTTACCACCCAGCTGCTTCTGCTTCTCTTGCTGTTTTCTAATCTGCAGCATCTCAACGCTGCTCGGCCTTTGGACGGGGTCTGGTGGTCGCCAGAAAGCGGCAACCGCCACCTCCTGAGTTCTCGAATTAAGGGTCCAGTGCCACCGTCCGACCCTTCCAATTGCACAAGTAACCCCAATAACACAAACGGTTCATGTCCCGCGCCACCATCTAATCCTTCCAACTGCTCGACTAACCCCAATAACACAAATGGTTCATGCCCCTAGTCTTCTGTTCCTAGCCATTCATTACTGGTCGTAGATTACATTCGGAGTGTTCGGTGCTCATTGTGAGGCTATCCAGATAAGCAATCTCTGAAATTTAGTCAATGTGTTAATTTATGTCTAAAATGTCTTCGTGCTTTTCTTTTTCCTTTTTCTTTCTATATAACCTCGTGTTCTCACATGTAATTTACAGTAGTTTTGATTCTCAGACTTGGTACAAGAAACGAGACGCGAGAAAGGTTACATCTTTACCTTCCACTGTTAAAGTAATAACTTCCAAGGTTCTTCCTCTTATTCAAATTAGTATTCGGATTTCTTATGATACAAATTTATATCTACAGCACATTATACAATTACAATACAGATTGCAACAGTATATGCATTTACATAAAATCACCGTAAGCAATAGAGCAATTAGAGATCACCCCTGAAGAATGGAGGGCCGAAAATGGAGTTTGAGTATGTACCACCACCATTTGGAAAGAGAGTGAGGAAGCAAGTGATAGCCAAGATGAAGCCCCATGCAAAGCGATCGTTCTCTAGAGGAGTGATCTCGTCCTTCGCCGGAATTTCCTCCCCACCTCGGAAGAAAGTTGAAAATAAACCCCACGCCAAGCAAAGGACACTGCCGCTTAGGCCACCGATTCCTAAGAGAAGTGACGCGCCGAAAGAGAGCACGGCTGCAGTGCCCCTCCCAAACAGTGCTTGAGCTATCCGCCCGCCTTCCAGCCGACCAATTGGCAGAAGGTTTAACGATGTCACAACCATTCCTAGTTGGGATCACCACAATAAAATAATAAGTAGCAACTCTTTACAGAGTAAGGTATGGGTTATTCCATTTACCAAACGGTAGAGACGAGACTAACAACAAACCATATTTTCCAATATTGAAGTTGGATGGATTATGAAAAAGCCATACATGATGCCATTTTAAATATGTGCAAAATAAAAAAGGACAAAAATATTAGAATATGAGAGGATGATAAAAGGGATTTAAAACATTAAAAAGGAGAATAGGCTACATTCTAAATGGTAACGTATGATAATATTTGACAAATCAACTTTGTCAATAGTTGAATAACCAATCTAGCCACTTTCATAGAGATAAATCATGCTCAACAAAATTATTAAAAGGCAAAGATAGTACTATTGATTGAACATCATAGCGTAGACAACCCCAAGTACTTAGGACTCTGTTATATTACTTCTGTCTATTGATCGAAAATGATAAAAATCCTAAGAATTTACAAAAGCAAGAAGAAATGTTTACCTAGAAGTCCAGCAAAAGCAAGAGGGTCAACGGGAACCCCTACACCTTCAACAGCATTAGGTAATACATTTCCCAATTCATCTGCATATGGCCCAATCACCAGTTGAACAAAAGAAAGAAGGGGATTGTTGTAGAAAAACTGTGGCCTTACAAATCTGCAAAAGGAAAGAGATTCACCAGCGATCACTACAAAGCAAAAACTGTAATTACTTCAGAGCTTCAGTAGTAGTGTTTTCTCTTGTTTCTTTAGGGTCTGAAAGGACTTACAATGCATTATCCCCACCATTAAAACTACCATCAACCACGAATGCGGTGACAGCTAGTGCCAGTGATGTTAAATACGCACTAGCTGTGCGGGCAACCGGGATGTCGAAAAGAGCTTTTTTGTTTGGTAGTAACGATTCGTAGTTATTAATAACACCAAGGCATCCGGTCCAATTAGATGGAATAAGAAATGAAGGGCTCAGCTTAACACCATATCGAGCTGCGGTTAACCTCGTCGCAATCTGCATAGAGTAAAAGCCAAGAGTAGCAATTCAGTGATTGTTGTTAAATATAAAAAAAATATATTTAAACACCGCAAGCTTTTAGAGAACAACGGTGATTTCATATAATTTAACATGGTATCAGAATAGGAGATCTTGAGTTCGAGTAACACCAAGTTCTAACATTATTAATTTCCTCCCATTTAATTTAAGTCCATGTCATGGGCCCAGCGAAAAATCTCTAGTCCAGATGTGAGGAGGAATGTTAAATATAAACATATTTAAGCACCGGTCTCTACCAACTTAAGCTTTTAGAAACTAATGGTTGTTTCATATTATTTAACAATTGCAAGTGTAAAGAAACGTAAAAATGTATGGGTACCCCCTCAAGGAGCTATAGGCCATTATGGTTAATGGAGGCCACATTTCCATAAACTAAAAACTGGACAAAACTGACAATTAAGCATAATGTAACAGAATCCTCAATTCAATTCCAAAAAAAAACAGCTGAGGGGTCCATACGTTCTTTTCTAAAGATAAATATGGGAAAGTGAAAGCAGCAAAACACTTTGTAAGTCAAAAGCAAGCTAAATCCTTACCTCGGAGACTCCAAGTATCGAGATAAAACCACCAAATAGAGGGAGCACGTCGGATATATAGTCATCAAAAGTAGCACCAGGTTTAAGAAAGAAGCCACTCATCAAAGCTATTGTTCCAAAAGTTGCGACACATAATACTATGGCACTCACATAGCCGCAGGGTGTACTCAGCTTTGTAGCCTCAAATTGAAGATCTATTTCTGCTTTCGGTTGTACCATGCAGACCTACAAAATAAAGTCTTCTCTTTCAAGAACAAATTCTCCAGAAAAAAAAGGGTCTAAATATATCATTCTTACATTCAGGAAGAAAATGATATTGTAAATCGCCTAGGTAGCAACCAAGCCAATATGTGCTATAATAATCTTTGTGCAGATAGAAAACTTTTCAGATGTACTATTTTTAATAGTTATCATCACTTTCCCATGAAGTTTAGCAATTCATCCCTTAATTGGTTATTTTTGGAAAAAATTGACCAGCTCTGATGATTTCGAATGACAAATGAACATTGAAATTACACAAATCTAGATATAATTGTCAACCTTGTATGAAAATGCTTTCATTCATCACAAAAACTAATGAATCAATCACCACATAACCAGGAGCTATTTACAGAGCATTAAGGCATACATAACATAAAACTCCAAAGAATCGAAGAATAATACATCAATCAAATCCTATACAAGCGAAGTAGGCAAAAATCATATGAAGAGTGACTAAGCTAACCATTCTTCTATACCTGCTTTGATATGTCATCTCTCTTCTCCTCCATGAACCAGAGGACCACTTCTCGGCCTGCCGCTTCTGCTAGCTTCTTTTCCAACTTGGGCATCACTTCTTCCACGGGTTTTCTCAGATTCCCAACAAAAATCCCCCCATCCCCGAATCTCCGCACATCCACAGCAAAGAATGTATCAAATCCAAAACAACTCCTCAACTACAAGTCATACAGGTCAAGGATCGGAAAATTCAAAACTTTTAATACTGTTTGAAGTAAAAAGGGTGAAAAGATACAAAATACCCTGAACTATAGTGCATTTTGAAATGGGTATATGAAGTTTGAACCTCAAAATTTTGATTTTAGCATCTAACCTATCATTATTTTATTATTTCCAAAAAATACGTAAGTGGCATGTCCTATCGGAATAAGAGTTTAGCAGTTTTGATGGGTTTAAAGAGTATTCTGGGCTTTTTTATAAAATGACCCTCTAAAAAATTGTAATTGGTAAAATAACCATATGAAAATTTTATTTGTAAAACTAACCCTCCTTTCGCCACGTAGGCGCCACGTCAGGGTTTTCTTATAAAGACGGTAAATCGTTCGCCGTTTTCTCTTATTTCTTTTAAAGGCGGTGAACCGTTCACCGCTTTCTCACATTTTTTTAAAAACGGTAAATCATTCACCGTCTTTCACTTATTTACTGTTTCTTTCTATATCTCATATAATCTTAACAACTTTTAAATCCTAATAATTTATCCATATAATTTCATATAAAAGCAGTTAAGATTATATGAAATTATATAGATAAATTATTAGGATTTAAAAGTTGTTAAGATTATATATAATTTGTTAGAATTTTTATGTGATTGTTAGGATTATATATGGAATATAAAAAATAACAGTAAATAAATTATGGGAAAAAGCGGTGAATGATTCACCGCCTTTAAAAGAAATAGGAGAAGACGGTGAACGATTCACCGTCTTTAAAAGAAATGAAAAAACGCGGTGAACGATTCACCGCCTTTAAAAAAAATTCTAACGTGGCGCCGACGTGGCGAAAAGAGGGTTAGTTTTACAAATAAAATTTTGAGTGGGTTATTTCACAAATTTTAAAATTTTAGAGGGTTATTTTATAAAAAAGTCCGAGTATTCTACCTAAAAATTTAGAAACTGATAGAAAAGTACCATTTTTATAATTCAGATAACTATTTCAAAATGAGTTATTATTTACCACAGTACGCAATTTTAACAAAAAATAAACAAAAAAGACCATCTTGCGTATGAAATCAAAATAAGCAACATTAAAATTACTACTTTAAAATGAGAGTTCAAGTAACCTTGTTAAGGTCCAAAGCCTTGAAGGTCTCCTCGGCCTTCTCCAACTGCTCTTTCTCCTTCGACAACCTACCCCTAAGCACATTCCTGAAGAACCCGGTAATCGGATTACCATCCGATTCGCGATCGAGCTCCCTGAGCTTCCGATCGGCCCGCTTCTTCTCAAGCTTGATCGCGGCCTCGATCGACGGGTTCCCCATGAACTTCTTAAACTCCTCATCCGTTTTCCAATCCACCTCCTGCTGCTCCTTCCCCTTCTCATCCAACCCTTCTCCTCCCACAGTCGTCTCCGACTTCTTCGCCTCCGCCTCGGCCTCTTCGGCTACGGAGGCCGAAGGCGACTGCTCCGCCCTCTTCTCCTGCTGCTCTTGGATTGAGAACCGTCTAGGGTTTCTGCGATGGGCTTTGGAGGAGAGAGAGAAGGGGCGGGGGTTTGGGTTCCAAAATGGGATTCTGGGGTGGACGGAGATGGGGTTAGGGTTTGTAGTGAGGGCGCATAGAGTGGAAGGGAGAAGGGAAGAGGCCATTGGAATGCGTAGCGAGAGGTGTGAGGGGCACTGGGAGAGGGGAAGTGAGAGGGAAACTCCATTTGTGTGATGAAGGAGAGAGAAAGAACGAGAGAGAGAGAGAGAGGTGGATCTAGAAGCTTTGAGATGGAGGAGGAAGTGCTAATAGTGACAAAGGAGTTTGCTCCGTTGTGGGCCCAACTTATCCATATATTTACTGTAACAGAACGTGGGCTTAGGCTCATTTAGTGGGCCTATAAATTGTCGCAATTTAGTGTTGCTTGGGTTAAAGTCATATTTGGGCCTTTTTTGAGATGTTGGCTCCTATTTTGGTTTTTTTTTAAAAAAATCATTTCAGTTTTGTAATTTTAATTTATAAATTTTGAATTTTAGTTTTTATAAAACATATATAATCAATAAATAATTTTTTTTTACAATAAATTTCCAAAAAATTTATTCAGAATAAAGGTCAAAAAAAAAAGGGCTTTACTCCTGTGGCTGGCCGGGCCCGGCCCGTTTTACATAGCTAATATTGGGCTTTTTTTGCATTTAGACCCCTGATAAATTTTTATTTTAAAAATAGCCCTATCAAAATTTAATTTGCAAAAATGGTCCTGGGCTGCCACGCATGCGCCACGTCAGCGCCACGCGGTCAGTGCTGGGCCCATATGTTAAGTTGAACACGGTGAATGGTTCACCGTGTTCAAACACGGTGAATGGTTCACCGTGTTTAGTACGTATTTTTTCCTACGTATTTTTTGTATATTGAAAAGTGGAATAAGGAGTAGGGATGTTAATAGATATGGATATCCGAAATATTATCCGAATTCAAACCCGAATAAATTATATATATATACATAATTTATTTTTGTTTATTTATACAATATATAAAATATTTAATAATTTTTATTCCTTAGATCTTCATCCAACCCAGCGGGTTTTAAAAATCTATACCGTTGGATGAAGATCTAAGGAATAAAAATTATTAAATATTTTATATATTGTATAAATAAACAAAAATAAATTACGTGTATATATATAATTTATTCGGATTTGGATTCGGATAATATTTCGAATATCCATACCTATTGACATCCCTACTCCTTATTCCACTTTTCAAAATAAAAAAAAAAAGCGTAAGAAACACGGTGAATCATTCACCGTGTTTAGACACGGTGAATGATTCACCGTGTTCAACTTAATACTCTGGCCCCAGCCGTGCCCGCGTGGCGCTGAGGTGGCGCCTGCGTGGCAAAGACAGGGTCATTTTTGCAATTTTAATTTTGATAGGGCTATTTTTAAAATAAAAATTGCTCAGGGGCTATTTGCAAAAAAAGCCCCTAATATTTGATGGAGGAATTCTACACTATCACACTTATTACACTACATCATTAATAACAAGCCAATCATATTTATTCTTTTCAAACAAAAATATAATAAAAATATTTTTTTATAATTATGATGGGACATATATTTTTAAAAAAAATATTTCTTAGTTTGTTACGCCACGTTACCAATATACCCGTTGCATTGTAGAATTTTTCTATTGGGAAAATTTCACCAGTACCCTTCTTGGAGATCATTATATCATAGATGCCCCTCTAAAATTAAAAATATCGTCAATGCCCCTCTAAATATTGAAAATACTCATGAATGCCCTTTAGGTAAATAATCCATGAAAAACATCATCCATTATTTTTTAAATGCCATTTTTGCCCCTAATATCAATTTAACGAAGCATAAAAATTTAAAGTTATTTAAATGATTGGTTCTAAATTTTGAACTGTATATTAACTAAATTTTACTTTTTAAAATTTTTAATAAAATATTTATAATTTACTAAATATAAAATGCTCCCTTTTAATTTTTTCGCTATGAAATTATATAGTTTATCATAATATATAACTGTCAATATTAGTATTCAATATTACCTCAAGAGCTAATTATTTATTAATTCTATTTAAATATAATAATTTACATACATTACACAAAAAAAAAAATTAGATAGCCAAAATTCTTGATAGTATCAATTGACATTCATATAAAATGTATTTTCTACAATAAAATAAAAGTGTGTAAAATTTCTTTCACCTATAGGCCATTTGAGCAAACCCCTTTAATTTTAATTTTTTTTATTTACACCTTCTCAATTTTATTTTCTTTTTACAATTGAGTGATTTTTATTAGCCAAATGTTTTAAAAAAAATTAGTAAATTAATAAATGAGATATCTCGGCTAAGAAAGTTTACTACATGCAAAAACCTAATAAAAAAACTAAAAACTTAAGAGGCCTTAATAAAAAAAAAAGTTGAAGGGGTCTTTTTTAAAATAGACCTATAGGTGAGGGCTCTCCATACACTTTTACTCACCAACAATTAGGGGTAGAAAAGTCATTTTATCTTATAAAAATTTACAAAAACAAACAGAGGGTGATGGAAGGGTATTCATGATAGTTTATGAAGTTTGAGAGGGCATTGATGATATTTCAAAATTTTGAAGGCTATCTATGATATTTTTAAATTTTACAAGGGTAGTCATGAAATTGCCCCTTTTCTATTTGATGCCACAGTACCCGCGCTCGTATTCGATAATCGGATCCGGATCCGGATGTTCGAAATTTGCTAGCAATATTACATTTACAGTCCCCTCCTGAGTCCTCTCTCCCTCGGCCGTGCGACCGAATCCGCGCCGCTCCCGCATCTGGAGCGCCAGCCGAAACCCTAAACCCCACTCGTCTCACTCCGGGCTGCCTGAGGAAGGCCTACAATTTTCCCACGGCGAGCTTCTTGCGGCTCGAGCATTGCTTCGTGCTACTTTTGCGGCGCTAAACCCTAGCAAAAACTCTAGAGCCAACGCCATGGGCGCCGAAGCGAAGCTCGATTCGATCGAGCGGCGAGAGGAGGGCGACGTGGACGTGGAGAAAGAGGGCGAGGAGGAGAAGAGCTTCGAAGAGCTGGGCCTCGACGAGCAATTGACCCGCGCTCTGAGGAAGAAGAGCGTCACCGATCCCACTCCGATCCAACGCGCAGCGATACCCTTGATCCTGGTGATTAATCCCCACCTAATTGCTTCTCGGATCGCTTTTGCACTTGTTTCTTATGCATTTTTTAGCAAATTAGATCGGATTATTAGGTTGTGCACTGATTTATTTAGATGGTAAAGATGCATGGAACTTAGCTGAACTATAGTGCATTTTGAACCATAGAAGTTTTGATTTTTAGAACCAAAAAAAAAACTTTTGATTTGAACTTTCTAAGTTTGTAGTAGTTTATATTCTGTCAAGTAACAGTATATTACTCCGTTTAGAGAAGTTACTAATGTTGTTAGTTCCGAAGGAGTGTTAGTTAAATTGAACAGGTTATGTAGTAGAAATAATATTTTTGAAGTTTAGTTATTATTTTCAAAAATTCCCTTTTGTCTAGGTAAGGTCTACATGTTTTTACTTATTAAGACTTTTTTTGGCTTCAGCTAAATCATCATAATCATGATTTTTGAGATTAGATTGTGTTATTCTATGTGTGTGTATAGAGTGGAAAGAATGTTGTTGCATGTGCCAAGACGGGCTCAGGTAAGACTTTTGCATACCTCCTTCCGATGCTGCATGAGCTGTTGAGGCTATCTTCTGAGAACAGTTTGAGGAAATCTGCTCCAAATGTCTTCATTCTCGTGCCAACGCGGGACCTTTGTCATCAGGTAACACAAGTTCTTTGATGCTTGTTAACTTTAGTCAGCGTGCTATTATCCCATCACTCTTGATGAATTGTATCTTTAATGTCTTTCTTGTGTATTGGATTGGTTTTACATTTTCTTTTTCTAGGTGTATTCTGAGGCTTCGTCTCTCCTCGAGTTCTGTACAAATAAGTTCAAGATTGTGCACTTGATGGCCACAATGCCCATCCAAGATATGGTGGTTTTTTTTCCTTTCTTCATAAATCTCAGTAATGAATCTCTTGGTCTGAATTTTGTTGATTAAGTAAAACTCCATACAATTGGCTTTTTTATATGTTGTTACTGACCTACACATTATTTTCTTTGCAGCGTGTTGCTTTGTCCGGACCCCCTAATATTGTGGTTGCAACTCCAGCTTGCATCTCAACATGCACATCAAAAGGTGTCCTTCGAGCATCATCTATTCGCGAATCAATTTCAATGTTGATTCTTGACGAGGTGTCTATTTACTTTTACCGCCTTATAATTTGACAAAATTTTCTCTGGTATCCTATATGTGTGATAATAAATAATTGCTTTTGATTGGCAAGAACGATAATTGCCAGTTATTTTAAATTATGATTTAATTTCAGTAATGATAGGCCTTTGAGTGTTGGTATTTACTTGGTCATTTATGTTGTCGTTTGACATCTTTAATGGGTTCATTTTTGAGGTAGGTCCTTATTTACTCATGTTTCTTTTCCAGGCTGATCTTCTCCTTTCTCATGGACATGAGGCTGACTTGAAAGCTCTAATCCCTCATATTCCAAGAAGCTGTCAGTGCATTCTTATGTCTGCAACTACTAGGTTCAGTAATTCAATACTTCCATCAAAATTCAGAGTAATTTTCAACTATTGTTTGTATCGTGTGTTCGTCTTTAATTGCCACTTACCCAAAAGATGGATTTCAAATTATTGTCTTTCCTTTCGATTATTTTGTCATTGTTATTAGTGCATTCTTATTGATGGTGATTGTTGTCTGGCAGTCCTGATGTTGATAAACTGAAGAAGCTCCTGCTGCACGAGCCTGTAACTCTGACTCTCTCTGAAGAAGGCCAATCTAATAGTGATCTAATTCCTGGAAATATTGAACAATATTGGGTAGGGACCATTCTTTTATGCTAGATTAGTTCCAAGTTTGGATCATTTTGGTTTTCTTTTTTATTCATTTACGCTGTCAATGAATCTTAGTGAAGTGTTAAGTAGAGGCTGTTTACTTCTGATATTCCCATGAGTATTTCATCCAGATGCATACCCAGTGTGAATTTTCTTGTAAATATTGTGTCAAAGTTATTTTTTTTACTATTTACCTTTTTTTTGTTTCCTTTTTTTTCAGATCTCTTGCAGCGCTCATGATAAGCTACTCTACATATATGCTCTCTTAAAGCCAAAGCCCAGGCTTCTTGCAGGAAAAGTTTTGATATTTGTCAACTCAATTGATATGGCATTTAGACTAAGGTTGTTCCTTGAGAAGGTATGGTTCTGAATTTATTTATTTTTTCTCCTTTCATTCATGATATATGTGTTTACCATGGGAAATTTTGCAGTTTATCAATGCCGTACGCATTATTACCCATTATTAATTTATAATTTGTGTTTGCTTGATGAGTACTAGCCTATATGGGGATAGAAGAATAATAAACTTCTCTATAAAACCTTCTTGAGCTAGATAAGCTAAAGCAGACACTAATCTTATCACAAAAAAAAAAAATCTTTATTCTTGTTGGTTAATTTATTGCTATCAGTTAGAAAGATCGATAAAGTCGGATATATAACCTTTGTTTGTCAAATTCAACACTCAGAAAATAGAATATGCCCTTAAGAGAGTAAATCTCTTTTAGAATTTGGACATGCTAGATACAAGTAATTGTGTAGAAGTAGCTTTAGTGGTTATACTTTAATTGCTGCAACTTTATTTCTATCTCCTTGAGTGGTTGAATTTTCTGAACGGTTGCATTACTTTCTGCAGTTTGAAATAAGATCTGCTGTCTTAAATGCTGAATTGCCACAAAATTCACGGCTTCATATTCTTGAGGTAGCTTTATTTTATATATTTGCTTCTCTTTTTTTTCCTTTTCTTTTGTGCAAGATTTTCTTTTTCCTGATCCAACCTGTAGGAATCATAGAAAAGGTAAATCCTCTATGATGCACTTGATCGGATCGGTTATTGATAGAGTGGATAGATCTGCCATTCTTGAAATTTCTCTTCTGATTCAAAATCGTGGTGTAACATGTATCCCCTTTTGTTCTGGTCTTTTTTTCCATGGGCGGATTGGTGTTGAGCTTTTTTCTTTTAAAAAATAATATACATATTTTCTATGGTATAGAGAGTTTTGAATCTCATGATTTTTGGGTCAAAGATAGCTTTTTATTAGTAATCTGAACTTCGTTACTCACAAAATGTAACTATGATAACTAGTAACTAGCATCAGTTATTTTTCTCTATCTATATCTCTCACTTCTGTGCTTTTCTTAGGAATTCAATGCAGGGCTATTTGGTATTCTAATAGCAACAGATGATAATCAGAGTAAGGAGAAGGATCAAACAAGTAGAGAAAGTCAAGTGCAATCTAGAAGTACCAAGAAGAAGTTCCGGCAAAATTTAGATGCCGAATTTGGAGTCGTCAGAGGAATCGATTTCAAAAATGTCTTCACGGTGTGTTAATTGTCTAGTTATTTTGAATGTAACTCTATTCCAGTTAGCACCTGGCATTACGTATTATTTCTTATATTTTCTGATTACTTTGTCAATATATTGGGAATGTCATCATATAGGCATATTTGTAGTTCAACTTGGGATTCTATCTTAGTTACGTTTGAACGAAAGCGTTTTAATTATATTCACAACAATAAGCAAATTCTATTCTCACCTTCGACAGGTAATCAATTTTGACATGCCTCGAAGCCCTGCTGGATATGTTCATAGAATTGGCCGCACTGGAAGGGGCCGTAACACTGGTACTGCTGTGTCACTTGTAAGTTTCTTTTATATGTAGGAAAAAGGTGAAAAAGGTGAACTTCTTGTTATGCCAAGTATAATGCATAAGGTCTGACATTCTTCTGTTGGTTCCTATAAAGGTCTCACCAGAGGAGGGAGAACTTTTTGCCAAAATCAAAATTATGTTGGAAGGTGATAGCAGAGATGACTCGGTACATATTCAACCTTTCCCTCATCTTACTAAAAAGGCTGTTGAGGATCTACGGTATAGAGCGGAGGTAATGCTGGCAATTTATTCAATAATTGTGAATGAAAAATCTATTTTCCAAGTGTTGGGGGATTGGTTGGGTTGGGGTAGGTATTAAATATATTCCTGAACCATATGCAACGA
The DNA here is from genome assembly GCF_001540865.1 of Ananas comosus. Taxonomy (NCBI): domain Eukaryota; kingdom Viridiplantae; phylum Streptophyta; class Magnoliopsida; order Poales; family Bromeliaceae; genus Ananas; species Ananas comosus. The sequence goes on from NC_033621.1 coordinate 669,340, forward strand.
GTATTGAAGCAAAATAATTTTCAGTAGTATTTGGTAATCATTTATTTTTTATTCTTTAGATTCTGTATATTAGCATTAATAGTAAAACCAGTACAAGTAATCCACGGCATATTCCATCTGAATGGGCCCTAGAATTTCTAGTTTTATGGTAACATCCTCCCATAGCTGTTGATTTAACTCTACGGCATCGATAAGTTGCAATAATTTTGTTCCGTACTGTTTTCAAGTCCTTTATACTATCCAACTCATCCATACATGACCATTAAGCTAGTATTGCTTGCTAGTTTAGTCCTCTTGTCAACTTGTGGAGTTAATGGTGATGACTGCCTTGTATATAACAATATATACAACATTATACTTAATTTGTGCGTAGTGTTCTATTGGGATCCTATCTGGTCAGATTTTGTCCGACATAATATATTTCAGTAGGCCTGAATAGATTCATAATATGTTTTACTGCTATTGAAGTATAAATGCTGAGCATTTCAGCTATAGTTTTAAACTTTTTAATGAAATCTTTGGAGGAAAAATGATAAGTTTGTCTTAACAGGATGCTGCTAGGAGTGTAACGACTCGTGACGTTCAGGATGCACGTCACCAAGATCTAAAGAAAGAAATTCTCAATTCTGAAAAGTAAGTATATCAGTTGTATGTTGAATGAAATCCTTGGCGTTCTTAATTTAATTGCAAATTATGATATTCGAGGATGATTTTTACACTAGGCCCTGTTTGGATGTCAGATAAGTTAGGGGTTTAATTTTTATTCCTTAAAAGGCCTTGATATTTATAATTTACACATAGGAGGTGATTTATCTTTTTCCGAAAAAATGACTTGAAAATCAAATATGTTATTTCATTCTAGACGTTAATCACACTCCTATCTATCAAATACTAAGCTTCCTGAGTAAATCAAAGAGAGATTCCGAATAAGATATTCATGCATCTAAACATGGCCGAACAAGATATTCATGCATCTAAACAGGACCTTTAAGAGCTGCATGTTGTCTTCTGCTGCCTTTTCTTGTTTGCCTTTGTAATTGGTAGCAACTCCTTTTCCATCTTTGACTAGGTTGAAGGCTCATTTTGAAGAGAACCCGAGGGATTTAGGTAAATGAACCACGAGGCTTTTGAGCATTTTGCAACTGATCCATTTTCCTGATGTTTTTTTATTGTACTGTTCAAGATATTTACCCTCGTTTGTTTAATTTGGACATCTGTGATCAGATTTATTGAAGCACGATAAGATACTTAGCAAGACGGCTCCTCCCAGCCACCTACGTGTAATACCCGATTATCTTATTGATCCCACTACAAAGCAAGTAGGGAAAGCTCTCAAGCTTTCGCGAGCTGCAGTGGGAATAAATACCGCGAAGAAGCGGCCCGGATTCAAGAAAGGATTTGGCAGAAGCAGCGACCCACTTAAGACTTTCTCAGCTGAGGTGATACTCTCCATCCCTGTTGGGGGTAATTTCACTTTTTATGTCGAAAAATATAATTTGGGTTTTATTTCGGACTGATTTTGCTCTTAAACCCTGAACAGCATGAGAATCAATCTCCCTGGGGGTTTGTTTTGTGAATCTGATTTGATTGTATGATTGCAGAAGAAGAAAAGGCGGGATAATGATGGAAAGGATCATAGACAAAAAAAGAAGCTTAAAGTGGGAGAATGAGATTTATCAGGTTCTTATTTGGTGACGGTTAGAAACAGGGGTGTCGAATGTAGTTCTCCCCTCTTCAATTTTGTAGGCTATTTAAATTTTTGCCTTTTCTTTTGTTGTAGCAAGGAGATTTGTAATTATTGCTTTCATACTGCGGTTTTTTTTTTTTTTTTCTTTATAACAAGACATTGGAAGTTGCTTATCTAACGCTTTGATATGGTCGAGGCTGCTAAAAGCCCCACCCCCTCTTCACCAAAAAAAATTAGAAAAGGGAACACGCGCACAAAAAAAAGCACTCTCTTAATATTTAAAAGAGCAATGTTAGTTGTCTGGCTCTAGACTATATAGAAGATTTACATTGCAGCTATCCAAAGGTTCATATTAATTCTTCGAGTCTCATCAATTTGTTCGTTTAGACTAAAATCTATGAATAATTTTGTGAACCTTTGAATGTGAAGGGTGTAAGATTCATATTCATGTATGCGTACAATGGGGCATTTTTTGTAAAATTCTTGGCTAACTTAATGATGCAGAAATTCATCTTTTTCTCCACATTGTAAGAAAGCAAGCTAGCGAAAACTCGAGCTCTAACCCTTACAACGAGATTTAAGATTGATGATCTCAAGAAGCGTCCAACGAAAATAATAGGAAAAACATTAATGTAGAGGCGAAAGCTTTTGAATTCTCCAATTCCCCATGCAAAATACAAGGCTCAGATAACACGGCAGAGAATTCGAGCCTTTTCTCTCTTATTTTGTTGCCAAAATCTCCTCCTTGTCCACAAATAATATCAAAACGCACTTCAAATTACACCAAATTTCTGTTCCTTTTCTATTTTCATCTTTTCTTTACATTTAAAGCAGATATATAAAAGCATGCCGCAGCAGAGAAAATGGTATTTCATTCTGCAGATGAACTCAACTGCAGATTAGCATATAAAACTGTGGCTATATCACAACCAGCAAATTCTCTTCTATGTTCACAGATTCTGGCATTAAGCCGCCGCCGTTATTTTCTATAAACACATTGGTGAGATGCTAACTACCAAAGACACAATAATTGGTGCTAAGTATAAAGAATCAACATGTACCATTCTTCCTCTCCAACTTTATTGCCTCATATGACTTCACCACTTCTTTGAACTTTTCCTCTGCAGCTTCTGTAATGAAAATCAGCATGTCGATATCAGTTCATGAGACATTCAAGTGGCTTGATCAATTCATCCAAAATAAAAACAACAAAAAACAAGAATGTGATACTCACCTTTATTATCTTGGTTTTGATCAGGGTGGCACTCCATTGCTTTTGCCCTGAAAGCAGTCTGCAATGGTTACAGTATCTATCGTTAGAGACACATAATACTTTAAATTTCTGTAGAACAAGACAAAGGTTTCATGAGCTTTCTTTCTGAAGCATACTTAGTTCATATGTCTAAATTTAAGATCCAGTATGCATATTTCTAAGGCTACCTGACTACACAAAATAAGCACCAAAAGAATTTGAAGAAATAGTGGAAAGTCAGTACCTTTATTTCAGCATCAGAGTATGGTGATGCTCTTGACCTGTAGAGAAGATGTGGAATCATTAATGAAAAATAAGAAGCAACAAGCCCACACTTTTTGTATGACATAAAATGCATCTTATAGCAGTGCTATATTCTATAGGGAATAAATATAAAAAAGAAAAGAAATATTTAAATACATTAGGCTGCAAATTCATCTTCCCCTGCATATTACTTAATCATTTGTGCCCTACATATTGTGATTATCGTTTGTGCTAAGAAACTTGATTGTGCTTATCCTTTTGTTTGTAAGAAACTGCACATCAAAGGGGTGTACACAGCAATTCAGATTTAAACGAGTACATACTAATAATAGATGATTTTGCTGGGATGCATATGTGAAAAGACTCATAAGAAACATTGATCAAATTATGAGTAGGGGAAAACAATGATTATAAAAGTCTATAGCATGTACCTGTCAAGACCCAAGACTGCATAATGATGGGACATAGGATAAGTCCTGCTGTTCTTCGGAGCAGATGTGTACTCAGTTCTTTGATGTCTGAAGGACGTATCTGTTTTCCAGTACCAATCATCCCTTGGAATATACTGATAACCACCGGGGTCATTTTCCCTCCAACTTTCGTAGCCCCTCTTAAATTTATTTCTCTCTCTATTGAATACGCTTTGCATGCGTCTTATTCGTTGCTACATGAGTAAAAGCAACAATGTCATCCAGTACACAAATTATAAAATAACCAACTAGTAGGGGGAAAAGAGTATTTGACTGGATAAGAAGACACTATATAAGCTAGCGTAAAGATCAGTAAGATTCAATGGGGAGAAGCCATAGAACATGCTGAAACCACAAATTTCTAATCACATTGTAAACTAAGAATTTGCCTCTCTAAATATTTCCCCGCACCGTATTATATGTTTGAAAAAGTTTCAAGTACATTAAACTCAAAATGGGAGGTTGGACTAGGGAGAGTAACATTATTGGTAATGAGTGGTAGAACAAAACATTAGCCCCCTCTTTAGTAACAAAGATGTATTGGTTTATCAATAAACTCAGAAATAATCAATAGAATTAATAATTTATTAAGATCAGGAAAAGTACTAGAATTATAAAATTAATAGTAAGTACCAAAGGATGTAAGTCATTTTTCACCGAAAACCAAAAAAATTCCAGTCTCATAAACTAACAACAAATTTATTGGGAGATATACTCACCACTCTCTCCATCTCTTCCTCATACTCTTCTTGCATTCGACGGTTATATCTTTTCCAAGCCTCCTCACTGAAACTTCCACGACTTGAGTTGCTGGTTGTCTTCTTCCATGATGAGCTTGACTGCATCCTGTTAAACTTTCAAATAATAATAAAAAAAAAACATCTATTTAGTAAACTTAAAGAGGAGTGTGTATTTCCCCTGCAATCTTACAAAGGACATTTATGTTGACCAATAAATGGCTGAAAGAAATTAAGCTGTCAAATTAAGCCTGAGGATTACAGGTCATCCGGCAACGAATCCATATATGAGTCTCTCTGGCCCCATTGTATCAAAATGTAAATAGTAGTTCTAACTTCTTAAGGCATTTACCAAAATCCTTACTCATAAACAGGTCCTAATTCTTTATATATCTTACACTGGACTCCCATATAACTACCATTCTAAATTAATTATGTATATTCATCAGCTTTAACCAACTGCGCATAAAAAGGATGCTAAAGCACAATCAAGTTCACATCTTGCTCAAGTCTAGCATGATATTTTATTCACTTTCTCTACTTAGTCTCAGCAAGAATTTATATTCTATAATACTGACTGGAAAGTAAGGAAGTAAAGGGGAAAAAAAAAACAAATGCAAACTTATAAAACAAAGAATCAAGTGTACCTGAGTAGAGATCCAATCAGCACTCCTTCGCAATTGAGTAACCTGCGGTTTCCCCAAACACTATAATAAGTCTACGCGCTGGACGTAATTATCATAACACACGTCACAATATTGGCTCAAATGCACAAAATAAACATAGGCTTATAGAGGATGACGAATAGAAATAACCATATGGACAGAAATGAACTCGAATACTTAATACAACTGACTAGGTAACATGGAAAAAATTGAACTTTCGTATGTTCCATGGCTTATAATGATGTTATCTGCAGAAACAACTAACATTTCGCGCAATGAAGTAAAACAAAATTTGATTGAGGCTGGCCCCTGGAGTCTGGGAATCAAAGTAGTCTCACAAATAGCACGCAACTATCAATAAGGAAGAAATTACTTAATTTTTTCGTGGTTGGGAGAAAGAAAAAAAAGAATTTTTTTTTTCAGTTTGCGAGGTCTGAATTGAATTACCAACTAACCGAGCTGCTCATTTATTTCCTAATTAAACCTAAAACCAAAAGGTATCCATGTCATGTAGCTAGATGAAGTATAATGAAATGTTAGATTCTTCCATGAAGATCACAAAGGAACAAGATTTAATAACTGGAAACCGAACATTGAGAAGAACTGTACATAAAAAATTGAACTACTTTAAGTTTTCAAAAAGAAGTAGCAGGAACACCAAAATGAGATCAAATCACAACCCAATCACCCCAAAAACCCCAATTCACGGCGGAGAAGGGCGAAAGAGTACCGCGAAGGTTGTGGCGGTGGCGCCGATTAGGCCAAAGAGAAGGACGCCCCAAGCCTTAGACACCTTTCCCCTCTCCTGCCACGCCTCGCGGTCGCTCTTCTTCTCCGAAGTAGAGCCCATCGCCGGAACCCTAATTCTCCTCCGACGCCACGGCACGCGATCGATAGCTCGCGAGGATCGAGCTCATGCTTCGATCGATGGCCAAAAAAAAAAAAAAAAAAACCCTTCCCAACACAGTAAAAAGGAGGAGGAGGAGCGATCGAATTTCGCTTAGAATTGAAGATTAGAGATTCGGCGAAGAAGCTCGGAACCAAAACCGCCTCAAACGCTTCCAACCTCTTAGTTTGATCTCCATATAAAATATAGGAATGGGTATTGATGTATTCCTTAATAAAAATTTATAAAATAATTTAATATTTGTATTTTTTTTAAGTTTTAGAATACTCTATATATTTCTTATTATCACTCATATGTTAAAATTCTATTCTTTTAATTAAAATTCTCTTTTTTGCAATTACAATGAAAACATCATTTTAAAAAAAAAAAAAGTTGTGCTAGATTTACTACTTAGCAGATAACTTTGTTATGATGGTTGTATGATATAAAAAGAAGAAAAAAATGGATAAAAGAGAAAAAAAAAATTAACTGATAAAAATAACGGTACTTCAATAAAAAGGTTTATTTTAAAATTTAAAGAAATATAAAATTTAAAGATATATATTAATAGTAATCTCTTAGGGTTGAGTGGGTGACTGGTTGAATAGTATGATTTAACAACAACTGAAAATTTATGAGTATAAAAAAATCTATATTTATTATATTTATAAAAATATATTAGCTGAACTGGCTTTTAAAAGTTATACTAGTATTTATTCCTAAAAGATAAGATTAAATTTTATTTGGATAAGAATGTAGGATGTGTATACGGCCCCTGAATAATAGTAGTTCTCGGTTAGGATAATAGTAACCTTTTAGGGTTAGTGGGTGGGTGGTTGAATAGTATGATCTAATAACGACTGAAAATTTATGAGTATAAAAAAATTTATATTTATATTTATAAAAATATATTAGCCGAACTTACTTTTAAAAGTTATACTAGTATTTATTCCTAAAAGATAAGATTAAATTTTATTAGGATAAGAATGTAGAATCTGTATACGGTCCTGAATTATCCTCGCGTAGCAATTTTATGTAGAACAAGTATGGATGGGTAAAAACTGTTGCCAAGTGTATATGTTTTTGGTAATGAGTATTATTAAGAAAAACAAAAAAATCTGATAAATTTGGGTTGGACTATAATTTTTATCTGTATTCAAATCCGAACCGAAAATAAAATCCATATAAAATCTATTTTACATATCTAAAATATATTTTTAGATATTTATTTTAATAACTAATATACTTATGTATACGTATTATCCTTATGTTTTGAATTTTTATTATGGATTTATTTAAGCATTATTTTCGTAGGCTAAAAAAATTTGGTGCAATTATTAAGCTCAATGGTACAAATTCATTTTGAATGATTTGGCATATTATGTCCATATATTATGATATTTATTTAAACTAAATTAATCAATAAATCTAAATAACAGATTTTTATTCGCATGATAATCATTCGGTCTCAACAAAAGAACAATTATTAGTTAAATATTACCCAAACAGTAAAACTGTTTTCATCTACATTAGACTTTTATTAGTGTGCGAGTTTAAGAAACACAAATCCGCTAAAACTGCGATAAGTTTATGAATCTAATTAATTTCTTTCTCAACACCAACAACTCAATCAATACCTGACATTCTTATAATCCAAGAAAAAAAGATAAAAAAAAATTGGACTCTAATTCCTAATCTGAGTTTGAAACCCAAGCCTCAGGCAGAGACAGAACTGTGCTGTGGCCTTTCACGGCCCTGCTCTTCTGATTCTCTACAAACTCGGCCTCCGAAAAGCTCGCGATCGGCGGCCGCGCCGTTCTGTAGAAGTTCGTCAGGTACGCGCGCAGGTGCTCGTCGTAGCTCCCCTCTCTGATCATCTTGAACACTTTCCTTTTCGAGAATTGCGACGAGAACATGAACTCGAGAGAGCCGAACGCCTCCGCGGGGAAGTTGTGCGGCGCGTCGGGATCGCCGGCGATCTTTATCGCGGCTCTGTCGTGGGCCAGCGCTGCTGCGTCCTCTGACGGATGAGTTCCCAGCAAAACGTTCCTGCCATTGAACTCCGCAGAAGCGAGCCACTTCCCGGGACTTCCCGGAGACACACCTTTGTATCCACTGCACTCCATGGACTACGTAACATGCACGTACCAAATGCACGTACCAAATAAAGTTAAAAGTTAAATAGATATGATATACGATTCCTGATACGGCTAGTATAAACAATAAATATCATTTTAGGAGATAATAATCTTATCTAAACGATTTTATAAACTATTCTCCTAATACTACTCAAAATCATTTATCACTTATAATTAACATGTGGATAAAACTCAAAACTTATTTCATCTTGGTGTGCAAACAATGAAGAGAAGAACATGATTAACAAGAGAGAGGAAAAAAGAAAAATGCTGCAATACATCGACTGGATTTGTTTCTGGCTCCGCTTCGTCGATCTATCTGAACCAATTCCTCGTTGAGTCCGGAGGTGAAGTACTGCAGGCAGTAGCTAGCGTGCACCCACCGGTACTGTGTATTTATAAGCCGAATTTTGGTACAAGGGCCTGAGAGGAAGCAAGAGAAAGGATCAGCAACAGAGTGGTGTTCGTAGGGTAGCGCTGTTCCTTCTCGGCGCCTGCTGATAGCCTGGTAGCTTCAGGTCGCGTGGCGGGTTCCGCCTATGTCGCATTTCCGGCTGTTTGCGAATCACCTTTCTTTGAGAAGAGGATGACGAAGAGTGGCGAAGAAACTCACAGAGCTCGACACGCGGAGATATTTGGCGTTCCCGTTACGGAGGAGGTGCTTTGGCTGATGCCCGGCTTTTGACAGATACAGTGCAGCAGTAAGATTACGATTTGCAATTTCATTAGTTTGCGATCGAGAAATCAGATCCTATTGGATTTCCAAATGTACCAGATGACTGCGTCTTCATCTCTTTAAGAAGGCCTTTAGAATAGATGATATAACTCTTTCGAGCTTCTCTCTTCTGCAAACTCATACCAAAGAAAGTGTTTTCTGCTTCTCTCAATCCTCTTCCTTCATTTCTCGCTTATTTCTGCTGACATCTTTGCATCATATACTGTTCCTGCTGGGAAATCAAACATGTTGTTTTAATCCACAAAATAATTCTCGACAAATTGAATGACTTCGAACAACTTCGAAACACAGAGAGAGAAAACCTGGTCGAAACTCGAACGAGTCACATGAGATGCGGCGCCGCCTGATCTCAGGGTGGTTCTTAAGGTTGAATGTTCGAAAAGTACCTACCTATTTTACCCTCCTTCAAATCTGTAACATAGGCCAGTAAGCATCAGAAAATGCTTTTACTTCAGAATTAGAAAATTCTCATTGCATCATGACTGAAAAGCAAATAGATTTTCGGTTCAATCACAATAGATGCTAAGAATTTCCTGATAGAGTCCAGGTAATTTAAACTGCGAAGGCTAAAATACCAATCAATTGTGCATCCTTGCATGAAAATTGTACACATTCCTTTGATATAAGAAGTCAAAATACGTCATCCATCTTTACAACACAAAAATATTTCACCTCCCCTCACTCTGTATAATACATCATATAACACATGCTAACATTTTTTGGTCTATAACTAATACAAGCGGTATCAAATCGGCATCTTCTTCAAAGCCATATTTTATTTTTAAATCCCAAAGTCTAACACCCAATGTTGCAATAAACGTCAGCTTTTATGCGACAAAATCATGCAGTAAATGCGACGATCCAAACCTTTCTCGCCGGTCCTCCATATTCATATAACCATACTCCTCGGCATCAGCCACTATGGGCGCACTTCCGAGAAAGCTTCCATTGTTGTGCTGTAAACCCAACGTGAGAGACACTCCACCATTTCCGTAATGACCCAGTTCGGCCATCTGATAAGCCATAAGCCGCGAGTTTCCATCGGAGTGATTGAGAGCTTCTTGCAGTAGAATGGACCCACCCACATTATGGTTTTGGTTGGTCAGATTGGGGTTCATCGTGGGTGCAAAATCGACCTTTGAGTAGGAACTTAATTGGCTCGTCGCACATTTTTCTGTGGCAGGACTCTGTAAATTCCCGCAGTCGTCAGAATTTTGCATATCATTTCTACCTTTCGATTGATTATCGGAGGAAGAATTCGAATCAATTTGAGCATCGCCGAGTTCTTCTTTGTACATCTCCTCGATCATAGGCTTCCAAAGACGAACGCGAGCATTGATGAACCAATTCGAAACCTAGGAAGGGCGAAAAGGAAAGAATGATTGAAATAATGATCTGGGCTCATTGTTCGGCGTTATAGAGAGGAAAACGAATTAGGAAGCATACCTGACTCCTTGTCAAGCCCGTCTGCCTTGCAAGCATGAGCTTCTCGGAGTCCTTCGGATAACTGGGGAAAGATATATTATAAACTGAACAGTTAATATGGAGTATTATTGTGGAAATTTGAGTATTACGTGTTATTTTTTTCACATGGCATAAGAGCAAGAGGTCTTGAGTTCAAAATCCCATCGTACCCGCACACCAATAGTTTGAGAAACGAAAAAAAGAGTAAAAAAAAAAAAAAAAGTGAAAGAACATCTACTTGTTTAATTCAAAATCCATGTCCTGAGCCTATTAGAAGTCCAGAGCTCAAACATGAAGAGGGTGTTCAGAATAAAGTATTCGAACATGATTCTTTACCGGCTTAAGTTTTAGGAAAACTAGTTCTTTCACATGATACCGGAGCAAAGGGTCCCCATTTAATGAATAATCCACATCTTGGGCCCGTTAGGACCCACTGGCTCAAACGTGAGGGAGATTGCTGAATCTTAACTATAAAGAACTGCACTCTAACAGCTAAAGCTTTTAAAGAAATTGACTTACGGATGAAGAAAGTGCTCGAACAGCCAAGCACGAAGGATCGACACAGACGACTCGGGCAATCCTCTTTGTGGCCTCCAAGCATTATGCTGCATCATACCAAACTGCTGCATGGCCCTTTGTTGCCGTATCTGCTGATCTATGTACCTCAGGCGAGATATCCCACCATTCCCTTTACTTGAAGTATCTTGCTCACCTAGACTTCTTCTTGTCGCTTGGATCTGGCTGTTTATGGCATCTCTCAAGCAGCGGAATTGACGAGAGATTGTTTGGAGCGCAAGGGTAGTGTAGGGTTTAGAAGCCCCGCAACCGGCTATGGCATCAAATGAAGAGACTACTATCTGCATCTGATGGTAATATTGTCTGTATCTTCGATCAACCTGGAGTTGAGGTTAAGAAATGAGATGTTATCGAAATGTAGAGCTATGAAAGGTCTTCAATGTGATCCTATTACTACAGTTCTTATGTCATCAATAGTGAAATAATCCAGTCTTAGACCACAGAAAATTTTTGCATTTTCTTTTAAAATAGCTTGATCAGTTTAGAACTTGTTGACAGTTATGAGAACCCCATCTAAGACATACGCATTTCATGATTCTCATCCATACAAAAGGTCAAAAAGACTGCATTTCCAGAAATTTTTGATGTTTTTGGTGAGTGTTTTTCTTTTTAATTCAAATATGAACAAATTAATATTAATAGGTAACTCTCATTCAACAATTTCTAAGTCCAACATTCGCATCAAGATTGTCTACATAGTACCATTTGTTACTGAACACAAAAGCTGTCGCCATCCATGACAAGATAGGCAGTTTGGCAACTTGTCCTCATTGTATGCCATACCAAAACACATGCTAAGCATACAAATCAGTTAACGCTCTTGGATCGACAGAGCTTTGGATTTTCTTTTCTTTTTCATTTCAAGAACGCCAAAAAAAAAAAAAAAAAAAAAAAAAAAAAAAAAAAAAACCAGAAAAACATAATTAGTACGATATGGAAGCAACATCTGGCAGCAAACAATTAAGACAATAAATCTGATGGCACATAGCAGCAAATGAAAAGTAGCGGTGACTAGAGTTGCTCAAAATGAAAGAATCACAAATTAAGAAGCAATGGCTTTGAAGGTTTGACTCAAACAGAGTGTTATGAAAAATCAACTCTAATCAAACACCAAGTAGAAGGGGATAGAAAACACACCTCATCCAACATAGCCAATAGTTTGGTCACTTTGTTCTGAAGGTCCTGCCTCTCTGCAGGAGAGAGCTCACTCAAATCATCCGCAGTATCCTCTTGCGGGTTTGAACTTGCTCCCTCCGCCTTCGACCCCCCATCAGTATCCTTACAAGTATTGAGGCTTTGACTTTTATCCTCCTTTTTCTTCAACGTTTTTCTCACATTAGCTACTTCATCTAGTAATTCTTGTGCTGCCTTGAGATACTTCGAATTTGGAATTGAGCTTGCGAGAGTGGAGTATCCATAAGGAGAGACATTCATATGTACTTGTTTGGCTTTCATATTATCCTCTCCGCAAGACCCAGTATTTCCCAAAGATGATTGATTCGGGGCAATAAAAGAGATGTCCGCACTTGTTGGCTGGTACTGATAATTGGGCAGAGGAATTTGAGTACCGAGACTAAGTGATAATCCCTGGTTGTTTTGCATGGCTGAGACATTTGGCTGCTGTGAAGAGAAGCTCTGACCATTTAAAGTGATTAATTGTGGCCTTAAACCCATCTGAGTATCATCAGATAGAGGATTTTGAGCAAGATTTTCCGATCGATTTGCTGACCCATCGATCATTCGCATAAAAGACATCTCGTTTCTTCGAGAATTGAAAGTATGGTCAGCCATTTGAGAAGGAACCATATTTTGAGCTCCTGTAAATGAAGATTGTGAAACAACAGTGGATGGAGCCGGAAGAAGGACATAGTTGTGCTGAGATTCAGAATTGCCAGCCAATGAATCTGAATATGGAGTAGAAGAAGAAAAATTAAGGTACGGCAAGTTCCCCTGAGCCGATGATTCCATATACGAAGCGTTTGCGGGGTCCCTTAGGCAAAGATTTGGGACCGAATTTCTTTGGTTGGTAGAGCTCGAATAGAACGTCGCCATTTTGTTTCCTCTCCCTCTACTTTTATCAGGTTAGGTTCTTTTGAAGAAAAACAATTTGTGATGAAAAGACATCAGAATAGTTAGGTGAGGAAGTATCTGCCGTCGTCATGGGCTTTAAGATGCCTTCTTTTGAAAGCCGTGAACTTTGATCTTTCATGAGGAGTCGGCTGCAAGAAATTGAGCAAAGAGAAAAAGGTGAAGGAATATACACGAAAGAGAGTTCTCTAAAACAGCACTATTACAGGACAAGGTATAATTGGCATTTGATATATCACTAAAACCTCGTTAACTAATTGGATTGCCTATTGGAGACAACACTCAATTCATAAAACTATAATTCCCACAACAATTGAACACAACATAATAAATTCATCGAGGAACTCTTATTTCATAGAGCTGATTTCGAAGAGTGCAAAAAAATTACGCCAGGATGAATTCAGAAAACAAAATTCATGAAGAAGAGCATAGCCACAGATAGGGCAAGAATAACTCGAAAACTAGAGTGAATACCGCAGCTCAGGCCTCTATCGAATAGTGATCGAAACTCGAAAGCATAATCAGAGATTCACCACTCCTAATTGTTCAAGCACTGCAATAATAGAAGAAGTTAGCTTTAAATCAATCTGGACTCTGGAGAAAGAATTAGGCATTAACAAGAGAAACTACAATAGATAAAAGCTATTCCTCAAGCATATGCCAAATATTTACGAATTTCAAAGTACGAATTCCTAATATTTTGAGGGGCGAATCAAAGATACTTCTAGTTTATCACATAGAGGGAAACAAACACCAATTATTTACTATCAAACCCATCTCACATAAATTTCCTCTTTTTTGGGGGAGTTTGAGGTAAAGATAAATTTATATAATTCTGAGGCAACATACACATGCATGAACCAAAAGGAAAAAGAAAGAGACCCAAAGGGGAAAAAAAAAAAAAAAAAAAAAACTCCTCAGAAACCAAATTTTTGATAAAGAAGTAAAGCAACTAACAATAGAGCTCATTAAACCCCAGGAGCTTGTTGGAACCAATTATTATCTTGAAAAGGAGGCAACTTTTCTTCTAAAAACCACAAAATTGGGATTTATGCACCCAGAAACAACAAAATGGCAATAATTATAGAAATTCAGAAACAAGGAAGTGTAGAGAAGCATCTAAAGCACAGGAAGAAGCAATAAAGTTGCCAATTTACCCCNTGATACCTGGTAGAGAGAGAGAGAGAGAGAGAGAGAGAGAGAGAGAGAGATGTTGCAAAGAAGGGCCTTTTTTAGAGTTATGGGGAGCAAGGAAGGGGAAAGAAATTCACAAGCTTATCTTTTGTGTGTGAAATCCTCCTAATATGGAGACAAAAGCCCATGCCAAGGGATTAAAGAAGGAGAAAAAAGACACCTTTCCTTGCCTGCTCTATTGGAAAACTCACACTACCTACACCAGCAGCCTAATTACTCCATACAATTTTTTTTTAAAAAAAAACCAAACAATTTTTTTATATTATTGTTTTTTTTGTTGCTTCTACCCCTCTCTCTCTCTCTCTCTCTCTCGTCACAGTAGCATCATCAAAACCCAACATTCTATCTCTGCACGTGACAAGTACACACACACACATCTCTCCCTCTTTCATTTCTCTATTGTTTTATGAGTTTTTACTTCACTTTTTATCAAAGACTCAAATAAGTACCTTAAAATCTCCTTCACCCCTTTGGGAGTTGGTACTGGTTTTGTTAAGGTGTTCTATCTCCTAACAACCAGTTGGTAGACCTAAATCTTCTCTTAAGCCCTCTCTTTTAACCACTATATATATCTCTCTTTCTCTCTCTCTCTCTCTCTCTATCAAGAAATTATTGCCTAAACGCGGTCCACAAGGATCATCTACCGCCCGGTCATCCGCTCTCCATTTCATTACTCCCGTCAGTTTTAATTACTTTAATAAAAAAATTTAGATTTTAAAAAATTTAAAATACTATCAATTTTACAAATGATAAAATGAAGAAAAGATGAATCGTCTATTAAAAAAAAAATTAGGTGAATTAAGTCTAGATATATATATTATATATATATATATATTCTTTTTTCTCTACTTTTCATAAAATCATCCTCTCAACTTTGGTAAGTATTGATGATACCTCACAATCCAAACTAGCAAAGGATGTCAACAGGGTGGATTCGGGACGAATTTTCAAACATTCGAATCCCAATCTGGACCCAAATCCAAACTTGAAATCCGAACTCGAATCTAAGTCTGACGGATTTTAAATATCCATATCCAAACCCAAACCCGAAAATTCGAATTGGAAATAATTATTTTTTTTCAAAATTTCAAAATTTATTACATTAAATCTAAATTTTTAAAATAAAAATTTAGATATAACATCATATTTTTATATACATATTCTATAAAATGTAAAATAAATTTGGGCTCCGGCCACGTTCGGATTTGTGTTCGGATTGGGTACAGTCAAAATTCAAATTTGAAACCATATCCGTTAAGTATCGGATAAATTCGGCCTCTTTGAGCATGAATAAAATTTCGAATATCCATATTCATTAACATCCCTAACCCAAATCATATAAAATAAAGGGATTCATGCTCTAATCAACCCTTATTAAAAGGCCTTACCCCCACCCTAACCATCCCTTATTAAATTGGTGGGTGGATTGCTTTAGAATAAGGCCAAGGCAACTGTTGTGTTGATTGGTTAGCATTTCTCTCTCTCTCTCTCTCTCTCTCTCTCTCTCTCTCTCTCTCTCTTCCATGTAAGCACCCCTTGGTGGGTCCCTTGCTGATGATGTTGTGACATGTGTTGATTCAACATCACACCCTCTTGTATTCTAGTGCAATTTCTCTTCTCTAATAATAAACACCTACTGTATCAGCGGGCCTTCAACTAACGTATTATTGTATTAAAAAAATATTATTTTTATGAAAACTTTTAAAAGTCTTAATTTTTTTTTCTTTTGCCACCAACAATATCTTTCGGTTTGCTACTATTTCAGAAGTTAGAATAATCGAACTCTGAACCTTTAAATTTTTTTGAAAATTTCGAACTTTTTGATTGTCAGATATTTTACTTGAGGTTACTGCAGATTAAAGTAGAAGGGTCATTCAGCCTGGCCAAACGGATACGCAACTCTTTCACCAATTATATATTCTCGATTGTTGAAATATCTATTCAATGTGCCTAATTGCATACCCTCTTTATTAACTTGTAGAATTTTTTGCAACAAATAGTTTCTTTCAGTTTGCTGCTATTCAAAAGTTAGAATAATCAAACTCTAAACCTTTAATTTTGGATCGAAATTTCAAACATTTTGATCGTCAGATATTTTACTATAGGTGACTACAGATTAAAAGTAGAAGTGTCATTCAACTTGGCCAAACAGATACGCAACTCTTTCACCAATTATATATTCTCAACTGTTGGAATATCTATTCAATGTGCCTAATTGCATACCCCCTTTATTAACTTGAGGAATTTTGCAGCCAATAGTTTCTTTCAGTTTGCTTCTATTTTAGAAGTTAGAATAATTGAATTCTAAACCTTTAATTTTGTATTGAAATTTCAAACTTTTTGATTGTTAGATATTTTACTAGAGGTGACTGCAGATTAAAAGTAGAAGTGTCATTCAACTTGGCCAAACGGATATGCAACTCTTTCACCAATTATCTATTCTCGACTGTTGGAATATCTATTCAATGTGCCTAATTGCATGCCCTCTTTATTAACTTGCAGAATTTTGCAACCAACAGCTTCTTTCCGTTTGCTGCTATTTCAAAAGTTAGAATAATTGAACTCTAAACCTTTAATTTTGTATCATAATTTCGAACTTTTTGATTGTTAGATATTTTACTAGAGGTGATTGTAGATTAAAACTAGAAGGATCATTCAGCTTAACCAAACGGATACACAACTCTTTCAACAATTATATATTCTCGATTGTTGGAATATCTATTCAATGTGCCTAATTGCATACCCCCTTTATTAACTTGCAAAATTTTGCACCCAACAATTTCTTTTAGTTTCCTGCTATTTCGAAAGTTAGAATAATTGAACTCTGAACCTTTAATTTTCTATCAAAATTTCAAACTTTTTAATTGTCAGATATTCTACTAGAGGTGACTGCAGATTAAAAGTAGAAGCATCATTCAGCTTGGCCAAAAGGATACTCAACCCTTCCACCAATTATATATTCTCGACTCTTGCTCATATTTTAGTTCTGTACTGGTGCTGTATATTCAGACACATCATTGGAGTTGAACTAATGAAAACGCACTGATGTGTCGACCGATGATTAGTCGAATCTTCTTTAGTTGCGTGTCCCATATCAGCCTAACAAACAGAAGATACTAAACATTTAGTTAAATAATACATGGCAAAGGTCACAAATCTAGGGTTTAGAGATTGTCTATAGAGTGACAAATGTGGGGAATCATTAATACATTTATTAAGGATCAAAGCGCGAAATGCACCGACCGTCCCTAAAGCAAATGGTAAAGGGCTTGGTGGTTGGTACCCGAGACCCAAGTTCGAATCCTAGTTGATTCACATTTCTAGCTAAGTTTATTTCTAATGAAATAAACGAAGCGGGTAGCGTGCTACCTATCTCTCAAAAAAAAAAAAAAGCGCGAAATGCTTTGAGATACATGATAATTGGCGAAAATAAACAACAAATGAGACGAAAAAGAAGTTTCATAACACCTTAAATCCAGGAGGATTACTTTAAATTAATGTCAAGTTGCAAATAGTACGAATATTTAATAAAAGATTCATAATCTTTTAGCGCTTAGAGAATGATCCGACGCTCAGTTAAACTTTTCTCTATTTTTATGAGATCTGAAAAGGTAGAATAAAATTCATTGTCACTTTTAATAAGCAAACTTAAGATTAAAAATATGTCAAATCGCACTTATTTTTTGTTTTGCTATTCCTGGTCGCTTCACAAACTAACCATTGTTTTCAAGTGACAAATTTGTTAGCACTATTTACGCAATAACTTTGGTAGTTCAAATTGAAACTACAATTGAAGCCAAAAATGCCAACAAGTTAGATAAAATAACGTACCAATCTTACCTAAACTTAGAAAAACAAAAAAACAATGCCAAAAACACCCCACAATCACTTGAAATCCGTTAATATATAATGTCAACACCATAATACAATTCTTTTTATTAGGCTTGTTCTTGATGGGCCTTTATTTTCTTCCAGATTCTTTCTCGTCTTTATTGTTAGTTTGGAGTACTTCATTTGCAAACTAATCTACTATTATTAGTAAAACTTAGCAACATAGTTTAATCTACTATTGTTAGTAAAACTTAGCAACATAGTTCCAAACGTGTTAGTTAAGTTGTACATATGCATGTGTATTTCTATTATCAATTTATCATCTTACTTTTATTATTAGCATGTGACAACACAGTCAATTTACTATCTAATGCCTTTATCACGTGAATATATGAAAGTATACTCAAGAATAGCGCTGGTACCATCTAAATACTATTGTAAGTTGACAAAAAGGGGCCTTTCACATCACAAATTAAATGAACTTAAATAATTAAGTATTGAGTTGGAATGCTTTTAAAAGCAGCAAATTTTCAGTACTCATTAGTTTTGGACCTTTGGAGCAAAAATTAATAATTAGAATTCCTCCTTAGTTTTGGACCTTTGGAATTTTCAAGTACTCATTAGTTTTTGACTTTTGGAGCAAAAATCAATAATTGAAATTTCTCATTATGCAAGATCCAAAGAGCAAAAAGGTTGATCTGAGAGCCAAAAAATTAGTAATACTAAAAACTTAGTGCATCTTAAAGCACTCCAATTGGACTCGTAATTAATATTGGAGTGTGACAATAATCATCAATCAAGATGATTTATCTACGAATTTATAATTAAGCTACGCAATTTCGCAATAAAATCGGGCTTGCATAAAATACGCTTCCAAATTTCGGAGAGAAATTCAATAATTTTCAGGATTAATTGAAAAAACTGTTTTGAAATCATATGTCGGAGAATTCACATCCCGTAAAAGATCATCGTCCCCTAATTAAATATTTCTCTTTTGTGATTTGCACATGTTTGTTGTTTAACTAGTTAGGTACGAGAACTACTCAGTAACTCTAACAAAATTCACCATAGTTTAAGTTTCCAAAATCAAAACCTATGTGAAGCTAAGGAAACACAGATTCTAATTATTGTAGCCTAATCAGGGAGTTGGATACGGAGATCAATTATGCAGTGACGATAATGTCAGCAGTAGTGATCGATTGGTGAAGGAGTCATTAATTAGTCATATTTCAGGAAGTAACGATCTTCTTGTTCTTGTTGTTGTTGTTGTTCTTCTTCTTCTTCTTCTTCTTCTTCTTCTTCTCTTAAAAGGAGATTATCCTACTTTTTACCTATATATAGCAGGCGCTCTTTATGCATGTAGTTTCCATATAAAATTAATATTAACCTCATGTATATATTGATAAGTGACCTTTAATCCACTAATCATTTACAATTGGTTTGTACATATGATATGCATGTGGCACGTGATGAAAGATCAATGTGAGGCGCATTTAAAAAAAAAGTGGAATTCTCATCAAACGGTTGTTAGTTTCTGGTACAACACTACAATATGTAGTTACTCTTCTTTCAATCATTGGAGAGTGCCAATTATGGTGCATGGTGTGCTGGGTCAGAGACTCCCCAACAATGAAAGTGAAAAATATAATTATTAGATGCTTTAGTCCCACATTGTGATTGTTTGTTCTAACTAGAACCTCTTTGTATCTGCTAGAGCTTTTCCAAACGTGTTGTTGAGCAAAGTTATTTGGTCTAATTAGTTTCCTATTTGGCTCCGCTGTAATTTTTACTCTCTTAGCAAAAATTATTTATTTTAAGCGCCCGACAAATAGAAAATTTGTAATTTCACATAATAAGATATGGAATGGGATGTTAAGCCTTCCAAACAGAATTTTGCTTATTCTCTATAAAAGGAGAATTCTCGTGAATCTCTTATACTGACTAATTCACTCTACTAAATACTTGCATATAATTCCATCGATCTCATTTATTAAATAATTTTTTACATCTCCACCAAATAAATCAGTTGGAAGTATTTTTTTTAGATTTTTTATTTAAAAAGTACGAGTTGGTTGCGTTATGCATGATAAAAAAAAGTACTAGACCAAATTATTATTTCTTATAATAATTTCGCTACTACTTTGTGCATAGAAAAATATTAAAAATGTAATTTTGGTCCAACTCGTACCTTTAAAAACAAGAAGAAATCCTCGCCGTCCAGTTGTGAGATCGTAGAGTTAACGGACGGCGGATACAGGCGCGTCTGATCGATTAATGTTTACGTAACACGCGTCGCGTGCTTGATCGGCGAATCTGCGTGCCGATCCAGCGTCCACTTCTTGGGAGCTGGGAAATCAGAAACCGGCGACCAATCCCTGTCTGACATTACGGTGGGCCCCACTCCAACGCACGCCACGCCACGGTTGCTACGTCATCGACTTCCCCTCCTCCTGTTGTAAAGGAGCTGTTTTGTTTTAGTTAATTAGAAATAGTATGATTGGATATATATATATATATATATATATAGTTGAGTTGGAATACTTTCAAAAGGACCAAAGATGTGGTACTTTTAAATTTTTAGCCCTTAGTTGAAGAAATGTAGAGTTGGGACGATGGTGATAGGTGATGGTAGGTGGAATAGTGTTTGATCCAAAGACTATTAATTAATAATCAAAGAGTAGATCCAAGGGCTAAAAATTTAGAAGCACCAAAGGGGTAATACTTCTAAAAATATTCTAGCTCAATTATAAATGAGTCCGGCTGCTATGCTATCGATAGCACCAAACACTTGGTGCTATCAAGTTTTTTGCTGTTAGATTAACCCCTTTGATTATTTTTATCCGTTAGATTATACTATTCAATCAACTATTCACTCAACCCTAGGGGGCCCACATCATCCTAACTGTACATTTCTTAATCCGAAGGCTAAAAACTTAATAGCACCAATAACTTGGTACTATTGATAGTATTCCAGTCTAGTTCTATATATATATATATATATATATATATATATAGAGAGAGAGAGAGAGAGAGAGAGAGAGAGAGAGAGAGAGAGTTGGGCTT
>NC_033621.1:990400-1216525 GCF_001540865.1 Ananas comosus
CGGTGCCCACAGCAAGAGATTCCTTATCAGCCAACACGAAGCATTCGAAATTAGGAGGCATTTTCGGGATGCTCGTAATCCATCGTCCCCTGTACGGATCGTAAGCCTCCCATTCGAGCACATTGCAGGAGAAGTAGACCCAATACTCCGTGATACCCGATTGGCGCCGTAGTCTATAGAGCTCGCCGGAGCGAATTAGGTCACGGAAGTTGCGGCTTAGGCGCGCGATCGAGCCATAATCAGATCGGGAGAGGCAGAGGAGACAGTCAATTGTGAGTTCACGGCCGAGGGGGGTTATAAGGCCGGTAGGGTCGTAGTACTCGGCGTCGGTGTCCTGGTGATCAGAATACTGCGGCCGTGCGTTGTCTTCTTGGATATCGGGGGTGTTGGGGTGTTGCGGAGATCTCTTTCGTTTCCCGTCCCTTTCAGTTGGTTCTTCTTCTAGTTCGGCTTGGTCGTCGAGGGGGTGCTCGCTCGGCGATGGTTTCGAGAATGGATACGATTCATCCTCCGACATATTCGCCGAATTGCCAACAAGAAGAGATATTTGGTTTTGGGAATCAGGAAATGTTACTAATCGATCACCCTTACAAAATGGCTACTGCAATTGGAAGAAAATTAGAAACAAATCGAAAATAAGACTAGATATTGCAATTCCATGGATGAAAACAACATGCTGCAAACTAATTAGTAATTGAAAGGAAATCCAAACAACACAAGGAGCAATTTTTTTTTTTTGTAAGCACCATTAAACTCAAGTAGATCGAAATTTACTGCAGAAAGATCGGATTTTTTTTTTTCCTGAATTTTTTTCGGATCAACAAATCAATAACACTAATAAATGAAAAGGAAAGAGACCCATCAGGTAGATCCATTTCTCAGAACCCTAAATTCACCAGTCTCAATCCCATGAACGATTCATTGATCGAAAAGAGAAAAATCCAAACACAGGACCAATAGACCGAAGATTACCCACAAACAGATCTAGCAATTTCACAGAGAAATTTAACAAATACCAACAACAACCCAAAAAAAAAAAAAAAAAAAAAAAAAAAAAAACGTTTTACGGCCCCTAATTTGGGATTAACTCTCAGATGCTCCTAAGAAGGAGCCCCCCAAAAATCACTTTTTTACACCAAATACAGCGGGAGAAGATGGAGATCTCAACACGGTGAGCTTAAAAACACCTCAAAATTAAAAAAAAAAAAAAAAGGAAAAAGATGGAAACTTACTTATGGATTGGGGTCTCTGATTAATCGAAGAGTGGGAAAGAGAAAGAGAGGTTACAACTTACAACCTTATTACTGGAAATGGGTCTTTCTCCTCTCTCTCCTCTCTCTCCTCTTCTCACTGCAATAAACCCTGCATCATCATCATCATCTTCTTCTTCTTCTTCTTCTTCCTCGTTCAATCTCCGTCCCTTTTGATGCTTCTCCACGAACCACGCTCCAAATCTAGTGCTTCGGCCCGAGCTCTCTCTCCCTCTCTCTCTCTCTCTCTCTCTCTCTCCCCCTCCCCTCTTATTCTCTCTCCCTTATTTTTAATTTTTATTTTAGCTTAAAAATCTATTGACACCCTTCAAGTGTATATTATTTTCTAATGAATCCCTCAACTTACATTTCTTCTTTATTATTTTTATTATTTTTATGTTTTATGGGGTCTGTTTGGCTTTTAATTATTTGCATATACATTATCTTAAAATTCAGATAATTGTTGTCATAAATAGCAGCCCCGCCTAGCCGTTTATTTTAAATCCATTAGAAATATGCTTATCCAACATATGCATATCTGTATCTGTCAAATGGTTATAAAAACCGACGTCGAAAAAGCATTGCCAAAATATTTCTCTGATAATAATTTCTACTATAATTTTGCAGTATTGAGCCAAAAAAGATAACTTCATTAATAATTTTTAAAGATATTTCGAATGCTATATAAAATCACAACAGAGTTTAGCTGTGATATTCTTAAACTAGTGTTTAACATAATATAAGATATTTATAAGAGTTCGATTAAAATAAAACTATCATTTGAGATAATAAAATTTTTTCACTTTAATCAAGGTCTATTTCCAAATAACTTACATTTGGATGTGAATTTTGAGGTTATATTGAATTCTATTTTTAATATATAGGCTAATGTGTTAAAACCTTATTCCAAGGGGGTTAAATAGTGAATGTTACACCAATTTTTTTTTATTATCTTCCGCGTAACGCCTATATCACCGTTGAGATGCTGCCACGTGGAGAAAATATATTTGTTGTACGGCAGCGTTATACAACTATTGTTGTACCAAAGCGCGCATGCGGTCGGCTGCTACAAACGGTTTCGATCTGACTTGGCGCTCTATCTTTCTCTTCGACTTTTTTTTTTTTTCGCTTTTAATTTTATTTTATACAATTTTTGTTTTTATTTTCCGCTACACTACCTCTAATTAATGTTTTAATTTTGATATTTTTATTAACATTTGTTTAGAAAGTAATTCAAGTTTCACTTAAAAATAAATAATCAATAGTAATTGCATTAATTTAAAAGTATATCCATACTTATATACACTCAGAAAATTATCTAAAAAATAAAAATAAATGTTTTATATAAAATTATCCAAACGGAAACTCACTAACAAGTGGAGCCATTAACAAGTGTTCGTGCAATTAGGTGAACACTAAAGTGGGACTTAGATTTATCTTCGATAATTATGACTACGAACAGAATTGTTTAAAATGTTTATGAAAAAGAAAATTCACGCATGTTGTAGTTATATGCACCACTAATCAGGAAAATATATAGATGGATCGTACGTACTCCATGATTGGAGAGTACGCTTGCAAATAGAGTTGATGTGTGTAGTACAAGTGTACAACACCTATCAATTTGCTATCTCACAATTCCCACATTTCCAATGTTCCAACTCTTTTTTCTTTACTACAAGTTGCACTTTTTTTTCTCCTCTCTCTCAAATTTGAAGTTTTAAATAATCTTCGAAATTTTTCCCAGTAAATTTTGTTATTGTTTTGTTTTGTTTTACTTTGTTTTTTTGTATATTGATATATTGATCTTTTCCTGATTGCGTATAACCTAATTGAGAGTATTATTAATATTATTAGATGTTATTTTATTCCGAACACATCAAGTAAAGAATTTTTCTAGTTCATTTCGCAGCTAAACCTTCATTCGGTGAAAAATAATTTGTGATTAATAAGGCATAAAACTAAAAAATTCAAGAGAACTGCATCTATTCTCTTTAACCAATTGGATGAAGCTTAAAAAGGAGAAAGAGACAAAAGCTAACCATATGCTTTCTCTAAATTGTAATTAATAGCCATTTGATCCTACCAGGAAAAGAATCATGTACTAAATCTTCATTAAATTAAAGCTACTTATGCTCTACTAACAGGGAATTTAATACCTTGTTAAATGAAAGGTACCAGATGGATCGAATCCAATAGGGTCTCACTTGAGCTCAACTCCAAAGGATATCCAAAGTTGGTGGTCCCTGCTCCAATAAGGCAATCAGCTGGCAGGTGGGGACCGGTGCAACTTTTGCGTCAGAGTTCAGCTCAGATAAAGAACGTTTTTGATATACTAGTCACTGAAGGCTGCATTTTGACCATGCATCTTACTTTATGTAATATTGTTTCTGGCCAACGTTCGTGTCGTAATTTTAGCTGTGATACTCACCATGCGTGCACGCGATGATCAATGGGTTAAGGCCTGGTCCGTCATCTACTGCATCCGATCGACCCTGACCTCTGAATCGCATGGTTCATCTCATTTACGCGCATGCTCAATATTGCTGTCGTAGTATTAATTGCTCACGCGATGAAATTTGGCATACTTACACATATAGTTGTATTTCTCATCAATGTAAAGTAACTTTCAACACCTGATGGTAATATGTACTTGCCACCATTCATTAGTTAATTGTTGATTTATGGAACAAAGTGATCAATATTGGTCCTAAAAAAGGAATTGAAGTGCCTTAACTTTTAACCAGATAGAGGAGCTAACTTTTGTGTCCCAAATAAAAAAGTAGTTTGGGATAAGGAGTTAACCCAACTGCCCAAAAAGCCCTAACCATGCAGATCGTAGTTAATAGTTTGCTTTACAAAATGAAAGCAAGTAAAGGATATATAGGAGGGTGCAACTTACTACTATAGGAATATATATAACTCCAAAAGCAAAAGCTTTTGCTTCTCATTGAAAAGGATGGGCACAGTAGGATAATGATAAAGATGAAAAGGACATGATCATCTGCAAGAAATCTATAAACCATGCTTATCTCCACGATAAGCGAAGACAACTGGCTCATATCTTAAAGTGCTCTTTTTTTCTTTTTTGGTGGCAAACAATCCGTGTTTTCGTGTCGATCAAGCGCGTTATTAAAGAGCTATAGCTCAGAATCAAAGTCAAGTGAGAGCAACATGTGGAAGGTAGAGAACCACAAAAGCGCTTTTTGGTGTTGTACCTCAATTAGAAAAATTGGGCTCGATCTTTTGGGACTTTTCGTGTACACGATAGAGCTTTAGCACGTGAGATTAATTCATTAGTTGTTGCTTTAAGACTATAAGAAACCACTATTAATTTATTCCTTCCCCTCCATTAAAAGGGTCATTTGTGTAGAGACTCACTACTTTGAGTTGGTTCATGAATCAAAAAGGAGAATGTGACCTACCGTCCCTAGAGCAAGTGGCAAAGAGCTTGATATTTGGTACCCGAGACCTAAGTTCGAATCCTAGTTGATTCACATTTTTAGCTAAGTTTATTTCTAAATGAAATAAACGAAGCGGATAGCATACTACCTATCTCTCTCTCTCAAAAAAAAAAAAGAGAAAAAAAAAGAAAAAAAAAGGAGAATGTGATCCAGTGGTCCAATCGATTCGCGATCTTGTGGTCGAATCAGATTTTAGAATATTTTGTACTATCAATAAAGTAGCTTCATCAGCAACGTAAATTGATCTCTGAAAAGATTTTTCTTTACCTTTTTCTTTATTTTTTCTCTCAATACAGTATTTTAAAGTGCTTAATTAATTCTACCTTCCACAATAGAGCTAGCTATTTAAGCATTTACATCTTTATATGCCTATAAAACTAATTTATTACAAAACTAGCAAATTTATGTATTTTTTAATTAGAACTCTATTTTTTTAACTTAAATTTGAATTTCATAATTTTTCAATAATAATTTTCGAGCGATTGACTAAAGTATTTTAAATACACATCATATATATATTTATATATATATATATATTTGTGTTTTAAATTATCAATTTTAAGAAATACTCTTGCAAAAATGAAAATCATTAAATTTTATTTTTTTAAAAACAAATTTCATTAAATAAAACAAAATTCATTAATTACATTTGTCCTGCGCAGGGCCTCAGCCGTCAAATTAAACGGCGTGAACGCCGCCGTTGACGAGTCCCTGCCGTTTGCCGCGTGCGCCGGCATGCGGCGCCGACACGTCGTGCGAAACCACGATGCGGTGCGGCCGAGTCTGACGTTGACGTCACACCAATCGCCGTCTCCTCACCGTGAGGTCAAACCTCCCAACAGAGACGGCCACGTGTCACCGTCGTAGACGAAACTGCGGGACCCACTGACATGCGGCTCTTGCAATCCATTTCACATACCCATTCTTGGTGATCACGTAACACAAAGCTAACTAAGTCGGAGATTCGATCCCTTATTCCTATGATTATTTAGTTCAGAGATATTTTTTACTCTATAATGATTACTGAAGAGTTTAAATTTGTCATTTATCAAAATAATAATATATAACCGCGTGTTGTTGAGAGTTTGTTGAATACATGAACGCTTAAAAGAACTAAATTTTTTTTTTTTATTATTTTGTTTTTCTTTTGTCCTCCTCCGTATCAGAGAAGAAGAATAAAGCAGAGCAATACATAGAATCCTTCTATAAATATATAAGCATCTGAAAACAGATGCGAAAAAGTTCATGTTTTTGAGTTGGTGGGTTTCCTATTTTTGAGTCTTCAGATGAACCCAAATTTCATATTAATATATTTCTTTTTACATCAATGCAGAGTAGAATAATATTATGATAATATAATATATATCTTATGCAGTTATATATATGATACAAATCAGGAGATGTCTTATGCACATTTCGACATGGACTACTTCCCCAGCATGCATCCACTTCGGCCTAAGACCAACCCAACTAAGAATTGGGCCTCATAAGTGAACAGTAACAGGCCAAGGGTAGTAAGTTTGGTCTAGAATCTAGATAACTAGTACGGCTTCGGAAACTAGTATATATATACTAGTAATAGTCAGAAATATTGTTTGCTATATTTACTTTTTATCGCATACAATTTATTAATCAAGAGTTAAAAGTTGATAGACTATTCAGATGCTATTAATAGTATTTTAGCTATAGTCTTACTAGGTTTCATTTAGAATTGCAAAAAAAATTACGTTACATACTGTGAGAGTATGATAGAAAAATACCTGTTTGATTTCATATGCTTTTTTTTTTAGAGATATAGATAGCATGCTATCCGTTTCGTTTATTTCATTTATAAATAAACTTAACTGAAAATGTGAATCAATTAGGATTCGAACTTGGGACCTTGAGTACCAACCACCAAACCCTTTGATTCTATACGTAACATTGCATTTTGTATATTACGATATATTTTCTGTTATCCATCGGAGAATGCAGAAATATATTTTTATATATTTTTACTCTAACTCAATTTTTTCTAATAACTCAGATGGGCCTTAATACCAAATTAAGCCTTAATATTTTTCAACTTTTTCCTATTTTATTCTTATTTTTTAATTTGAATAATTTCTGTGAAATAAGCAAAAATTTGTCACTGAACCTAATAGTGAATCCGTTAAACTTTGAATAAATAAATATTCAAAGTTAATTATTTAAAACAAATGAGAACTTGAAACAAGAATCAATTTTTTTAAAAAATAAATAAAAAAGAAAACACTTACATATTAAAGCCCAGAGACCAACTCCAAAATAGTCTATAGTTAAGGGGTCTCACTATAATTTTACCGAAACACAAAACTAACTATTGCGCCATTTCTATCCTCTCCTTATCCCAAACGGATAAGTGGTGATAAGCTGATCATATTCCCCGCCAAATCTAAAAGGACGGAAATGCCCGCCGCCGCCGCCGTCGCCGCGCTGTTTCCTCGGGCGCCGCGCTCCGCCGCCGCCGCCGCCAAATCCGTCGTCGTTTTCTCCCCCTCCAAACCCTCAGTGCTCTCCCTCTCCTCCAAACCCTGCGCCTGTACCACAACAAGGAAAAAACCCTGCGCCGCCCTCTCCGCACGGCCTCCTCGGCCTCGTTCCTCGGGTGCGGGCGAGGAGGGAGAGGAGGAGGAGGAGGAGGAGGAGGAGGAGCACGTGTTCTTCGACGGGGGCGCGCACTACGGGGACCTGGCGGCGAACCTGGCGCTGGGGCTGACGCTGCTGTGGCTGCCGCTGACGCTCGCCGCCGTCTCCCGCGCCTTCTTCCTCCGCTACCGCTTCACCGACAAGCGCGTCACCGTCGTCTCGGGCCTCGCGGGGCAGGACCGCTCCGACTTCCCCTACTCCGCCGTCGCCGACGTCAAGGCCGTCCCGCGCTTCATCGGCGAGTGGGGGGATCTCGTCATCACCCTCACCGACGGCACCAAGGTCGACCTCCGCAGCGTCCCCAAATTCCGCGAGATCGCCGACTACTGCCTCTTCATGGCCGACCGCCCCGCCCGCTCTGCTGCCGCCACCGCCGACAACACCCGCCCTAGAGGCTTCTGATCGATGATTGAATTTCGCACTAGTGCGAACTTATATAAGCACATCGATCATCATAAGATGTTGTTATATAAATCACACTTTCTCATTCTGATGAGACTCGACCCTTTGGTGCTGGAATGTCGATAGTAAGAGCCCGCACCTTATCTAGCTAAGACGGGTCGGCACGGTCCATCGATCTGTGTTTTTTTTCTGAAGTGGTGCACACTGCAGCACAATTTTCGGCATGAAGTAGCTATGATTGAATCAATTTTCTTTTCAATTAATGGCGGATTGCTGTTTGCTGAAATTAGCTTCCTATTTGAGTTAAAGGTTTTTGCATTGTGAGACATTCCTATCATAAGATTTGCCTGAAAATTTACTTGGAAAAAGTAAAAAAGAAGTAGATATCACGCTGAGGCACAATATGTAAATACCATATTTAAATGTATGAATTAACTTTTCATTTTGGGGGGTTTTTTCTCACAGTAGTATTTGTATTTCTAAGGTAGCTAGTGTGTTTGGTGCAAACTTAATTTACATAGACATTATTTATTCCTAAACTAAGCACGCTGAGGCACCTCCAGAGGATTTTAGGTGGAATATAATAAGCATGAGGATTTTAGGTAGACGAGAAACCAGATGCCACTTATTGCGTATTTCGCTTTATTTCAAATGAATAATTACTATACGTATCTACAAAGATATCCTATAATTTGAACTAAAAGTGTCATTATTGTATTAATCAATTTAGCAAGCCGTTAAGGGTTACTGAATTTGAATGGGGAGCAATTTTAAATTACCACTTTCAAATTTTAAGTGATCGAGAAACTAACACTAGAAAGATAAATTTAATAAGAGATAACTTTGAAAAATATTACGTTGTTTTGTACTTCAAAACTAGTTCATTTTTGTACTTTTGTGCAACGTAAAGATTTTTTAATCAAATATTCTTATTTCTATGTGGATTTTCTGTAGCAAAAAAGAATTTAATTACTTGCATAACAGTTTAGGAGTTCTCGTACAATTCGTCCGATGCTAGAAAATGTAATAGAAATTTAAAAATAACTTTTTTACTTCTAAGTTTTTTTAAAATAAATTTTCATCTACCACTAAATTAGATATATTGTAAATTAACCAACTATAACAGCACAAAAAAAACTTTTCTTCCAACACGTTAAAATATGTAAAATTATAATTAAAAAAAAAAATGACCGACCGTTTCTAAAGCAAATGGCAAAGGGCTTGGTGGTTGGTACCCGAGATCCAAGTTCGAATACTAGTTGATTCACATTTCTAGCTAAATTTACTTCTAAATGAAATAAACGAAGCGGGTAACGTGCTACCTATCTCAAAAAAAATAAAAAAAAAATGACAATAATATCAAAGAGAACCTAAGTAATTTGTATGATCAAATGGAACCGTTCACTTATGTTTGATTTTGAT
This sequence comes from Ananas comosus, assembly GCF_001540865.1. Lineage (NCBI taxonomy): Eukaryota > Viridiplantae > Streptophyta > Magnoliopsida > Poales > Bromeliaceae > Ananas > Ananas comosus. The sequence continues at coordinate 999,606 of NC_033621.1, forward strand.
TGCATCTTCAGTATATATTTTAAGGTACTGAGATTGATTAAATTTTAAGTAAGTATATGCATTAGGATTAATCAAGTTAGATTTCTAATAAGTGTATGTTTTAGAGCTCAATTTGCCCATTCCAAGATAAAGATAGGCCAAATCCTAAGTATACATGTTACTTAGGACTTGGAAGTATTTAATTTGGATTGGTATGATCCTAAGTATGTGTGTACGTTAGAATATATATATTTGAAATTAAACTGTAAGAATATGCATCAAAGATAAATAAAAATTGAATTAATTGACCTTTAAGAATACGTTTTAAAGTCCAATTATATTTGACTTCAACTCAGTTATATATTTTAAGACTTAGTGCCAATCAAACTCTAAATATATGTGTTAGGATTAGTAAGCGACAAAATTGAAACTACACTAAATTTTCGAAGGCAAAATAAAAAAAGAAGATTTCTGAATAATAATAAAAATCATGATAAAATCAGAATCGATTAAGTTATGGAGCGTCCCGCATTAAATTGAATGAAAGCATCACAGAAACAGTCCGTCATATTTTTAACACCCCCTCAAGTATAGGATATTCTAAAATAGATCCTTCTGCGGCCTTTTCTTCTCTTTTGATTTAGACTTTATTTGGAGGAATTGAACTAAACTATGTTTTTAAAATTACCAATTTATTGGTGCTTATAGATTTTCGGTTTTTGGATGAAAATTTATAGGGTTAGAATAATAGTGATCTTTAGAATTGAGTGAGTAATTGGTGAAATAACATAATTTAAGAGATGAAATTGATCAAAGAGATAAATTTAGCGGTGAGAAATTTACGAGCACTAAATGCTTGTGGTTTTAAAAGTACTAGCATGACTCCTATTTGGAGGTCAGAATAAGATATTCTTATTATGTAATAACGCATTCAATATGATTTTCACTTTTTGAAAGGTCCTAACATCTATAATTCATTAAAATAACATATTTCACCTACAAGATAATTTATCTTATTCCGAAAAATAACTTTAAGGCTACATACACTATTCCATTCTACAAGTTTGATCACACTCTTAATTTTTAATTATAACTAAAAATTTTCACATCTAATAAGTTATTACTCAGTAATATCCAAACATATTTTTAAAATCTCTTTGGATGGAGTTCACCAGCCAAGTTAGACGAAATCTTATTCAATTTGATAATATATTTGTTAAATTTAATGTTAAAAAGTAATCTAAATTGAAAAATCAAAAGTTGCTAGGTAAAAAAACAAAAAAAAGAAAAAACCAAAACAAAACCTCCCCATGATAAAAAGAAAGAAATTCGAGGGGTCTGTTCGAAACTCTTCTATAGTTGAGGGGCCTCGACACAAAAGTGGACAAAATCGATTGGTGGTCATGAAGAACGTGACGTGTTCTTAAACATTACCGGTTGGTGAGCGTCATTGTCTCATCTTCTTTCGTCGTCACTCGTCACTCTCTTCACCCCTCGCACGCTATTATTATTAATCTCTCCTCTTCGTTTCTACTGCTCTTCTATTCCACCACTCTTTTCGTTTTCAAACCCCTTCGAATTCGCCCGCCCCCCACCTCTCCCTCCAAAAAAATAAAACCCTAGGAGGAGGGCGAAATCGGCCCCTCCCACTCGACCTCCTCAATCCGGTAATCGGGGAGCCGATCCGTGCGTACCTCCGCGTCGATCGCGCGATTCCGCGCCCGTCGAGCTCCGTCTCGGCCGGATCCGTGCGCCGTGGGGCTCGGATTGCGGTGTCATGTGGGGAGGAGTGGGGCGATGGGGACGGGATCAGATGTGGCCGCGGACGCGATGATCTCCGGTGATGTAGCCGCGGCGGCGGCGGCGGCGGCGCCTCCGAAGAAGGAGCGACATATCGTGACGTGGACTCCCCAGGTCGATTTCTTTAACCCCGTGATGCTTCTGTAGTTCTGTCGTTGTGGGCGCAAGTGAGTGGATTGTGTTGAGATTTTGGGGATTTTGGTTTGTCGCAGGAGGATGATCTGCTTCGAGAGCAAATCGCCCTTCACGGAACTGATAAGTTCGTGTCTCGATTTCCTTGCTAATTTTTCCTCAATTAGTACTACTTTTGGCATCAAAGGAGTGATTTGTTCTTACTTTGTGAGCAGTTGGACGAGTATTGCAGCTCAATTTAAGGACAAGACCAGTAGGCAGTGCAGGAGAAGGTATAAAGTTTGGAAATTTAGATTCAGTAAATAAAAAGGAGTTTTTTTTTTTTTTTTTAAGAAAAAAGATCTGTTTTGTTGAATTAGATTTGAGTGACTATTATTATCTACTTGGAGTGATGGATATGCTATCCCTTCGACTGTAGGTGGTATACTTACTTAAATTCCGAGTGTAAGAAAGGCGGGTGGTCGACGGAGGAGGACATGCTCTTGTGTGAGGTAACAAACGAACAATTGGGTCATTCCTTAATTAAATTATTCTTTGGCATCATTTGTCATTTCCGCTTTTTTTTTTTTTTCCCTGAATTTTATTGAAGAAGTTGCTATAATGAGAAAGAAAGATGCTTTTCTATGAGTAGAAGGTCGTGTTCACGAAGGAATTAACACTATCTCCTCGCTGGAGTTTGGAGGATACAATCCCCTGCCCTTCCCTTCTTTTGCAACAACAAAATTAGAATGTCATCAATAGTTCTCTATCCGAAGCAAATTACATTCCATGCACGGAGGAAAGAACGAAACTAGTAGGCTTGAACTTTTTAGCCATTACTTCTTCGTCATTGAGCGAGATTTTGTCCATTATGATATGCAATTCTTTGTTTATGTCTTTACTTTTCAGTTTGTTACCACGTTTTATATGCTTCCCCTGTGTAGAAACTTCTACTTAAATGTGAACTCTGGAAAGTTGGCTTAAAACAATTTGCTGTGCTTTTTATACAACAAGAACAACAATAATAAGATAACTACTACAACTAAGCCTTTCGGTGCTAGTTTTTGGCTGCATAGGTTAGGTGAGCGATTGCAAAAAACCAAGTTGTGTTGGATTCTATTATTGCTTGGTCCTAAAAATGAAGTTGCTACGCAGGCTCAGAAGATCTTTGGCAACAGATGGACTGAGATAGCAAAAGTAGTCACTGGCAGGTAATTCACTTCAAATCCGCTTGCTACAGTGTCTGACGAATGTTACTTAGACGAAAATGTGAGTGACTTGATGTGCATCATCAATTTTTGATAACAGAACAGATAACGCAGTTAAGAACCGGTTTTCTACGCTTTGCAAGAAACGAGCCAAGCATGAGGCCTTGTACAGGGAGAACAATGGGACATGCGTCGATACAAATAGTAAGGGTGTATTAATTCATAATGCATGCCTTGCAGCTGGGACAGGGGAGTCCTCTGTACCCACTAAGCAGATGAGGTATACAAAACCCCACAAATAACCTCAAAACAGCGAGAGATGCTAACTGATCTGTAATAATATGTGTTCCTTTTGTAATATAGGTACCATATCTCAGAATATACGGAGAATACAATAACAAGTGAGAGATTATTAGGGCAACACCAAAGGGAGGAAGATCAATTAATAAGGCCACCTCTAGCAGTGCTTGTTCAAAATTTTGACAATGTGAATGGCTCAAACACTCAATCTCATGTTGATAAAAGCATAAAATATCCAGTAAATGATGGTAAGTAATCATAATTTTTTTTTATTTCTCCTCCTTTGAAAATATTGTCTTGTTATTGGATAAGGTGAAACTTAAATTGGTGAGATATCTCTTCTCCTGAAGAGGGTACAGTTTCAAGCATCAAGTCCCAAGGTATTTTTCTCAAGCGGGATGACCCAAAACTAGCTACCTTGTTGCAACAAGCAGAATTGCTTAGTTCCCTTGCCCTAAAAGTGAATGCTGAAGATACCAACCAAAGTCTCGATGATGCCTGGAAGGTAGGAGCATCTGTATTATATATGATTTTGTAAGAGTGGGGACGCCACCTTATCATAATATCTCTTTATGAAATTTCAGGAGCTCCAAGATTACTTGATCCAAACTGAAGAGAGTGGAGCACTTAAAAGGAAAATGTCAGGAGTGGCTTCTATATTAGATGATTTTAAAGAATTGATCGAGGATCTAAAATGCAGTAAAGAAGAAGATCAGCAGTCACTCAGGTAATAAACTAGTGATAATTGATCACTTCTAGCCAATTATTGGTTTGTTTGTTTCTTGATAAGTTATTATCTTAATGGGTAAGAAATATGAGCAGGCAAACTAATTCAAACGAAGACTCTCTGAGATGTTCAGAATATAGCACTGAATTCAGCCCTCAAAAGAATGTTTCTGGAAATACAAGTGAACTGAAGAATGAGGATTTTCCTCCAAATGACAGTTTAATTGCCAATGTTCTTCACGAAGATGCCTCTTGTTCCAGCGCTGAACCTTGTCCAGGTAATTTCCACCTGTTTACTTTGAGTTGCTTCAATTCTTTCAAGTCTAATCACACCATAAATAGGAAGTGCAACACTAAATTGCTTATGTTTTATGCAGTAGGAGCTTTGCCATCATCAGAGAATGCTTGTAGTTTATCAAATATGGAGTTTGATTCTCCTGCTCAGACGGTTCAACCCTTTCACTCCTATGCAGAAGAGATTCCGACCCCACAATTTACAGCAAGTGTAAGTGATGGTTCTGAATCTTGCCATGCCATGCATTTTCAAACAGCATTTACATGATTTTACCATTAAATCAGGACTCGCTATACTATTCTGCATCTCGTTCGAAATATAATGAGTGCCTTTTAGTGGTATTCAGTTTAGTGTGATTCTTATGGGACATTGAAGCTATGTTGTTGTGATTCTCTTTTGTGCGCAAAACATGGGTGCACATCTTTTGTCCTGATGATAAGAATTCACCAGTGTATCAAATTATCTTCTATATTTTGCTATTTTGCATTTAGTTCTCCTAATATACTGGTACTCAACATATCCTTCAACTGACAATTTGGATGTCTTGAACATCTTAGGAGAGGCATTTCCTGTTGACCGTGCTCGGATCCTCGTCGCCGGCTTCCAACCCTAACTGCTCTCAGCGGCCTTCCTGCAAAAGGGTTCTTCTTGATAGCCTTTAGCACTGAAGGTTTTAAATTCCCTTTGGGTAATTCTATACTTTATAGTTCCTTTGTCATAATCTTCTTCTACGTTAGTAATATCCTATTTGTGTGTTCTTCTTTGATCAATTTTCATTCCAGATTCTTCCATCCAGTTTACTAGAATGAATTCCAGGTCTACATAAGAAGAAACCAGAGTCTATTCTTCTTTGTCGAGTCTACCTTGTGTGTGTTTACCCGTTGGTTTTCAGCTTACTAGACCTTATGTCCTAAGTTCTATTTTTGTTTTCGAGTTTAGATTTAGCCTTCCTTACTGGTTTGGTTTGTCCACAGCTGTATATAGTCTGCATTATAAGTCATAATGTAGCATACAACCCGCATTTTTCAAAAAGCTATATGGATCAAAGAGTTTAGAGTTTGGTCCATGTTGCGAATCACAGAATAAGGAGCGTTCGTTTGGTCTATGTCATGTCTGTAATCATGTATTCTCGTTTCTCTATCATTTGAGGCTGATTTCATTTGGTGTGTAATTTGTAATTGTTTGGTGTGTAATTTGTTTCTATTTATATACTCTTGAGGGCTTTTGATATAGTTATGGAAATGAAAAGCATATATGTTTTCCTTTTTTTTTTTTATTACAACTTCTCTCCCTCTTTGTGCTTACAAGACATATTTTCGACTGTAATATATCCGAAGTGATCATTCTGTCCTGTTGATAAACTGTTGTTCTTGCCTCCTCTAGAGTCTAGAAACCTTCTTTTTACGTTCGTGGAACTTTTAGATGGTTGAATATATTTGTTGCGTTGTAATTTAAAAGTCGAAGGATAATAAGTTGGAATTGATCAGTTGGAACTTACACCATTGAAAAGTGATTTCTTGTGTTATTGAAATGATTTTCGATAAACAGTAGAATTTCCAGGTTATCCCAAGGAAAAACCGAGAAAGGATCCCTTAATTAGGACTCATTGTTTGTATCAAGTCAATGATGGTTAATATTTGCCAAAAAAAAAAAAAGGTTTTATTCAGCGACATGTCTGAGAATTATCTTTTAGATAAGGAAAGGTTAATCACATGACAATGGAATCACATTCATTTAAGAATATTGTTTACCAAGTTTGTTAACTACATTAATAATATCTGACCGATAAAATGTCTTACCTACATTATAATATATCTGACCAAAAGTTTTTGGAATCTATTCTATTTTAACTTAACTAATTGACTTTAAAGAAAAGGAAAACTTAGTGCCTTTTCAATCCGTAGATAGCACTTAGAGAAAGCTCAGGAAAAGAAAAAAAATAAAGAAAAAAAAAAAAAGGCCAAACGGACTCTTAATTGGCTAGGGAAGAAAAACAACTTTGGCCTAACACAACAAATCCTTGACGACACATTGAAATGCTTTCTCTGATACAATAGATGGAACCATATATGCATTCGTTGAGCTCCTCTATAAATAGCATGCAGGAAGGAAAAAAACAAAAAAAAGCCTAATGTGAGAATATTGTCCTTCGGTGGTAGTTCTGTTTTTGGCCTTCATTCTGCTATTTCATTCTGCACATTTAACTGCATGTACTAACATCCTGAAGTCTAATATTGTGGGAGACCAAACGATGCGTCCAACGAGATGACTTAAAATAAATGTCAATGAGATGACAGGCATAGTTTTTTGCTGATTGCTGAGATGTATTTCTTTGTTTGAGAGAAAAGGTTGCATGCTACCGCTTCATTCAACTAGAAAGTAAACTTAGCTACAAGTTGAGGTATCCAGGCCTCGAAATACATAGAAAAGAAAAAGAAAAAAAAGAAAGAAAAAAAGAAAAAGAATAGAAAAAGAAAAGAGAAAAGAGCATAGAGAAAAAAGAAGGATAGAAAGGAAACAAAAAAAAGCAGTGTTCATCAAGAATGCAAACGTTCCCACGAGTCTCTAAGTACTCTGATTTCCAGCAACAAGCTCCCCAGCGGCCGTCTAGCTTTCTGAAATATTCTTCTATTCCGCTCTAACCATAAAACCCACCACGTAGCAGCGATAGTTGTCATCTCCTTGTCCCCTGTGCTCCCCTTTTGGCACTACTCGAATTTCATAGCTCCTTCGATGATGGGCGATTGTTGAAGCGTAGTTTATTAGGTGCTGAGATGTATTTCATTAGTCCCTAGTACATTGTCATGCATATGACCTGTAAGAACTAGTGTTGAAATTGTAGAAATCTCCTTTAAAAAAAAACCTCTTTTTGTTAGCTAATGTTTGGCTCAATTGTGAAGTTCACATATTTGGAGGTTCTGAAATTATAGAAATCTGCTTAGCAATCTATTACTTCTGATATGCTGGCAATTCATGACATCAGGTATGTCGCTCTTATGTTTGATTATTATGTTTGATTTTGATTGGCTTACTATCATAGACGAAGAGTATTAGAGAAGAATTGTTCTAATGGGTGCCTGACTGGAGCTAATTAAGACTCATTAGCTAACATGTCTTAGCGTAGAAACTGTTGTATGCTCCATTTTTGTTACTCACATGCATTTACGATCTATATAATGAAGTTGGGGTCCAGGCTTTTCTGGAAATTACTAACATCCATTTTTTGGGCTCATGCCGGCTTTAGCTATCATGCTTATAACCTATGAAACCATTGCACTACATGATGTTTGAACATTTTACAAAAATATTTTCTAATTCACATATGAGGTTTTTCTGTTTGTTTCATGTTTAATCTTGATCCTACCTTCTTCTATATTTCCCTTCCTGTATACAAAGATCTTCGTTTGGTCCTCTTCAATTTATGTGTTTGTTTCAATCTGTTTTATTTTTGTTTGCATTGTGGAAGCCCCAAGCAGTGCTTAATAATTTTTGTTTCTTTGTCTCACAGCCGACGCTCCAATACTAAATGGGCTCAGAGGTCCGACAAGGTGTTCATCACTATTTAAATGCCTGGTGAAGATGATATGTTGCTAGGACTTGATCCTTCGGGGCTATTCTATTTCTCTATTTGGAGAGGATCTGATAGTTGGCCTTACAGGCTCGACCTTATGTTGTTTGACAGCATCATTATGGAGGTGAGTAATAGTTCTTTTGAATGTTTCGTTTTACTACAGTTCATTCTACCCATTTAAGTGTCTGTACTAACATTATCAAGTCTAATATTGCAGGAGGCCAAACGATGTGTCCAAAAGATAACTTAACAAGCAAATTTCTTATTTTTAAAAATCAAAGAGTAATTGATGGCCTAGGCTGTTGAACGAGGAGGGGAAGTTCCCTGGTTTTATGAAAGTGGATTGGGACAAACGAGTCGATGAAGAGATGGAGAAAATATTATATGTAAGGCCTATTTTGAAATCATTTTTTCAGTAACTTGTTGTAGTTTGATTTGGTTGACACTACAGACTATATTAGTATTATATATTTCTAACAAAAACTAATTTATGTTACTAATAAAAAATAATATACATTATAACTCTCTGCCGCTTACTCTACTTATTCTCATAATAAAAAAATGAGTATAATATAGTAACTTAAAAATTTAACGGGAGCCAGTAAATCTTCTATCCGTCGCAGAATCAAACTAAAATGCAAAAGTATAAAACAAATAAATATATTATCTAATATAAAAAATATAATAATGTATAAAAAAAATATAGCGGCGTACTTTTAATCAATTCTTCTTTTTAAGCCAATAAATCTTTCTTTCGTCTTTTTCAACCCCTCCCTCAAGGATGCTCAACTTGAAGTGGTCGATTTTGTTTTGGACCTCCAACTTATAATTTTTTTAACTTCGTTTCACGAGAGAATAAATATAATCTCTTTCCTCCTTGAAAATAACTCAAAGATTACTGCAACTATATATTAATAAAAATTAAAAATAAATAAAATTCATTACATCACCTATGATAATTAGGTCATTTATTTTTCGAAAATTTTGGACAATCGGCATCCTACCTCAAATCCATTAAAATAATTAAGATTTAATGGATTATTAATAATAAAAATTTTAGTATAAATTAAGATTTAAATTTTATATGCTACCTCAAATCCATGGCTCTTCGTCGTTATCTCGATTTTTACCAAGACAGGCACAACGTGGGGTTGTCGTTATCTTCGTTGTGCCCTGGCCGAATTCGAGTTGTTTATACGGCCCCGCATCTTTCTTACTTTCGAGGGTTTTGCTGCAACAGATTTTTCTATGTCAGATGGTAGGTGCACTGTTCGCCTCTGCGTGTGGTTGAAAAAGATGTATAGTGTAGCCCCTATGAAAATTATGAGTTAAATAAAAAATTTATTTACTAACGAAAATTATTATATATTGTTCAGAAAAACTATTTTATGTTACTAATAAAAAATAATATATATTACCAACTCTCTCGCTGCCTCTTACGCCTACTCCTCCAGTCTCTCTCTCTTACCGCCTCTTTGTCTATTACTCTGCTTATTTCCTACTCTACTTATTTCCATAATAATCGTCAAAGCCCCTTCACCGTTCGATCCCAAACCTACGCTGGATCCGAACGCAATACAACGATGAGGTCATCGTTGATCTTCTCCTTGTAATCCGAGAAGGGAAACACTAATTTCAGTTGTCTCTTTGCTGATTTTGGTATGGTTTAGTCTTAGTTTCTCTCCCTAGATGTAGCGTGTAGTGGGAGATAACTAGGTTACTAGCTAGTGAGATGTGTGGAGTGTCATCACTAAATTGTGAAATGAATTGAGAAATTTTGGATTCACATTTTTTGTGGGGAGATGTCTGGAGTGTCATCACTAAATTGTGAAATGAATTGACGAATTTGGAATTCAATTTTTTGTGGGGAGATGTCTGGAGTGTCATCACTAAGGCCCCGTTTGGATGCCCTTAAAAACGTAGCATAGTTAAACTATGCTACATCGGTAGAAAATTTATCCTATGAAGCGTTTGGGAGAAAAAANTGGAGTGTCATCACTAAATTGTGAAATGAATTGACGAATTTGGAATTCAATTTTTTGTGGGGAGATGTCTGGAGTGTCATCACTAAGGCCCCGTTTGGATGCCCTTAAAAACGTAGCATAGTTAAACTATGCTACATCGGTAGAAAATTTATCCTATGAAGCGTTTGGGAGAAAAAAAAAATACTGTAATTTTTGAAGCATAGTTAACACCTTGTCGGAACTCTGAGCCCATTTAGTACTGGAGCGTCGGCTGTGAGACAAAGAAACCGAAATTATTAAGCACTGCTTGGGGTTTCCACAATACAAACAAAAACAAAACAGATTGAAACAAACACATAAATTGAAGAGGACTAAACGAAAATCTTTGTATACAGGACGGGAAATAAAGACAAAGGTAGGATCAAGATTAAACATGAAACAAACAGAAAAACCTCATTCACCAATACAATGTGGTATACTAAGAGCATATGTGAATTAGAAAATATTTTTGTAAATTGTTCAAACATCATGTAGTGCAATGGCTTCATAGGTTATAAGCATGATAGCTAAAGCCAGCATGAGCCCAAAAAATGGATGTTAGCAATTCCCAGAAAAGCCTGGACCCCAACTTCATTATATAGATCATAAATACATACGAGTAACAAAAATAGAGCATACAACGGTTTCTATGCTAAGACATGTTAGCTAATGAGTCTTAATTAGCTCCAGTCAGGCACCCATTAGAACAATTCTTCTCTAATACTCTTCATCTGTGACAGTAAGCCAATCAAAATCAAATATAATAATCAAATATAAGAACGACATACTTGATGCCATGAATTACCAGCATATCAGAAGTAATAGATTGCTAAGCAGATTTCTATGATTTCAGAACCTCCAAATAGGTGAACTTCACAATTGAGCCAAACATTAGCTAACAAAAAGAGGGTTTTTTTTAGAGGAGATTTCTATAATTTCAACACTTAAGAAATTTCAAGTAAAGCACATCGATAGTTCACTTATCATCACTTCTACATTCCATTAAAGAGATATCACCATTTCCCCCACAAAAAATGTGAATCCCAAATTCCTCAATTCATATCACACACAAAAAATGTGAATCCCAAATTCGTTAAATCATTTCACAATTTAGTGATGACACTCCAGACATCTCCTCACAAAAAATGTGAATCCCAAATTCGTCAATTCATTTCACAATTTAGTGATGACACTCAAGACATCTCCCCACAAAAAATATGAATCCCAAATTTCTCAATTCATTTCACAATTTAGTGATGACACTCCACACATCTCACTAGCTAGTAACCTAGTTATCTCCCACCAAACGCCAAAACCCTAAAGCCTAACATCTAGAGAGAGAAACTAAGACTAAACCATACAAAAATCAGAAAAGAGACAACTGAAATTAGTGTTTCCCTTCTCGGATTACAAGGAGAAGATCAACGATGTAATTGTTGTATTGCGTTCGAATCCAGCGATGGTTTGGGATCGAACGATGACGGGGCTTTGACGAGCGGAGAGACTGAACCTTTTTTTTTTTCTGAGAAAGAGAAAGAGATCGAGCTTTTTTTTTTTTTTGAGAAAAAGAGACCAAGCGTTTTTGTTTTTGTTTTTACTTCAAAACCTCCACGTGGTTTCGTACTTTTTCACTTTAGTATAGAGATGTCAACAGGTCGGATTCGGAACGGATTTTTAAAAACCCGAACCCGAACCCGACTCCAAACCCAAGATTTGAACCCGAACCCGAGCCCGACGGATTTTAAAAATCCATATCCAAACCCGAACCCGACCAAAAATTTGAAACCTGAGCCCGAATCCGAACCCGAAAATTTGAACCAAAAATAATTATTTTTTTTTTCAATATTTCAAAATATATTATATTAAATCTAAATTTTTAAAATACANATATATATATATATATATATATATATAATACAAAATAAATTCGGGTTCGGGTCGGGTATAGTCAAAATTCATATCTGAATCTATATCCGTCGGGTTTCTATTTTTGATATTTATATCCAAATCCATATCCATTTAGCATCGGATATATCCATTTCAATCGGGTTCGGGTTCGGGTTCAGATAAAATTTCGAGTATCCATACCCATTGACATCCCTACTTTAGTACCCTGTGGTTTAAAGTGTATCAAGTTAGTACCTGTGGTTTCAAACTTTCTCACTTTAGCACCCTGTGGTTTAAAGTGTATCAAGTTAGTACTCTACGGTTTCATTTTTGTATTAAGTTAGTACCCTGTGGTTTCATTTTTCTCTTTTCTTATCCATTTCGGGGTAGTTTTTTCGTTAAATTAGTAACAAAGTTAAAACTAAAGGGTACTAAAATAAATATTCGATAAACTTAGGTAGGGTATCTGAAGTTTTTTTGTATATAATTTAAAGAAATATTAAACCACAGGTGCTAAAGTGAGAAAGTACGAAACCATAAGGTACTAATTTGATACACTTTAAACTATAGAATACTAAAGTGAGAAAATGCGAAACCACAGGGTACTAACTTGATACACTTTAAACTACAGAATACTGAAATGAAAAAGTGCGAAACCATAGAGGGTATTTGAAGTTTTCCTTTTGTTTTGAGAGAAAGAGACCGAGCGTCTATGAAGAGACGAAGGTCCTTCAAAAGGTGTCTCGAAGATTCTAATCGCTCGGACCAGGCTTGCGTCGAGACTGTGCAGGTAAGAGATCAGGACCGTACGTTTGACGGCCACGTTTGGGGTCAACGTGGGCTTTGATTGGCCGTGTGGATAATACTTCGTATAGGGCCCCCAAAATTCAAAATTTAAAAATTTTTGAACTTTAAATCTAAGTACATAACGAATAGGTGTAAAAATTTATTTAGAACAATACATATGTCGGGCACAGCACATGCCAGATCGAGATTCGTGCGGCATCGCTAAACTGTATCTGTCCATCATGACTCACATTATATTTCTATATCTTATTTTCGTTGCATTCTATGCGGATGTTTCGAAAAGTTCAAATATTCATTCAACTTATGTTTCATCAGAACTTCCAATCTTTAAATATATATGCTAATATTAAAATTGAATATATAAGAGTGATGCAGAAAAAATGAAACACAATACAAGAAATTTAAAAGATTACGTACACCAACCACAACAATCAATCCAAAAAGACAAAAAACAAAACAAAGCTCACATACTACAGATGCACCAAAGTTGACATTTTCGAGTACAAGTGCTGAGCATACAGAAATTAACTTGGAGGGAAAGAAAAAAGAGAAAAATCTGGCACGCAGATGAAACAACAAACATGTAATCTAAGCTCTGCATCCGGATCCTGTACCTTCTCACCAAGAACCATTCAATGTGTCAGTCAAATATTTTTGCATTCCAGTTAAGATGAATACTATAACAAAATGTAAAAAAAAAAAAAAAAATTAGTGAATGTGAAGCACCCCGATGTCCCTAACTGCGTTTTATGGAGGTTTCATCTCAGTTTCCAAACTTTCGAACCGTAACAAATTATGTGTTAGTAGCCCAAAATATTATAATTAGCTAAATGACCGTATTAAAAAAATATTTTGGCTATAAATAAACTTCCCTTTGCCATGTAGTCATGGTGGAATTTTTTTTTAAAAATGATGAATTATTTACCGTCTTCTTGAAGATTGTTGTTAAATATTGTATGTGATTTATTGAAATTTTTATATTATTATTAGGATTATATGTGGGAAATATAAGAAAAAAAAAGGTGAGGTTATTAGGATTGTATATTTGTATGTGGATTATTCGAATTTTTGTTTGATTATTAGGATTGCATGGATAGATTATTAGAAATTTTTTTGTTGTTAATATTATATGTGATTGTTGAAATTTTTATATTGTTGTTAGGATTAAATACGGTATAAGGAGCATTAGCGTATTATATTCGCACTTGTACTTGTGTTCTCTCATCTTGATACAATTATTTCGAAATGTATATTTATATTTACATATGCAAATAAATATTTTAAAATGGATCTCAAAAATTGTCATGGATGATCATTATGAATGTCAAAGAAGATAAACTTTCACGAATATCACTTATCGGTTTTTGAGGTATTAATTAATGAGATCAAACCAATATAAAACAACTCAGAAATAATCTAAACAGCGACTCGGTATACAAATCATATGTACCATGCTCCATACGAATAGAAAATAACTTAAGAATAGTCATAGTATGATGCACAAATTTGTAAAATGAATTGGCCAAGGAATAAGATGCCATGAATTGAATCCCTCATCTGTGGAGAAGATCTAAAGATAATAAATAGAAAAAAGAAAAGCCACTAGCCTTAGGAATCTTATCTAGTCAAACTTAGCAGGGATTACTAAACAATGACCAACCCTTAGATCTCCCACTACACATGCTTTTATTTATTTTTTTATTATTATTATTATTATTATTTTTTTTTTGGGTGCCAAAAACTATATATGCTTTCTTTGAGGCACAACTAAGGCAAGAATCTCACCACCCAACAAAAGAAATGTTGGTTATTTTAGGATCACTCAACTCTCTCTCTCTCTCTCTCTCTCTCTCTCTCTCTCTCTCTCTCTCTCTCTCTCTCCATGTGATTTGTTTTAGTCAAGTGACCACTCAACTCTCTCTCTCTCTCTACCGACTGTCCCTAGAGCAAGTTGCAAAGGGCTTGGTGGTTGGTATCTGAGACCCAAGTTCGAATCCTAGTTGATTCACATTTCTAGCTAAGTTTATTTCTAAATGAAATAAACGAAGCGGGTAGCGTGTTACCTATTTCTCAAAGAAAAAAAAAAAACTCAAACCCAAGTTCGAATTCTAGTTGATTCACATTTCTAGCTATGTTTATTTCTAAATGAAATAAACGAAGCGGGTAGCATGCTACCTATTTCTCAAAAAAAAAAAAAACTCTCTCTCTCTCTCTCCCTCTCTCTTTCACACACACACACACACACACACACACACACATACACAATTCAAATAGAAAATCTTAAAAGAAAAGGCAACCCAAATTCAAATAGAAAATCTTAAAAGAAAAGGCACCCAAATAAAAATAAATTAGGGATTCTTGGACTAGAATACAATATTTAGAAGGTTTTGGTTATCATCCAATCCAAAGATGGTCGGTGGTCAATGATTATCTCCAACAATCCAGTGGCAAATAAAGTTACCATATTTTTTTCTTCACTTTCCTTTTTTTAAAAAAAATATAACATTTTTAATGCTGTGGGAGATATGTACACTCTACACTACATAGATTCGAAATATGATTACTAACCCCCACAAAGAAAAAAAGAGAACAAAAAAAAATATATATGTTTACTAAGTACTAACTACCATTGGCTTATAGTAATAAGTGATCACATTACTAGCTTTTGGACTTTCTAGTAAAAAATAATTGATATTAATATATCCAAAATTAATACTTACATATAGGTCATTCATTGAATTTGATTCTTGTATAGTTAGTGAATTTGACCAATTTCAATAAATATGATTCACCCCTAATAAATAGGAACATATAAATATCACTTTCTCTTTACTCAAGCTTCATTCTGGTTAAATTGTAATATTTTTTCTATTTAGAAATTACACAGTTCAGTTGAACGTGCGACAGGAATATTGAGAGTGATAGATTCGTAAAGTAAGGATAACCAAGTATTATTTTTGTAGTAGCAAGTACTGGCACAAACTGAAGCGAAGAACTACCATAAAAGTCAGTTAGTCAAATATCCGACACAAAAGGTTAGGAATCAGAGAAAAAAATTAACCAAAAGTTTGGAGTACTACAATTAATTTACCCTCTAACTTAAATAAAATACATTCTCTTTTTTTGGGATTCCATCAAAATCAAACATAAGAGGATCAAAGTCAATGGAAATAAACTTTTTCTTTTTGGGGGGAAAGGAATGCTTAAAGAGAAAGCTTGTTTGTCACTACCTCCACCAGCAGTGAGAAAGTGCTTTTGATGATCCAATAGCATGTAGCAGCCTCAAAATCTACTTGTAACTTAAATATAATTTAATTATTTGAATTCTATCTATCTTAAACAATCTAATTTGTTCAAAACTTAGTGTTCTAGCTCTTCAAATCGTCGCCGTTGGGTAGAATAGAATAAATAACTTAGTTCTTTCTTAAAACTAAGTTGGTGTCCTATACTTGAAGACTCTTTCAACTTTTCATTATAAATTAGTACTAAAATTAGTATTATCAACTATAGCTACGATCTGGTGGGTTCTGTAGCAGGAGAGGAACAGACGAATTTTTCATAATAGAAAAATTAACTTGAACTAGCTACTGAAGTACTGATTGAGATTAGAGAGAGCTTTGGGAAGAGTACTATGTCCATTAATTCTTTGGATGTAGTTTGGCGTGCCTCTCTTCTTCTGTCTTTTATTTTTTGAAGCTTGTTTTGTTACTTTATTTTTATGCGGCCTTGTTATCGTAATTTTGTAATTAAGTTCATATTTTTATTGAATGAAACAGTAATATACTATTTTTTTCTCAAAAAAAAAAAAAGAAGAAAGAAGCAAAATAAGGATCCACAGTTCCACACACCCATATCATTATGATATCACCTACATCAGAACTTAAGATGACCACACTAAGGCATGTGCAAAACAAAGTAACAAACATACATGAAGAGGCAGGACCATAGTTTGCCTTCAAAATAGGGATCCACAGTTCCACACACCCATATCAGGACAAGTGCCTCTGTCTATCTTGTCTCCCAAAGAAAGATACATCCTAACAACTTAACAAGAAAACTAGGCACATGGTCCACTAGGTTTATGTACCATCAAATTGTTCTTTTGGGTTAAAAGTTACCAAGGACATGGTTACAGTGTTGGAATGTTGATATTTTGGACTAGAATCAGTCAACAAAAAAGCCATGTCCCTTTTATTTTCCTTTTCCTCAGACCAATAAACCCTTTTCACATTATCACACACATTATCACAAGTTAACAGCTTGGTTGGCACCTGGAATTAATTAAGAAGTTTCAAATTCGAGTCCAAAACAGCCAGTTAGGAGGGGCTACATACAGGCTTGAAACAAGAATAACAATTTTTTTTTTTTTTTTTCCCGAGTGCCACCAACTTTGGCCGGTTCTCCGGTCAAAATCAGGCTAATAGGCTCGAATTTTACCCTTTGCTTTTATTATAGTTTTTTTTTTTTAATATTTACAAGTTGTTTTTCAATTAACTTCTCCACCACAATCATTTAGGTTTTTACTCTCTTTTTTACTCCTCTTTTTTTTTTTTTCTACTCGGAGCTTTTCTTTCTTCTAGTCTTTCCCTTGGGCATCGTCGCTTTTAAGATCATCCTTCAAACTAGAGTTCAGTGGATTGAGACGTCCGATGTGGCTGAATTATTGCTTTTGTCTATAATTTCCCCCCTGTTTTACTAGATGGTGTGCGGGTTCAGGGAATTGATCTATATATCTTTTTCTTTTCATTTTCTTATGTTCGGATATCACCACCTTCATCTCCCCCTGTTTAGTTTTAGAAATATTTATTATTTTTCTTGTTCCTTTTTCCGACAATGTGTTTATTTTATTTTATTTTTTAAAAAAACTATTCAATACTATAATCAAACTCCGCCATGGGGTTTACCCAAAAAAGTTTTAACAAAAAACTACCACCAGAAGACAATATTCCCACATTTGGCCAATTTTTCTTTCTCCCCTGCCATTTATAGTGGAGCTCAACAAATGCATCTGAGGGTCCATTTATTGTGTCAGAGGAAGCATCTTAGGGCTGTTAATGTGTTGTCAAGGATTTGTGGTGTTAGGTCAAAATTGGCTTGGAAAGGGACTAAGTTTTCTCTTTTTTTGAAATCAATTAGTTAACTTTCGGTTGAAGTTAAAATAGAATAGATTCTAAAAACTTATTCCAAAAACTTTTGGTCATATATATATATATATATATATATATATATATATGGAGTTGAGCTAGAATGCTATCGGTAGAAAACGGGCTCCGTTGCCACCCATTTGTTTTCGATGATGGAGTCTTCAAATCGACAATCGGCATCGTTGAACATGATCTATATCATTTGAAATATCTAGAAATCAAATTTCAAATCTTTTCAACATCATTGACCTAATGATCAAAGGGTTTTAAAATTTGTAATTTTAATGGTCGACATGAGGTGTTTTCTCGTTTAACGGTGTAAAACTATCCAAATCAATTGAATTTTTGTTAGAAAATTCTTTAAACTATTTAGAACAAGATCTATACTCTCGATCTTGATTACAAAATTTTTATCATCACTTTTTAGAGAATATTTATTTTGAGCCGTTCATTTTTACGCTCACTTGATTAACAAGAGAACAATATCGGAAAAGTATGAAATTTAATTTCTAGATATTTCAAGTGGTATAGATCATTTTCAACGGTGCCGATCGTCGATTTGGAGGCCCCATCATCGAAAATAAATGGATGGCAACGGAGCCAATTTGCGACCGACAGTATTCCAGCTCAACTCTATATATATATTATAATGTGGGTAAGACATTTTATTGGTGAGATGTACTATTATTAATGTAGTTAACAAACTTAGTAAACAATATTCTTAAATGAATTTGATTCCATTGTTATGTAATTAATCTTTCCTTCTCCTCTAAAGGATAGTTCTCAGACATGCCTCTAAATAAAACCTAATATTATTTTTTTACTCATGTGCGTATTAATGACTCCACATTTGGAACAATTTCTCTGCTTAAGATGCAGAAATCCGCATGTTGGCAAATATAAGTAACTCACGTTAATCGTTTGGTATCACTCTTCTGAAATAGAAAATAACATCCATTGATTTTGCCGATCCAAGTTTTTACTCCCTCACATCACAAAACAATTTCAATATAAAGATGTCTTTTAGATGACGCAGAGGGAAAGCATCTCCAATCGTCCCTATAATATAGCAAATACCAACGCTTCAAAAAGCGTTGTATGAACTTCTATTGTATCATACCAATTTATTAAATAATAAGCTTTGTAACGAAATAGCGAGATCCGAAGATTGGAAACCCACTACTTCAAATAGTGGATCAAGAATACCACTAGCCCAAGATCAAACCAAACTAGAGAAGAAGAACAAGAACAATGGAGAACAAGACACACTTTCTCTTAATTAAAATTAAAGGGATTCTCACACACATAAGCTTAGTCCAAAAGGTGGTGAAAATACAACTAAGTTCACATGTTCTCATTAGATGCATGCATGCCATTCACATAAACCAAGAGAATTGGTGGGTTCAAGATATTAGCTCTTGGGTCAAGGATAAGAATGCAAAAGCGTGTGGAAGGTTGGAAAGTGTAGTATATTTATGAATGGTAGTTGAAAGGTGGAAGGTGTAGATGAAAGTCAACATGTATGTATGGATGATTTTTGGGCTATGTGAGATGCATGAGCAAGTAATGAGAACACATAGAAAAACATAACTTAACCAAAAAAAAAGACAAAAAATTCACTTTAAAACTTAACAAGCTTCACTGTTATTTCTAATTTTTCGGCGCTTTAAAAGAGTCAGGATTTCAAAAAATCTTGAAAAATTCTGATACTTTAAAGTGTTATAATATATTTTACCGACGTTTGGCAAAGCATCGGTATATACGTGACGACTCTTCATTTGTCGGCGCTTTAACCAACACTTTCAAATACCACGTCAGACTATATTAGGACGCTTTTAAAAATCGTGAAATATAGAAAAAAAAAATCCTTAAATGCTAATTCTTGTAGTGTCCGATCCCTATGACCGACGCTAAATCTTCAGCCAACGCTAAATCTTCAGCTGCATCTATATTCAATATCATTATTCTTAAGCATCTGATCTATATCAGTTAATTATATCCTTAAAAATGGATTAGGAACAATATAAATATACAAATATCAACAATCATTGACTCGATAAGACCAATGAGTCCTCATCAATAATTGTCTCGCATTACATTCTAAAGGATCCTTTCTTTGACTTTTGAGAATAGCTTGTCCTAAACACACACCAAAAACAAAAACAAAAAAAATAAAATAAAATAAAAAAATCCTTTCTCGGTTTCTCCTTCGGATATAACCTGGAAATCCTACTGTTTAATTATCCAAAAACTGTGTTAAATCATTTCAACAACTAACAATACATGACATAAAAAATAACTTCTCAAGGTACGAAGTTCAACTGATTTACATGCAATATGTGACATAAGAAATTTTATATGCAGCAACTTAAGTATTTTATTCTTCTGAAAATAGTAGTAGGATAAAACATGCAATGCTAAAAGTAACAAAAAAAGGTTTGTTGCTTCTCTCTCTCAAAAAAAAGAAAAAAGAAAAAAGGTTTGTTGCATATATATTGCATATATGCCCCGCGAATATGGTGCCTAATAATACAGAATCATTTTACCGACCGTCCTTAGGGCAAGTGGTAAAGAGCTTAGTGATTGGTATTCGAGGCCCCAAGTTCGAATTCTAGTTGATTCACATTTTCAGCTAAGTTTATTTCTAAATGAAATAAACAAAACTGATAGTATGCTATCTATCTCTCAAAAAAATAATAATAATAATACAGAATCGTTTTTGTTAACCACGTGTGGTTCGAATCGCTTTTGAGAGCCAGGTACACATGAATCTGGTCATGTTCTTTTTCGAGTTTACTCAAAAAGACAAACCAAAAAAAAAAAAAAAAGAAAAAAAAGAAAAGATGGTCACAATAAAATAGGTGGGGCTTGTTGTGGACTGGTACCGACTAGTCCACTACTCATGACATAGAAAGAGAGAGGTACAAAACACATGTATAGAGACCTTTTGCTCTTGCAGAATTAGTCATGAGTTATTAAGGTCTCGTTTGATATCATATTTATTTTTTATTTATTAAATAAAATTTTAAATATTAAAAAATGTAAGAGTGGATCGATAGAGAACTGCTTGCGAATTTTTCATTCAAAATATTTAGTTGGCAACAAAAAAAAAATTTGAAATTACTTTTTTTACTTTTGATTTTTTTTAAATAAGTTGGCATTGTAGGCTAACCAGCTATAGCAAGAAGAAAAAAAAAAAATTTCTTCCAACACATCAAATTTTATAGAATTAGTGTGACAAAAACAAAAAAAAGACAATGATACCAAACAAAGCCTGGATGTTTTAATTTAGTAATTTGATTTTCTAAATTTTATCAAATAAGATTCTCTTCGATAGAATGTGGATTCATCCTACACTTCATCCTCATCCTTAATTATCAAAACTGGAAAGACAAAAAATTATTTTCTTACCATATTATGTATACCATAAGTGATCAAAAGAACTGCATAACTAGTTACTTCGATAAAGTAGAGGGGTTAACTTATTGAACTACTTAACTAAGATATTTCTTAATATATATATATATATATATATATTGTAACATACATTCTTCTTAACAGGAATTGTCCACCATTCCATTTAATTAAGACTACGTAAGTAAATTTTATCCAAATTTTTGAAAATGAGAGCAAATCACTAACAAGTATATGTTAAAGATGTCTCAAATTCTAGTACCGCAAGGTCTTCTAACCCTATTCTGTTTTAATTATCCCATTAAGTTAAGTTTAGATTATGCCTAATTTATCGAGATATTCCTAATCTTAGTGGATTTGTATTCCTAATCGTATTAGGATTTAGCCACTATTATAAATATACCCTTTCTGCTATTGACTTAGTGCGGAAGATGAGAGAGGGAATACGTGTGTATTTTTGGGATTAGGGTTTTGTGAGAGAGACATATTTTGTACACCACTTTGATTCTAATGAAGATCTTTGCTCCGTCTTCGCTCCTGGACGTAGGCCGTTGGCCGAACCACGTAAATATTGTGTGCTCTATTTTTTTTCTCTCTTTCTCGGATCTCTTTGGTATTTTCACACCCAACGAACTAGATCTTTTCAGTTTTAGTACTAACAGTATATAATCGAACGATTTTTGCAGTTATGAAATGAAGATTCCTCCATTAGAGGTGGTAAAATAAATGTTAAAAAATTGTAAACTACAAAGGTTGGTAAGATAGTACAAGTATGTTTCTTGCTTTTAAATTTTAACATCAAGTATGGTTTTATACAATTCTCTGCACCATAACATGATTGCATTATCAAAGCGCCGCTGAAATGCGATCAAACTCATCATAGTAAGTTTGGTCAGGGTGCAATTTGTTAGCCCCAGGATACGAGTTCAATAGAGTACTAATGGTTGGTATTGCAAAGCAATAGTAAATATTTAATGGTTGGTATTAGAGATTTTAAGTTCAAAATAAGTACTTCACATAACAAAAAAAAAAAAAAAATCTCAGGGACAGGTTTTATTTATGCAGAATTGTACCAAATGATCACCCATATGATTAGCTCCAAACGAAGGGTTTTTAAAATATTGGATGATCAAAAAAAAGGAAAGAAAAGAAACTTCAATGATAACTTCCCAAAAATTTTGAACAAGTAATTAACCACTGATCTCAACTTTCGCCAATCGTGCTCAGAGAATCATTTTCAACTCCTCTCTCTTCTATTTTAGAAATCTTTGTCTAGACCCGGTGCATCCATATATTCTGCACCATCCAATCAACCGTCAACACCAAACTAACTCGATCTCATTCAGGGAGTGAAATAGAAGGGGAGGGAGATTTTAAAAAATGATAATAAACTTCAAATTGCCTCTCTGTAATACATATCATTTTTTTTTTACTATCTTGTGGTTTAATTTTTTTGTGATTAAGCATAATTTTTACTTTATCACTCTATTTTATATAAAACTTTTTAATAAAATAAAAATTAAATCATAAAGAGAGCAAGGTATATATATATATATATATATATATATATATATATATATATATATATATATATATATAAATATTTTAAAGAGATAGGTAGCGACGCTAATTTGCTTCGTTTATTTCATTTAGAAATAAACTTAGCTAGAAATGTGAATCAACTAGAATTCGAACTTGGAACCTTAGATACTAACCACCAAGTCCTTTGCCACTTGCTCTAAGGACGGTCGGTAGCACGGTAAAATTTTTTAAACCACGGGGGATAGAGTGGAGATGAGCTGAAAAAGAAATGAATGGGTGGGCGGACCAGGTGCATGCCTACACATTGTGCACCGGGTGCACGCAACAATTGTTTTTCCTGCTTCCGAGGTAGTAGCACAGGCGATGGCACAACCGTAATTCCGGACAGTTTGGAGGGCATGTTCTTGTGCCGTACGGTCCCCAAGGATCCCTCCTACCAAAATTACAAAAATGCCCCTCTCTCCCTCTCTCTCTCTCCTTCTCTCTCCCGTCACCTCCCCACTTTCCTACCCCTTTCACTTCCCTTTCCCCCCTCTCTCCTCTCAAATCTCCGCGTAGGCGCGATCCATAGCCCTAAAGATCAAATTTTTAGGGCAAAAGGCCCCTCTTTTTAGCTCCAATTCTTCGTATTTTCCCCGGATTCTTCGACCCTAGCTCGATCTCTCGCCGAGGAAGAGAGAGAGAGAGAGAGAGAGAGAGAGGGAGGAAGGACATGGGCAATTGCATGAACACATCGACAAGGGTCGATAACGCACTGAACTCGCACCATCCCGCATGTGAGTTCTCTTCCCTCTTTGTTGGGGTTTGATCTCTTTGTTGGGTTTTTAATTTGGGGCTTAAATTTGGCGTCTTGTTGGTGTTCGCGTGTGGTGGGATTTAGGGTTTGTTGGAGTGGGTGGAAAGTTAGGTTTTTCGTCAGGGTAACTTGTTTGGATTGCGATGGTTGGTTACGAATGGGAGAAAGGAGTAATCTTTTCGCAATTTTGGTTTTGGAGATTTGGATTTACTCTAGTCGATTTGGTTGTTCCTGATTTTCTAAGCTCCTTTTTTTTTTCAAGAAAAATCTTTTATTTTATCTGTGATAGTTGGATACTAGTACACTTTCGGAGCTACTAATTGCTTAACTTAGTTATAATTTGTAATTGTGTGATGGAGCTTTAATGGGCCTTTCCTTTTGTGAGCTTTTATTGTTTTTCCCTATATTAATATAATTTTTTTTGGATAAGCTTGCTGTTTATGGATCTTACTTGGCCTTATGTATTTAATGTAGCATTTGTATTTGACTCTTATTTACTGCAAATTTAAGTATTTGTTTGTGTAAAAGTTTGGCTACATCACCAGGCTAAAGTAAATGCTGATCTGAGGCACCTATGGTTGCAGCAGAGTGTAGTTAATGAACTTTTAGCTGGAAAGGAGAAAAAGAAAAGATATGTTTTATACTTTGTAACAAGTAGATTCATGAATTGATCAGCAAACTACTTGATTGAGCGCACGACTGCGGAATGATCGGTGGATGGATAGAGTGGATAGATCTCTGTCGTATTGATAAACAGACACGTGTACCTGAAAGTAGAGTGTATCTTTAGTTATTGCCTTCTTAATGTTGCATTATGCTGCGATTGAAGTAGCTCATATTTTTTATGCTCAATATGACTTGTCGGATGCATGGGAAGAAACGTAGCGACCTAAGCTATATACACAAAAGGCTATTAATACTTCCCTGGAAAGCTCTTCTCAATAAGGCCCTTAGATTTAATATCTCATTTTTATGATAGCAATTACATGCTTTTCAATTAGTAATCTAGCATGAGTGGCGATACTAATGGGAGCCGACATTGTGCCAAATTTTTGTTATTCTAATTTGCCTTTGCTTTTTATTGTTGGAAAAAAAAACAGATCCATCGAAAGTCACCAGCAAAACAAGTTTATCGTCAGTTCCTTCTAATTTGACCAAATGTTCAAGTCCATCAACTTTGACCATCCCTTCATACGGTGAAAGGAGTGAGAGTCTTCCAACTCCTCAAACGGAAGGTGAAATTTTGTTGTCTGCGAACTTGAAGGCCTTCTCATTCAATGACCTAAGAAATGCAACTAGAAACTTTCGGCCAGATAGCCTTCTTGGGGAAGGAGGATTTGGGTATGTGTACAAAGGTTGGATTAATGAGCAAACCTTAGCCCCTTCAAAACCCGGATCTGGTATGGTTGTTGCGGTTAAGAAGTTGAAACCAGAAGGTTTCCAAGGCCACAGGGAATGGCTGGTAATACTCTCGGAACAGATTGATTTCTCGTCTGTTTTTTGGTTACACAATTTTATTTATTTATTTATTTATTTTCTAATCATTACAGACAGAGGTAAACTACCTTGGTCGGCTTCACCACCCGAATTTGGTTAAGCTCATTGGGTACTGCTCAGATGGCGACGACCGGCTTTTGGTTTATGAGTTTATGTCGAAAGGAAGTTTGGAGAATCATCTTTTCAGAAGTATGTAATAAATGCTGAAAGAATTGTCTAAATGTGTTGAAACGATGAATAATCAGCTATTACTTTTTCTGTGGCTTGAATTTATGCTTCTTTAAGTTTGTATGGTTTTGTTTAACTTAAGATCTTATTATTACTGTTTTTAGGAGGGCCTCAGCCTCTATCATGGGCAATAAGGATTAAAGTTGCTATTGGTGCTGCGAGGGGTCTCTCTTTTTTGCATGATGCCGAATGCCAAGTAATTTATCGGGATGTTAAGGCCTCAAATATTCTTTTAGATTCGGTATGCCATGACAGCTTCTATGCTTTCATGATTTTTGTTTTGTTTTTTTTTAAATGTCTTGAAGTATATATATATATTTTTTCATAAATACAGGAATATAATGCGAAGCTTTCGGATTTTGGCTTGGCAAAAGCTGGACCGACTGGTGATAAAACTCATGTCTCTACGCAGGTCATGGGCACCCATGGATATGCAGCCCCAGAATACATTGCAACAGGTTCGTAATATTCTCACTCTAAAGATATTAAATTCACTTTTATAAGGTGGCGTTTGATGATTAGTGCTTCTTTAATCCAGTAATTCCTTGCCTCTTAATGGTTTAGCTGGCCTTCCTAATTTCTATTAATTTTCTGATTCATCAGTTGTAACCAAGTTTTATGGAGATAATGTATCTTATGGTTCTTTTACCGTCCTAAGAATTCTCACATTTACTCTTTTAACCTATATGACCCAATGAATTACACCACAGTCATCTATTTCTATAGAAACTCCACCAAATGCCTGTTGTGGCCTGTTGGAGCTTTTGCCGAAGTGCTGTTTGAGTGGATGTTAGGGGAAGCGCTTGAGCTGATTTTATTATCCTCACCCGATAGCTTCTCTATTCAGCATAAGCAGAAGCTCCAAATTTGGGCTTCTGCTTTTGGGCCTCGAGAGCTCATTTGTGCTTTCTGCCATTGCGTAGCTCTCTCTCTATATATAATTGCCAGATGTACAGACAACTTCCGCTTGAAACACAAGCAGAAGGTCAGAAGCCAGGTAAAACAAGTGCTAATGATGAATGAGTTTTACTTTCTTTAGTCCTCTTGCTAGATTACTCATATTGCTTGAAACCGACAGGTCGTCTCACCGCGAAGGCTGATGTCTACAGCTTCGGTGTTGTGTTGTTGGAATTATTATCGGGTAGACGTGCTCTGGATAAATCAAAAGTAGGCATCGAACAAAACTTGGTCGATTGGGTTCGACCTTATTTGAACGACAAGCGTAAGCTATACCGCATAATGGACACGAAATTAGAAGGCCAATATCCCAAGAAAGGAGCCCACGCACTAGCTAATATTGCTTCTCAGTGCATTCAAAATGAGGCTAAGATCCGGCCCCGCATGTCAGAGGTCTTGGCTTCGTTAGAGCAGTTGCAAGACCCGAAGTTTGGGGTATTGCCACCGCAGATCGAGAAAAGCAAGGTCTCTAATACTAACACTGTTATGAAATCACCGGTGAGGAGCCACCCTTCGCCGCATTGGTCGTCAGCCGGCGGATCCCCATTGCCGCCGCATAGAAGATCAGCTCAAATACATTGATGAATAAGAGAGGGATATTCTATCTGATATCCGGTTGTATATTTTCCTGAGTGTTAGTTAGGGAAAGTCATTT
The DNA here is from genome assembly GCF_001540865.1 of Ananas comosus. Lineage (NCBI taxonomy): Eukaryota > Viridiplantae > Streptophyta > Magnoliopsida > Poales > Bromeliaceae > Ananas > Ananas comosus. The sequence continues at coordinate 1,026,526 of NC_033621.1, forward strand.
CCCCTTGTAATGGGTGCTTAATGTTGTAATTTTCATTTGATTTTGTCTGAAGGAGCCCTCGGGTTCTTGGGAAAGTGTGTTTACTTGAGAGTAGGTGAAAATGGTTCTTCTTGCAATTAGTTTTGTCTTCTCCGATCCCTCGATTCACGGACTACGCGTAACATAGCAGGTATCCAAACCTTGTTATCTTATTATGTAATGCCTCACTTGCAGATTTCAAATGGAAAGTATGATCATCTTCTTCTGCTGCTTCGATATCGGTTCTTTTGCTCTTACAAGTTACAAGTATTAAAACCAAATGTTCAAAGAGGACTTTCTATGTTTCATTGATCTGAAACTCAAAGTTCTCTCTATATTCACCCTTCATACCATGTGGTACTGTAGTATCCTAGTTTTCTAAGCCCGAACAAATTATCTGCAGGGCTATGCATAACCTAGTTTAAGATATTAACTAATAAAACCAATGATATTCTTTTTATCGTTATTTTTTGAAAGAGAAAGGTCGAATGTTATCTATTTCATTTATTATTATTATTATTATTATTTAAGTAAACTTCGCTAGAAATATGTACTAATTAAGTTTCAAACTTGAAAATCAATTTTTTTTTTCAACTGCGCTTAGAGATGGTTGGTACTGCACGAATTTTACAGAATTGATTAGTCCAAGTTCCAACTTTGTTTGTAGTTTTTGTTTGAAACACCTGCGTTATGCTACAGAGATAGTACTTACAAGTCGGGTCGGATCTAAACTTTAAACGAATCCAAAGTTTTGGAACTAATAGCGGGCTCCGAAAACTCGGAGGAGTTCCTTCTCATTCCTCGCGGTGCGACGGCGCGCATAGAGCCCCGTCATGGCGGCGAGCGAAGAACCCACGCGGAGCGATCCCGGCCGTCCGATGCCCCCATCCAACGGCCCCGATCTTCCTCCGCCTGACTCCCAATCCCTCCTGCGGTCGCTCCGCATGCGCCTCGACGTGAAACCCTAATCCCCCCATTTCTCCTCATCTCTTACTTCGAATTTTCATAAGCTTTAATCGAAACTTTTTTTTTTTTTTTGAACTCTGTGTCTATATATATATATATATATATATATATATATATATATATATATATATATATATATATATATGTGCAGGAATTGGAGAAGGAGAACGAGAGATTGCGTTCGCGGCTGTTCAATTGCAGGTGTTCTAAGGTTTGCTTTAATCTAATACATACTCTATATTTTTTTTTTTCTTTTGTCCCCTTTTTTGTGTTGTTATGCTCGGAACCATTCATCTAATTTTGTTTGATGATGATCCATAAGTGATACTGATACTGATCACGGAAAGATGTTCGGTAAACAATTGTAGAATCTCAAGTTGAGTCGAACAAGCTCGAACAAGTAGTAAATGTTCTCGTTCAATCTTAGCGTATTCTCGATATCACGATGCGAAAATACTTAGGAGTAGGGGATCTAACTGATTATCCTTCATTAGTGTTGAGCCAGTGAGGACTTAAGATTTGAAAGCAGTTTTGTTCCATTATTTAGTTCATAGATATACAACACTGGCCTGTGATTATTATGGAATATTACTCCTGTGCCGTCCTTAGGCAGAAGATGCAGCAATTCGTCCCATTGCTGCTGCAAGCTTAGATGAGACGATTCGAGGTGCGAAGCGGTGTGAAGAAATCCATGCAACTAAAGTATCAGAGCATTCTCAGAGCTTTTCTTCCGATCATTTGCTCAATTCTTCTATCAATTCGGTCGAGGTGAAAACACAAACAGTTGGGTTATTTCCGGGAAACTCCTCCGACTGTGGAGAGCGTGAGACAAGTGAGAGACCATATTTTTATATTTTACAAGATTGTTAATCAGCAATGTACTATTTTAGAGTTTAATACAGTTCAAAAATAACATTGATATGTTGGCGTACAGGTTGCACGTCAAGGATTATTAATCGCTGTTCCAAGAGATATATTGCTCTCAAAATCATGTACTTTAGCCAGAGGTTGTGTCTTCTTGCCTTATTGGAAAAAAAAGAAATACCATTTTTTTAAAAACTAATCTCCGAGCCTTTATTTTGATATTATCCTAGTTGAAGTGCATAATTTACTTTGTCAAAATGTTATTTAGTTTCGGCAGTTGTTCCTATCTGTATTTGTTGGTACTTTTCCTTTTGATAAGCAGTGGACCAAATTTCTACCATAACTAGTCACTTACTTAGCTAGGGGAAAGAGAAGGAACTTAGGTTCTTCTTTTGTGATTGAGATCCGAACTCAGTGTACTATTCTTTTTCAAGGGATCTTTTTCCCATTCCTAAATCTGGCCACATATGATACCCCCTCCTAAATTGTATATTCCAAATCTCAGCTCAATGTGCCGACATGATTTTGTTTATAGCTTGGTTTGCAGTTTCTGAGGATACTTGCAACATAATATGCTTGGTTATCTTATATAATTTATATACATGTACATCACTGTTGTTGTTTGATGAGATTTTTTTTTTTTTTGGGGGGAGTGGGGGGTGGGGTTAAATGTATTCAACTGTGGCAATACTTTGTGTATGAAAATGGAGAGCAAGTCTCACAATATGCCAATCATTTTGCAGATTTTATGGTTTTGCTTCAGAGGCGCAAATGGAGCCCACTGTTGAGGTCTTTTTATTTCCCATTACCTCCTACTAGTTTTAGATATCTTTGATAGACCCCGAATTATTAGCTAAGTGCTTTAATTTCTTTGCCTGCTCAGTCTGAGATCTTCAAAGCACTTGAGAGAACTAAGCTTTTGGTTGGCAATAAAGAGGAGTCGCGTTACTCCAGGTGTGGTAGAACCGACAAAGGAGTTTCGTCGACAGGCCAAGTATAGTGAGCATATTTTATATCTTTAGCTCTTCTTTTCACTATTTTAACTTTCATGACAGGCAGATTCCTTTTTGATTTGTTTTTGTCGATTTCAATGTTCGTTTAAACATTACAGTGAAAGTGGTGTTTCCGTGCAGGTGATTTCATTATATCTGCGATCTAATCTAAAGGACATTGGAGGGAACAGCACTGAACGCAAGAATTCGGCATCAGAAGAAAAATGTGGTTTGAAACTACTCATTCATCTTATGAATTAATATTATGTCATATATGGCTAATTTCAGAAAAGGAATTACGTCATATATGGTAGAAAAAATACCTTAGATTAGAAAAATGTGTGTGTGTGTTTTTTTTTTTTTTTTTTATTAATACTATTAGCTTTGTGTTTTCAAGTTTTTGTCTATGTAATAGTTAATACTAAAATTCGACCAAAAAATTGTTGATGATGCCTAAAGCAGAAGATTTCTGTTTTCTATATTTTCACAGTTTTCATATTCTTATGCAGAAATTGATTATGTAAGGGTGCTAAATAGAGTCCTTCCAAAAGATATACGTGTAATTGGCTGGTGTCCTGTTCCTGCAGATTTTCATGCAAGGTAGTCTAACAATTACATTCCCCCCCTTTCCAATAAGCTTGTCATAAGAGGTTTCACTGCATTGTAGGTTCGGCTGTTTGAGCAGGGAATACAGATATTTTTTCTGGAAAAGGAATTTAGATATACTGGTACTTTGTTCATCGCACGCCCCCCCCCCCCCCCCCCTATTCCCCCAGAATCTGTTAGCAGCTCCCTTATTGATATTCGATACAGAAAATGCAGGAAGCTGCTGCAAAGTTCATCGGAGAGCATGACTTCAGAAATTTTTGTAAGATGGATGCAGCAAATGTGAGTAACTACAGGCGAAAAATCACAAATTTTAATATTTCCTCCTGCAATGAAAGGTTAGATTTGCATTTATACTGGAAGAGTAGTAATTTCTTTTAAGCGCATTTAAATATGCCTTGGATTTGTAAATGAGGATAACAAGAAGTCACACCTTTAATGCTATTAACATTACTGCATGCTGGTCTGATGTCTTCTTTTTCATTTGATCTACAGCTATCTACAGGGATTTTGTTAGGAGTGATCTATCTCCATCAATATTGCATCTTCTTCTTCTTTTTCTTCTTCTTTTTTTTTAATGTGTAGTTTCCTACTTCATTTAAAAGTTACCTCGTGCATCAGCTGGAATATATTGAAATGCCTTTTCTCTTGATCCATTTTCCTCATATCACTATCATGTATTCTTGTATTTGTCATCCTCGCTTACATTAGTTTACATTTCTAGCTCAAATTATCCTTTCTACATTTACTTGTTGCTTAATGTTTGTTCTCTACCTCTGAAGGTCGAATGATGATGAACTGTGGGCAGTGACAATTAAGGGAAGTGCTTTTCTCTGGCATCAAGTACGCTGCATGATTGCAGTATTATTTATGGTAGGCCAGGGCCTTGAAACCCCTAGTGTGAGTACAAATCCTTTTATTCTGCTCAAGTTTATGCTATAATTTATCAATTAACATAACTGAAGGATTGAATTTATTATAGATAGTTGATGCACTACTAGACACTAGCAAAACTCCGAGAAAACCTCAATACAACATGGCACCCGAGCTCCCACTGGTTCTGCGGTCCTGTGAATTTGAAAATATCAGCTTTACTTGTTCATTAGGTATTCATGCTTGGAATATTAATTTCGAGCTTTAGAGAAAAAAAAATGTAACAAAACGAATCGTCTATGTCATAATCAGTTTTGAAAACATTTTATGCAGAAGCAAGTAAAGCGGTAACTGAACACCTGAGGAGTGAATATCACAACTATATGCTCCAAGCAGCTATACATAATGAAGCCTTGGGTTGCCTATGCTCTCCAGGTTTGCATATACATAGCTTTAGTTTTGTTTTCATTTTGTTTTTTTTTTCCTTTGGTTAGTGATCTTATGATGTAATTTAAATGCAGATAATAGTTCACCAGAACCTGATCGAAAGAACAGAGGTCATATACCTCTCTTGCTACGACAGACTGAGCGTAAGTCGGTTTGAATATTTGAAGTTGCGTGATGTTAATAATATCTTTATTATTTTTTTAAAAAAAAGATGCCTGATGAATATTCACGTATTGGTTACAAATTTTTCTATCATCCAGCATCATACGAAGAACGGCTAGCCAAATTCAACGCAAAAGGGATTCGTCGTAGATCTTCTGTATCGTCTTCGGGCAATGTATAGTCAGGTTAGGCAGTTTGACACAGTTCTTAGCAAATCAAATTGGTGGCCTAATTCATCTTTATACATGCAAGAGTCTAAAATTTTTGCGATGCAACTACCTGGTGAACTTACATATACCCACAAAGACCACATATAAATAAGATTTTGATTTTTTTTTTTTTTTCCAGTGCTGATAGAGCTTTACACTTGCTGGAAAATTTTCTGGTAAACTTGTACACTTTGCAGAGACCATTAGATTGAATTGTTGAAGATAACGGCATCTTATTCATAAATTTCACCTCGTTGAAAATGCCTGTAGGCAGACCAACAGGGAAGTTGAAGTTGAGCGAGTAACAACTGAGAGACTTTCTTACCGCGGCCTTTGGACAGCATATTGCCAAGTGTGCACTTCAGTAGGAATGTCGTTTGTCATAAAACTTTTTTAAGTATGTTGTACAAGGTTTCCCTGAGTATGTTGTACAAGGTTTCCCTCTTCACGTTATGTATATTAGATCAATTGTGTAATTACCTTTGATTGGTGACAGAGTTCCACGTATTAGAGAAAGGTTCAGAAATTTGAGGGCATTGATCGGTTCAGAAATTGGAGGGCATTGGTTGCTTAGGATTGTTAGGGTGTGCACTTCTTTTGTTCTTGATACAGATTGATACAGATGTTAGTTGGATATATATATATATATATATATATATATATATATATGTTCTTTGTTAGGGCGTGCACTTATTTTGGATTAATACAGATGTAAATTGGAAAAAAAGAAAATTATGTTCTTTGTTAGGGCATGCACTTATTTTGTTCTCGATACAGATGTAGCTTAAAAAAAAAAATTATGTTCTCAGGTATCCTTCCAAAACAAATTATAAGATATTTTATTTCTTATTTCTTAATGAAATGTTGCAAATAGCCAAGATTTTTTTTGTTGTGTCAAAATTTTGGTTGGTAGTTTTATTCGCCACCCATCCAAAACTAATTATTGCACCACACTCGGCATATGGTAACCAAAAACTAAAAATTAGTTGGAAAACACACAAATCAACTTAAAAGAACATACAAATACGCAGCAAAACCAAATGATAAGACCAACGTATCGTTTCATAATGTAGGCACAACATAAAATGTTTAAAATATTATCAATGCCTCCTTGTTATACATAATTTATTTAGCAAGGCAAACCATGCCCTATATAAAGCTCAGAGATTTCGACACGAGTGATTTATGTAAGCTTCCTAAATTTCAAACAAGAGACATAACACATTTCAGTCTAAAAATGTTAGATCACTATGCATCAGGCAACAAACATAATCTATGGATATACCAACGAAACAAAGTATGTCTCATCCTCAAACGTTTTGTAGAAGTTAAAATAGAAACAACTATTGAAAAAAAAAAGGAAAGAAAAGGAAAGATAACATGCATCAACCGGAAAAATACATAATCATTCTCCACAAACTAGCTGCAAAACCTTCTAAGGGCTGGTTCAAAGTTGACAGAAGCTATGCAATAATTCCCATGGCGGGGCAGGAGAGAAAAGAGAGATAAACCTAAAAGGTTATATTTTATGCCTTTGCCGCAGGCTCATCAGCTGCAACCGCAGCTGGTGCGGCCGCCGCCTCCACCTTAATGTCCTCTTCATCCTTCTTGGATTCTGCCATTTCCTCATCGTCTGCAGAAACGGAGCCGATTAAGTAACAACAGAAAGAAAAATGCAAACATGGCACACAAATAAGATGGGCCTATTTGGAAGCACGGCCAAAGGTGAAGTTACCGCCAGCGTTCCCAGCAGGGCCGGCCGCGTCATCCTCATCCTCAAAGTCGTCATCAGCACCACCCATATCCAACTTCTGCACCAATAAAAGATTATAAGCACTCAGTCATGATAACCATGGCAGGCTTGCAAGCAAACAGAATCAAGGCACGATTTCCATACCGAGAAATCCATGTCACCAAAGTCCATATCTCCAACTGCAAGGCCAATCAAAAATCATAATAAGCATCTTCATCAGTAACGCCGTCGAAAATCAAAATACAAATAACTGAAAAAATGATTTCGAAATAGGACTAACATTTATTTTCCTTCTCATCATCTTCGTCGACCCATTTGTCCCAGTCCACCTTCAAAAACACAGGAGGCTTCCCCTCCTTCTTCAACAGCCTAGGCCACCAATTACTCTGCGCTTTTTTCACAAGGTAGCATATATTTCTCAAGCCAATAGCTGCTTTGCTCTCCTGCAATATTAGACTCGAGAAATGTTAATAGATACGCTCTCAAAAGTTCTGAATAAACCATGGTAGAATGAAGCATTCAAAGAACTATTACTCACATCCACATTGACACTGTCAAACAACTCAAGGTCAAGCTCGTAGGGTATATTATCAGCGCCACTCTTAGCAGAGAAATAGAAATGCCCATCGGGTTGCAATGTTAGCTTCACATCTTTCGCATCAGGCAGTTCAATGGTGATGAACACCTTATCGGACCTCTGAGCCCATTTAGTACTGGGGTGTCGGCTGTCAGACAAGGCAACAGATATTATAAAGCACCGATTGAGGCTTCAGCAATACAAGCCAAAACAAAATAGACTGAAAAGGACACATGAAGTGACGAAGACCAAACAAAGATCTTCGTATACAAGAGGGGAAATCAGAACATAAGTGTGATATGGTTAAATACGAAACAACGCATTCACCAATACAATGTGATATACGATATAAGATCAAATGTAAATTAGAAAATGTTACTGTAAAATGTTCATAGGTTATAAGCAGTGAAGCACAATAAGATGAAACTAGCCTAAACCGAAAAGATGGACATGAGTATTAAACAGTAAAGCCTGGTCATCAACTTCATTGTATAAATCATTAACGCATGTACCAAAATATGAAGCCAACAACGCTTCCTACACCGAAACCCTTGAGCTAATGGGTCTTGATCACTTCCAGTTGAGCACCACTAGAATAATTCTTCTCTACCACTCTTTGTTTGTGATACTAAGCAAATCAAAATCAAACATAATAATCATACACCTAACGTCACACAAATTACAAACATAACATTGGTAATAGATTACTAAGCACATTCTATGATTCCGAACCACCAAACAGATGAACTTCGCAATTAAGATAAATACTAACTAACAAAAAGAGGATCGATCTTAAGGAGGTTCCTAAGATTTCAACACTTCAAAATTTTCACTAAAAGTGCACATCACTTCTAACGAATCCCTCAATTTTATTTCACAATTTAGTGACGATACTCCACGTACTTACTAACCTAGTAATCTCCCGCTGAAACGCCAAAACCCTAAACCTTAACATCTAGAGAGAGAAACTGAGATCAAAAACCGAATTAAACATGTAAACATACTAAATTTACAATAACATACAACAATCGAAGCCCTAATAATCCATCCTACTCTACACCAAAATCAGCAAAAAGAAAAAACCAAACGAAAATTAGGGTTTGTCTACTCGAATCAGAAGGGTGAGAGGAAACGATTACCTCATCGTTGTGCGCGTTTGGATTCAGAGAGGGTTTGGGATCGAAGGGCGAAGGGGTTTCGGGGTGCGAAGTGGGAGGAGAGCGAGGGTTTATGTAGAGACGAAGAGGGCGAGGAGGGGAGGAGGGAAACGATCCTTCGATAGGAGTCTAGAGGATTCGATTCCCTCGTTCTGGCGCGTGCGTCGAGATCCGTGCGGGGGAGAGATCCGGGCCGTACGTTTGACGGAGGCGTTGGGGTTCGGTGACGTGGGCTTTTGATGGGCCGTGTGGATAATGCGTCGTACACTGCAAGAGGGGAAGGGTCAAATTGTACTGAGACCCACCAAACTGCGAGAAATTACTCAAATATCTTCAAATTTTAAAATTTTTCAAAAGTTCAAACTTCAAACATGTGTTTGTTAATATAAAAATTGAGCAAATGATGACACACTCAAAAACGATCCATTAATATAAGGGAAAACTTCAAAAACCCTCATGTGGTTTCGTAATTTCTCACTTTGGCCCCCTGTGGTTTAAAATGTATCAATTTGCCCCCCTGTAGTTTCTTTTTTCTCTTTTTCTTATCAATTTCATTATTTTTTTTTTCTTAAATCCGTGATAAAGTTAAAATTAAAGGATACTAAAATGAATATTTGATAAATTTAGATGAATATCTGAAGTTTTTTGCATATAATTTAATGAAATATTAACAAAAAAATTACCGAAAGGATAAAAACGAAATCACAGGGGGTAATTTGATATATTTTAAACCACAGGGAGGCAAAGTGAGAAGCTACGAAATCACAGGGAGGGTTTTTGAAGTTTTTCCTTAATATAAGAAACTCAAATAATATACAAACACCAACCACATTATCAATCCAATGTAAAATCAAAAACTTCGCGAATTATTTTTTACACACAACAGAAGCCTCAAACTTGACATTTTGGAGCACAAGTGATGAACATGCAGAAAATAAATTTGAAGAAAGAAAAAAAGAGAAAACTCTCGCAAACATGCACATTAAACAGTAACACGATAAACACGTAATTTTCAGATCGATTTAAAGCTCTGCATCCAGTTCTTGACCAGCTGACGCCGAGACGGTTCTCTTCACTTTCTCCTTAGTCTTGTGCATGGTCTCCCCAGCCGCATGGGCCGCAGATGCGGCCGCCTGCTCCACCGTCTCCTTCCCTGACTCGAAACTCCTCGCGGCCGCGTCCTTAACCACTTCCCCACTAGACGTACCCCTCCTATACCTCCTCGCCAGAAACCATATTCAATGCGTCAGTCAAACATTTTCACATTCCAAATAGATAAAATACTCAAACCAAATGGAGTCAAAATTATTGAATGTGAACTACAACCCCTGACGTTTCGAACCGGAACGATAGTGGCAATTGTTATTGTATTAGGCCTTTAAGATCTTTATTATAATTCAATCTCACAATTTCTATAAAATTCTTGGGTTAAAGTAGATTGATATGCCCAAGTCACATGAGAATTCATTTAACAAAGAATACCAACCAAGCGGACAAAATTGCAAGAAGACGCGAATTGCCATGGTTAGAATGCAAAGGATGGGGATTAAACTGAAACCAAGCTAAAAGATTGAGGATCATGGTGCAATTTACTCTATAAGAGTTGGTTTTTAAGGGGAAGCTTTACCAGGATTCGGGCGGCCGAAAGTTCATCGAGGCCAGCTTGGCCCAGGCTTTGACAGCATCCCACCGGTTCATGAAGCCGGTGATGCCGATCGCCCTCTCGGCCGGGTCCGGCTGTTGCTTCGCTTCGACCACCTCCATATGTTCTCTTCTTTCTACATCTCTATCTCTTTGTCCATGCTCGTCTCCTCGGACTAGAGGGAGACTAAGTAGTAGAGAAACTACAAGGAACAGCAGTAGAACTGCAGTGATCCTTCGCACTGTAGCGTTGTTGTGATCCATATCGGTCACTTTTTGTTTTAAAGCAGGGCGGAAGACAAGTCTCTACCTGCTGAATCTAGAATATTACGATACTTATCTCTACTAACTGAAGCTTCCACGGGGAAGGGGAAAAAACAAAAAAAAACAAAAAAACAAATCACACTATCTTTAACTCTAGCTCTTATTCGTATTATCAACATAACTGATCCAATATATACAAGGTATTAAGTAAATATGACTTATCATATCCTAATACATTAGATACATGTTTTTTTTGAAAGAGAGAAAGACAACATGCTAACTGTTTCTTTTATTTTTATTAAAAATAAAAAAATATGAATCAGCTAAAATTCAAACTTGAGACCTCGGATACCAACCACCGAGTTTTTTGCCAATTGCCTTTGATTTCTAGGAAAGAGAAGGTATAATTTTACAGTTGTGAATGCGGGTACTCGCAGAGACAACACTCCAACTTGTGTGGATTTCAAGTTGATGCAAAAAATTTGTGTTCGAAATTGCGATATCGTGCCATGTCCGAAATTGTCACCCCTAAAGTGTAATTGGTCCACAACTTCATTAATACAAATTAATAATGCATGTGACTACTATCTCAATTAATACCAAAACTTAACATCTACACAGGGAACAAACAGAATCAAAACCAAATTTGGTACCGAATTAAACTAAGATTCCAACAAATTTGAAGAATTAGAACTCTGATAACGTACACTGGATCAACAAATTGAAATGAAATAAATTCAAAATAAAATTATATATGAAGGTAGGGTCCCTTTCGAAATGGATCAAACAAAAACAAAAATTAGAGAGGAGTATTATTACCTCATCCAAACGATTTGATGCGGAGGAGGAGAAGAGGAAGAAGAGGGAGCGAGGGTGCGATGGGCTTTGGTTTGGGATGTATATGTTTCCGTTGCTCGGCACCGCGACGTGCCTGGAGATTCGTGCGAGGTTACGATCACGACCGTACATATGGCGAACGCATCGGGGTGACGTGGGCTTTAAGGCGGTGGATTCGGCAACAGTAGTGCTCTATCAGCTTTTGCTTTTGGCGTATTACAAAATTTTTTAAATTAAAAAGAAAACGAAAGGTGAAAATGTATGGATAGTCCCTGTTCTAGCTAGATTTTACAACATGCTCCCTGTAAACTTAGACGGCCCAGATTGATCCCATCTCTCCGATATGCTCGTCACAGAGACGATATCGTACAGCTAATAAACTGCCACGTGTGTCCACGTCAGATCCTCATTTGCCTCCTCGTTCAAATTTCCATCTCCCTCCTATTTATATCCCCTTCTTACCGGGGGATCGAGAACTCAAACACGGAGATCGCGTGAGAGCGAGCGATCAAGCGAAGTAGAGAGAGAGAGAGAGAGAGAGAGAGAGAGAGTTCGATTTTTTGATCTACGGCCAAATGATGCGGAGCCATTCGAATCAAGGGTGATTCCGCAGTGATTCGACGATCTGATAGGTTTAATTTTGCATATGATTTCGCTTATTTCTCTCGATTCAGTTTCTCGATCTCATTCGATCAGATTGGGCTCTTTTTTTCATCAATTTATCGTTGTTTTTTTGGCTTTTTGAGTGCGAAGAACGCCGACCCTGAAGAATTGGGGGATTTTAAGTTAAAATTTGGGAAAACCTTTTAGTGATTATTTAGTTTGAAGACTCTTAAGTTTCTGCTATTATTTCTTGATCCAAATGAAGTAAGTAGAATGATATTATTGCGATCTGTATAATTATATTTGCGAAATTAGAGTTAATCCTACTCGCTATGTTGTCCTGTTCGAAACTTCAAATCGAATTCTCAGCTACGTGGGTTTTTTTTTTTCTTCTTTTAATTCTCCCTAATTTTTCGATGTCCTCGGGAGATCCTATTTGATCATTTAGGCCCCGAAATGTTCTTTTACATTTCGAAATCGGAATGGTATCGAGGTAAATTCAGGGTAGTGTTGTACGTTATCTCGCAGGAGAAGATTAAGGAGCAAGGAAGACGATGGAGAGGTACTTCATGGTCGGACCGAGCGGCGACGATGACACCTCGGAGAGCGGCGGCGCCGCCGCCTCGAATCTATGGCTCGACTCGCTCTCGGTGCGGCGGGGCCGCTTCTCCTCGCCCTCCCCCACCGCCGCATTCCTCGCTCCGGGCTCCAGCGACGGCTCCGGCGACCTCGACCCCGGCGTCCTCCGCTACGCCCGATCGCGCCTCCGCCTCCCCCCTTCCTCCGCCTCCACCTTGACCTCCTCGTCGTCGTCGACCTCGGCCGATTCCTCCGATTCAGCAGTGCGGAGGAAGCTGCAGCGGCTCCTCCGCCTCCGATCGTCGTCTCCCCCGCCATTGGGGCCGGTGATCGAGAACGTGAGGAGGTACAGGGGCGCGGCGGCGGCGGCGCCGGTGAAGGTGGAGGTGGAGGAGGACGTGCTGGTGATGGACGGGGTGCTGGTGGGCGAGCCCGGCTCGAGCCGGCCCGGTCGATCGCTCGCCCCCGACTTCGCCTCGCCCGGTAGCAGCAGCAGCTTGTACAAGACCGAGATCTGCCGCACGTGGGAGAACGCCGGCACGTGCCGCTACGGCTCCAAGTGTCAGGTACCACATCTCTCTCTCTCTTTCTCTAATGTGACTCGTGAATGTTTAATGTTAGCACTAGATAGAGAATGTCTCGGGCTTAATTTTATGTCAATAATACAATTTGGTCACATAGCCCCTGCATCAGCGCCGAAGAGTAAATTTTAGAGGACTTGGAATTGTTCTTAGGAAGAAAATAAAAAAGAAAGAGGTTCTAGCCATCGTAAATATAGTTCTTCATCCAAAGTTGACTAGTTAAATCATTGTAATCATCTGTTTGAATTTTTCAGCTAGCCCTATTGTCGGGAACACATCTCTCTCGCATTAGAGGATTAAATATTATTTTAACATGTTGATATTAGCTAGGTTGTTTGAAGTTCAGATTGTGATATGTTATATGATTGTATGGTAATTTATGATCTGGTAAAAATTTCGGTGGCGATTTTCTTATTATAACTTGTCGGTCAACGAATTAAGGCTAGTTAGAAGTTTGGCCAAAATTTATTGAAAGGCATTAATTTGCAACCAATTCAATTACAAACCGGAAAAATAGTTTATTCACTTACCTTGCAGAAAAATGTACTATACAGTTGATAAATTTAGATATTTTAAACTTCGAATAACAAATTGTCATCATGCCAAGACAATTTCTTCAAAAAAAAAAAAAAGAAAAAAGAAAAAGGTTGGCACGGTTGATGTACTATTATTCCTAAGCTCACAAGCTTAGAATCGTATTAGGGAAATACTGATCTTGTGGGGGGTGGGGGTAATAATGGCTTTTTAGGTAGTCAAAGTTACAAATCTCGCTGAAATTTTGTGCATTTGACTAAAGCATCAATATCTCTTCTTTGTTTCATATTCTGCAGTTTGCTCATGGGAAAGAGGAACTGCGCGTGATTCGACCTATGAAGCTAAAATCTGAGGTACTCTCCGGAAAATAATCTAAGTTATTTTTCGAAACCAATTTTATCCATTACACTCCATTTTTCCATGCATATACCAAGCAAAAATTTCTTAGATACAAATATATTCCAGCTACAATAGGAATCAATACATCTTGATTTCATTTGAATCATTACCTTACAACAGTTGGAGAGGCAGAGCATCAGATCAGTCCCAGCCGCCGGTTCCGGCGTGCACGGCCCCCGATTCCGGTTCCTCCCACCGGCGCCACCCACGGCCCCCGCTCCTCCGGGACCTGCCGCTTTCAGCCCTAAACAAACAGGCGAACATTCCCTTCCCCCTGCATCAAAACCCGACATCCTAACATCGAAGGCGGAGTCTTCTCTCGCGCCAACTCCCCATGCCTCTCTTCCACCGCCGGATTCAACGTTCGCGTGGCCGCCATCTGAGGAAGAGGACACGTACATAACCCGCGTGCTCTACGGCCCCAGTTCGCGCCGGCGGCTCCCCGTCTTCGCGGACATCTGTCCAGAGTGAGTTCTTTCCTTTGAATCTTCATTTGATCGAATAAGCTTTTACTTTTAGAGAAAGTTTAAATGAGTTTTAGCAAAACATGGACGCGCCAGCAACTTTTATCTTCGTTATAATAGTCTTTCTTTTACTTTCGTAAATTATAGTCTACTATCATCTCTTGATCTTCGACAATCCCAATAGGATTACAAACAAGCATAACATTACTCAAACCAAAAATTAAGAACGAACGTTAGAGGTTAGCTATCGAGTCCCATCATTTGAATACATATTTGGGTGTGACTCATTGACTTATTTTGGTTGTCTAAATCCGGCCAGTGGGTGCGACAATTACGGCGGCGTTACGCGGATTAATTGCCGACCTAATGTATGTGTAGTCTATTGAGCCCATCACAAATTCACAAGGCTCCTAATTTTATAAAACCCCCTCTAGCTATTATATTCCTTACCTAAACTTTTGACCTTTTCTTCTGCAAAGTAAAATAACCCTTTTCTCTCGAAAATACTCAAATTATCTTTATAATTAATGTTAGAAGCTTCAATTTAAAAGTTGCTTTTTTAAATTAAAATTTTATTTTTTTTACTGCAGTAGAAGCTCCGACTTTTTCTTTTCGGTGCATGGTAGTTACCCTCTCAAAATAATTTTGCAAGATATTTTTTTGATGTATTTTGGATATTGGCTCTCTAAACTTTTTGATTGACTACTAAAATACGTGATTGGCTTTTAACTCCTTGCCTCCTAATAATAAATAAACTGTGAATGGGTGGAGGCAACACATGATCGGTGATAGATGAAACTCATAATCATAATGAATAATAATAATAATAATAATAATAATAATAGGTATGTATCAACTAATAATCATAAATTTACGTGTCTGCGTCTTCTAGAGAAGTGTGTATACGAACAGTATTCGTACATCACTTGACTCTCCGCTCTTACCTAACTATCAATTTATTTGGTTCTACCTAATGCATTTAATCATAGTGTGATTTTTGATCCATCACATTTGGTTATCCTCGTTTTAAACCAAAAATAATAAAATGAATCTGTTATTATTGTGGGCATACAACAAATCAATGTTGAGTTCAACAAATCTATTTATAAATATCAAATTTAGCTGCATTAATAACATCAAACATGATTGATATTAAAATAGTTTTAAACAAAACTAACCAACATTAAAAAGAAAAACACAAAAAAAAAAACGCTCCCCTCTGCCTAATCCAACGGCTCTCCTGCCAACTAATAAGACCAATTTAAAAAGAAAAAAAGTAAAATTACATAAACCATTCCCACCCTTTCAAACTGTTTAAATAGCAGCCGACCGTTGAAAGTCCCCCACAAGAGTCTCAGCTCCAAAACTCCAAACACAAGGAGAGAAACCAAAGGAGAGAAAAAACCAAAAACCCCTTCTCGTTTTCCCTTTTCCTCCCCCATTTCACCTCAAAAACCAATCACCCCCAATCCAATCCCCAAATGGGTTGCTGCGTCTTCATCCGATGGCCCTCCTCGGTCCCTCGCCTCGGCTACGGCCCGATCGACGGTCACGACTCGTCGGACGAGGACGAGTCGGCGGCGGTGCGGGTGGTGGTGGGGAAGGAGAGGAGGGTGTTCCTGGTGGAGCCCTTCGTTCTCGAGAAGGACCCGTTTAGGGTTTTGATGGAGATGGTGAGGAACGGGGAGGGGAAGAGGAAGGGGTGGGATTTGAAGAAGGGTAAAGGTGCGATTTTTATCGATGTGGATTCGATTCTCTTTGAGCATATGTTGTGGTTGGTCTGTAACGAGTGCTCCAATTCCTCTTCTTCTGTGTTTGTGCTTAATTTGAAGGAGATCATAGAGTTCTATTCTCAGGATAATTAAGAAAAAATAAAAAAATAAAAAAGGAGTATGTATCCTCTCTTTATATATATTCGTTGTTTTATGTATCTAGATATATGGTGATCGTTGGAACAGAAATTGTTAATATGAATATAATTAATCAAAAAATGTGGAATTTTATTTATTTTTCCTCCCTCTCTGAGATGACCCAGTTGGAAAAGTTACCGCGTTATGCCTCTTGGTTGTTTTTTCTTCTTTTTTTTTTTTCTCAGTTCCAAATTTTGTTGTTTTAGTTTGCTATGTCAATTTGTGGTAAATTCACTCTTTTACGCTCTCTGAGATCAACCAGTTGGAAAATTACTGTTTTATGCCCTTTTTTTTTGGTTTTTTTTTATTCCAAATTTTGTCTTTTAAGATTGATACGGTGGTTGCTAATAGTTCCATTTATTAGTGCTACAGAAAGAAAAAAAAAATGTCAATATCATTAGTTGGAAACGAAGTGTCAATAAATAAATTATTTGTTAGTAGACAACTTCAAATGCTGGGGTGGCTGTTTGACTTTTTATTATTTCTCAAGATAAAAACAATTGGATTGAATAGCTATCAAAGAGTGAAATAATTACATAACGTGTTATCTTGTATCACACAAGCTGCATCAGGTTGGACAACTATGTCTTCAAAATACTCCGCGTATCTTTCGCTGTGTCACGTTAGGGTGTATGTAGACGCCTTGGGCGAGTTTGGATGTTAAAATAAATTATTATCCGATGATAATTTTTTTTTATTAATAGTGGTAATTAGAAAAAAAAAATCCTTGATTAAGTCTGTTGCAACGCCCCAAACATCATGATTTTTCGGTATGTTCTCATCTGTCCTCAGTGGTTGTTGACAATCATAATCTTTTGCTCAATAAACTATCATAAGCTTTTTTTTCGTTTTCTTTTTTCCCCGAGATATGCTCTCTGCTTTTCGGCCGTAATTAGTGGAGAAATGGACTGATTTAAGGTGCATGCATATAAGGAGTTTAGATTCCTTGGCAGGTTCTGCAAGGTGAAAGTAGTTTCAATCAATGTCATAAACAGTGTTGTGTGTCTCTCGAATTCTTAGTTTCAATACATTTTGAGTGAAATCTAAAAGAGAACCTCTTTGTAGAGTTTGCTACAGTAGCATAGGCAGTGATTATCCACCAGACCCAATGATTGTGAGCATACATAAGTTCCTGGGTTTGTTGGTAACCCAACTAGCCAACATCCAGGGGAAAAGCCACTTTGCAGAACAAAGAGGTTAAGGGCAACATAAAATTCCAAAAAAAAAAAGAAGAGAGAAATGCATTAAGGAATGCCACAGTATAACCAATCGCAAATATTATACTAAAGCGAAAGTAACTTTATACAGCAAGCAATACGTACAAGTACATTAGAACAGATGAAATCATACTCAGCAAATAAACCAGACATTAGTGCCGACATCCAGGTTCAGTTCATAAATCTGCACGGGCTGCGCATGACCAAACTCTACATTGCAAAACAAAAACCTCTAGAATCAAAGGAAACACCGTAAACGAGCAGCAGTTAACAACAAGCGCCCTAAAAGGCACTTCTCCGAATAGCAGAGAATAAGCAACTAGTAAAATAAGCACTCCAATATCTCGCCATAACTCGAACCGTCTTCCACTCCGTTGATTACGAGTTGATGATCCAAATTTTCAATCCTCGGACTCGGAAGTGGTACCCTTTGAAAACTCTTCATAGTCTGAGTAATCTATATACGGATAAGAGCTCAAGCTACTCTTTCAGTGGCCTCGCCTCTAACCCCCCTTCTTTGCGGGTGACTAAGCTGTAGGGCATGTGGGTCCCCAATATTCTGTCCCAAATAGAAAAGAACGGCTGCGAGTAGTTGTACTTCGACCCTTGCAGCTGATGATGGATGTCGTGATACGCAGTATTATTCTGAAAGAAGAGGTGGAATATATTACCGGGGAGCCAGAGGCCGCAGTGATCGTCGACAGTCTTCATGACAGCAAAACAGAAGAAGAATACAGCTGTCCGAGCCGTCATTCCTGACACGAGGAAAGAGATAACACCGCCGAAGGTGTCCAAAAGAAGACCCTCCAACGGGTGGTTGTAGAGGGCGCCAATCGCGTAAGGGACGACCAGCCTGTGGTGCTGGGAGTGGATGTGGCGGTATAGGAACTTATTCTGGTGCATGTATCGGTGCACGAAATACTGCCATGTGTCCATCACGAACATCGCCACGATAATTTGGAGCAGCTGGATTAGAACGGGTAGTTGGGCTATGGTGCCCGTTGGACTTGAATCAGAAGTTACCTGAAACAAAAGGAGAAAGTTGGATCGAAATGATGATGAAGTTATGTCCATGGAAAACAAAGAGCCTTGTTGTTTTAGAATCATCATGCACTTCATGTAAACAAAAATTCAGATTAAAAGAGGGTCAATTGTGGTAATCAGAATCTTCAAAATAGCAGAAGTAAACCAAGCTTTCAGATCTCTATCATGATCTTCGCACCTCTACCCCCAAAAGTGGGTGGTCAAATTTCTCATAAATGAGTTTTCTAGTTAATCACCAATACAGGAGGGTGGATTTCAGAAACCGGATTATACATTCAAACAGTCAAAGAACATAACTATCCGTAAAATTATTAATGATGCATGAAAAGTGACAACCATACTGGACCAAAAGTATGTCTGAGATCTAATCCTTGAGAAACACCTGATCATATCCTACCATCCAATTCATCTACCAAGAATCACAACATACTATGCTGAAAACATTCCGACCATCTTCCCGACAGCAAAAACTGTCTGTCTTTTAATCCATTTCCTCTTTTGGCATGGACAGAATTTACATGGCATAATCAGCACATGCTTCTTTTCACTACTAATTTGATAGGTCACAGGTTGAAGGGCTGCCATAATCAGAAGTAACAACTGAGAATTGATGAGCCCCATTTCCTGGGCAAATCAGTAGGTCTAGCATTATGAACTTCAACAAATATGTGATGCAGGCTGATACAGTAAGAGGTATCATTACAGGCCAACTGCCCATGTAAGAAGTAACTGGATTTTTCTTCTTCTTTTTTTTTTTTTTTTCCGAAATCATCTTACTCTCCGGACGATAGAACCCAAATTGTAAAACCACATGATAAAAAACATATTCATGTATATAACACTTAGTACTGTAATCCGTCAAGACCAGTTCAATCATTAACCTCAATAGGAGACTGAATCGAAAAGCTCGATAAATCCCATCGAAAAGCTCGATAAATCCCATTAAAATCTACCGTTAATAGTTCTTCCATTTCAACCTATTTCCCATTATACTAGGATTAATGTTACTTACCAAAGACAACAAAAAAAAAGTTGGGGAAAAAAGCACAAAAGTCTAAGATTAGAAATAACATGCATTTATTTCCTGACAAAATTGACTTTTTTCACTCGTCACTTCAAATCATTATCAACGCTAGATCCTACTTTTTCTTTAAAACTTCTCATTAAACCTTATCCCAATTTCAAATATACCCTTTATTAGCTAAACAACGAAACCATTCAACCAAAAATAAGAACAACAACAACCAAAAAAAAGCAAAGAAAACATTAAAAAAAATTCTAGGGTTTTCTCACCAAGAAGAGCAATTGGGCGATTGTCGCTTGCGCGAGCTGTTGAAGGAGAACTCCCTTGATCACGGACGATAAGGACACCAGATTCTTCTGCTCCTCCTCCTTCCTCGTGTGCAATCGATACCGATCCAACGGTGGGAGGAGCTGGTACACCCCAGCGTACACCCAATACACCACGATCGGGGCGAAGGTCCCCATCGTCTCGTCGCTCACGTACCCTTCCCAAAACACCATTTTTCCTCCTCTTTTTTTTTTTTTCTCCTTTTGATCGCCGATTCAAAGGAGCAATTTCGACGACGACGACGACGAAGAGGAGGAAGAGGATGAGGATTCAGGGATCAAATCGAAAAACCCATGCTAGGGTTTCCGATCCCTCGCGCTCCCCCTCTTCGCAGATCTAGCGCGAACCAGGGTTCCGATTCGCGTTTTCGGAATCGGGGGCGCCGAAGAAGACGAATGAAGCGGCGAGAATTTTTTAGGGTTTGGAAATTTAAAAAAAAAAAAAAAAACCGAAAAGTCGACTCAAAAGAAATTAATAACTGAAAATATAAAAAAAGAAATTTAAAAAACGGAGTATGAAATTTTACGGAAATATGTTTGAGTTGTGGTGGGAGGAGATCGAAAAAGAAGATATTTTTGTTTTTTTTTGGGTGGGGGAAAACGTGTAAAGGATAGGAGGGGACTCGAAGAATAGAGAAGTTTCTAATTTCTATTTAATGGAGACCCCTCAAGTATAGAATATTTAGAACTAAATCCAACAACTACTTTTTTATTTAATTAAAAATTAATTAAATTAGTTAAATTGAATTTTTTGTTAAATCTTAGTACGATACTATTCAATTTATTGTGAATTTTATCAACTGCTAACGCATGATAGTTAATGGAGCTATTAATTTTTTTAAAAAAAACCTTAGTTTAATTTAAAAGGATAACTTTAATTAAAATAATTGTTTATTCAAAATTTGAAATGGCACACTGTTGAGTGGGGTCTCTATGAATTTCAGTTTTTCAGAAATGTTTTTTCTCTTTATTTGGTCCATAACACCATTAAATGCATTATAATAAATATCTAATAGATGAAAATTATTATTTGTACCATTCTAAAGCGGATGTATGATTTATACTCCTCCACTAAAAAAAATTTATAATTTTTTAAAATTTAAATATATTAAAATAAAAAAGTTGATCATCAACTTTTGACGAGTGAGGCTACTATGCTTCTGAAAGCACGGAGCCTTTCGTGCTTCCAAATTATTTTTGATATTACGACTTTCGAATCGTCGATCGGCTCCGTTAAACTTGATCTAAAATATTTGAAGTACCTAAAAAAACTTGCAATTTTTCGATATCATTTGCCTAGTGAACTAAGGGGCTCAAAATCAACGGCCGAAAATAAAAATCTTACAAAACGTGATAATATGATATTAAAATTTTAGATCAAAGATATTGATCTTATTTTATATAGTAAAAAGAATTTTATATCAAAATTTCACGTGATGTGGATATTTCTACACCGTTAAATTTACAAACGACTCACCACGGCCATTAAAATTATTGATTTTGAGTCCCTTCGATCACTAGGCAAATGATATCAAAAAATCATAAAATTTATCTTCTAAATATTTTAAATACTCTAGATCAACTTTAACGGAGCCGATCGACGATTTAAAAATTGTAACATCGAAAATGATCTGAAAGTACGGAAAGTTCAGTGCTTCCAGCATAGTAGCCCCACTCACTTTTGGCCACATAGATATATGTAAATATTAAATGTCCTTTATTTTGCTATTTATTATGGTCATTTTGTGGACAAGACAAAGACAATTGGAGTACTTAATTATACAAATGTCCTTATCGTAACTAGTAGTCTCTTCCAAGCTAAAGTTTTATATTAAAAATTGTGCCTAAATTGTGCCATTTGGGGATAAACTCTGCATGGTTATTAAGTTAATATCTCAAATTGACCTATGATTCACGAGAAATTTAAAAATTTTATCTTATAATTTTCACTCAAAAAAATAATATTTTAAAGTATAACAGATTAGATATTGCATGTTAAGTGCTTGAATTTATATTTAGATATACAAAGCAGTGGTAAGCTAATCTGCAACCGCATGTACAAAAACAACTATTAAAAATAGCATTTATTAATAATATAGACTAAGTTTAACAATATCGATCATCGATTCAAATATCTTTTTGACAGAAACGACGCAAAAATAAATATCCATCTATTCAGATGCCTCTTTGTCAAAAACGAAGTAAAAATAAATTTCTTGTTTACTCCTATAAATATTCTAACTTTACTCTTTATTAAATAGCTATATTTTCCTGTAGCACCTACGACTAAATCAGTGCAAGGACACCACTTAACGTTGTCTCTAATAACAACAAATTGAGGAACATCATAAATGATACAGGACCAGAACCATTCATAGTTTCCTTGGAATATTCAGATCCATTACAGTGGGCTCAGCTATAATAGCTACAGCATTGTGTGCTGAAATTTAAAAAAAAGAAAAAGAAAAGAAAGATTTTGCCTTTTCTGTGTACTGTATTTTTGTCCAATACTTACTTATCCACTGAAAAACTAATACCTGATTCCCACTAAAACCACTAGATCTAGAATTTCTGAAAATATTTGATAAATTGTACTTATTCAGATGAGACAGCTTCAGCGTCGTTCCAGACGAATAACTACGGGTTTGCGAAATCTCATTGCTGATACCCGCCACATTCTGGGCGGGTTAGGACAGGTGGATTCCCCACAAACAGGCCCCGTTGCCACGCCTTGATTGCGATGCGATATCGCAAATTTTGTATTTAATGATGATGTAGCATGAAAGCAGAGTAGAGGAAGAGATTACAGCTGGGATTATGATATAATAACACAAACAACGCATAATGCAGAATCAGCAGTGGGTGATGTACAAATCTACACCCTGGAAGAATGGAGTCATCTGGAGATAAAACAAAACTGTGTTCTGCATCTTCCAAGTTGTCACCACGTTTCATCATGGAAACATGCGTTTGAAAAATATACCTATATATATATATATATATATATATATATATATATATATATATATATATATATATATATATAATAATAACACAATACAGCAGAATAAAGCACTTTTAAATCACAAGCATTTGAAGCTTCGCAATTTCCCGAGTCATAAGAAAAGAGAAGAGAAACAAATAAACACAATCACTCTCAAATGACCGAAAAAGAGGATATAGGATAAACACAGCATTACCACACAATTTGACATGTGTAAAGTACAACATAGGCACTCGAAACTCTGGAATGGATTTTCTTAGAGCGTCGATCCGGCGCAGATCATTCCATCCCGTCAGCGGCGGAATTTGTGGGGCTTCCTTTTAGCAGAGAAATAAGACTTCCGCCATGCACCCTCCCTTCGGGTGCAACAATCTCGAAGCTCTTAAAATGATCCTCTCTTTTGATACCCGTCAATGTCAATCGAGACGATGAGGTCTTCATAGAAGTGGGAACCAATACCTGAGGAGGAATTCGAAGCTGTCCTTCCCAAACCTTTGCAGAGGTGTTTGTGTAATTATCATTTAAACCAGAAGTCACCGATGAAGATGAGCGTTCTTCATCCGCGTTGCTTCCCACTGTAGAAGGTGGGACAATCCCATGGAACAGACCTAGGCCGATCATGTTCTCTCTCTTCCCGGCTTCCCGCTCCTGCTGTGATGCAGGAGCAGCACAGAGCCCCTCTGCAGTTTTAATGCAACCGAGCTTCTGGCATCTTTTACCTCCTCCGTGAGCTTTGCAGAAGGCCGTGCGGGACTCAGCGCCTTTGTTGCACCCTGGCTTCTGACACCGCTGACTGCCGCCATGGGCGATGCAGAGCTTGGATTTCCCGCGTGCGCCTTTCGAGCATCCTTGAAACATGCATTTTTTTGGGTACTGGTGTTTGGTATTCTGACGAACTTGGGAACCGAGAACAATACCAGCTGTATAATCAATCATACAATGGCGATTAGCATTTAAATTACCCCCGAGATTGGTTTGAACACAACGATTTGGCATGGCCTCAGAATTGGAGAAGTTCTCGAGTCTCGGAGGAAAGAGCGAAGAGGGCATGTACCCTCCTGCACTCCTCTTCGCCGAAGTTGAGCACTCGTCAACAACTGGAACTGGAAGATGCTTTCCATGGGATAATCCAAGTTCTAACATTTCACAATCTGAATCAGAATCCCAACTTTGGCTTATTGAAGAAGCAGATTCTTTAGATTTGCTATAGAAAGCAGGAGCCGGACCCAGTCCAAGGACCAACTGGCAGCCATCATCATGAGAAGAAGGGAGATAACTGCTTTTCGAATAAGCTGTTCTGCGGGGTTTTTCAGATAAGCTTAGGCAAAAAGTTGTGTCATCTAAGTTGCCACTGTTTTTCATTTCTGCAGTTGAAATAGGGGTGATAGGATTCCTGCCCTTTGCCGAGAGATCTGTTATCGTGAATTCCATACTTAATGAACATGAGAGTCAGTGAATGTAGTGAAGTTTTGGGAGGTCTTGAAGGTGGAGGAAGAGACCAATGGGCACAAGGTAAGTCAATTTTGCCAGCTAGTATTTTGTTCTAAACAACTTAACATTAAGAAGTATAGAGTAAGTGAAATGGAAATATGCATGGAAACTTAATTGACTGCCTCCACCACTAACAAACCCGGAAGTATCCGCCCTGTCCATGATGGCCTGAATTTTGTAACGTATTGTCTTTCTAAAACAGAGGCTCTTTGAACCCCCTTGTCTCAGATGTTATTTAATAAAAACAGTACAGGGGTTGAGCAGCTAAGGTTGCAGAGTAAGAAAGTTTGAAGTGGCACGCATAACTCTTCGTTGAAGAAAACCCGAACTTCATTAAACCTACAAGCAAGATAACCAATAAAAAAAAAAAGCCATAAAAGAAAGAATAATAATATTTCACTATAACTATATCAGTTGCTTGTTTACTGCAAGCGTGTCAGCAGTTTCATTCTTACAGTGGCATCCAACTGTTTATAAAAACTTTCTCTAAAATCTAGAAAGTAAAAGCAGCAAGAACAAAAAGTAACAGGGTGACAAAGAATGGCAAAATAGTAAGCTCATGTCGGTCTATATTCTCAAATATATATATATATATTCATGTTCATCAGGAACATTCATAAATTTGAGAAAAAGAGGCATCAGCTGAATTTTGTAATCTTTCTTATATGCTTGTTCCTTTACTTCTTTTCTTTTCTGGTTGCATACTGGAGAAAAATGATAGAGAAATTCAAAATTTCTAAATCAAGTGAAAAGAGTGAACATGTACGGCCAACTACCAAGATATCAGCTAATTTGCACATGGAGCAGCCATAAAATGGTTAGCAAGATCAAAAATAGACATAGAACTCGGCCTGTAAGAGCAAACCAGAGAACAATTGAAGTATTCGTCCTATAAATTACTATGTTATCTGCTATTTATCAAACATCTAATTTATATCTCCACCACCAGTTAAAGAAAATAAATATAGAACCTACAAAAACCTGCACAGATCGGTGGTAGGGATTGGAAAAAGAGATGGCGCGGAGGATAGGAAGCTAGGCAGTATAGATGACACCATGGACAAGGTCCAAGCAATAAGTTCTCGTTAGTAACCTAAGCAAAACCCGTGAATGATCTCAAGCCAAGCTAATTTTGTCTGTCCTCAGCTTGGAGTGACACAGGATTATATATACCACACAGAAGGAGGTCAGGCCAGGTCTGACGAGTAATAAAATCCCGGGTTGCCCAGGCCCAACACGATTTCTCAGGATTCAAATATTTTGCAATCTGACTTGACCCAACAAAAATAGACAGACCTGATCCGACCAACCGAAAAACCAAGCTGAATCAGGCTTGATTTGCTCAGGTACACTTATTGAGCACCAGCAAAGTACGAGCTGGTGCACATAGTATGCTAAAAAACAACATCCCCTGCTCGACCAATTACATAAAAAGCTTATGATTGGTATGTATAGCGCCCCGCATGGATACGAGGGTTTTTAATGTACACAAAGAGCTTAAAAACATAATAATAGTCTGCTATTGCGGCAATAAGATATACAAACAGATCAAATAGATGAAGTACACAAGCTGTGCCAATGTCTTACAGACTCTTGATCTGAATTGCCATTAAAGAGATTTTCGGAAGATCAAATGTAGGCGTAAAACTCTTTGGTTTCAATGGAAGCTCAAAGAAAAGTTAAAGGGAGTCAATCTAAACCACTCTAACAATTGAAAACTCGAAGGTTAAGTATAACCTCAGAGAAATTGTTGACAATATTGGCAATAGGAGATTTACCAACAGTAACAATAATGTCTTTATTGTTCCCATGACAAATCACAGAAACTCACCTTCCTAGCAGCAACATCTACCCTGTATCATAGGCAAGTACAAAGAACCCAACAACACAATCAAACAACTCGACTATACATCAATTACCTACCTTAAGATCTCTTGTAGAGCATGTTCAACTACACATATCATTGCATATATTCAAACATTTTGAAGATAAAAGGAAAGGGATATTACCTAAACATGATTACACAAAGTAGATAACATACAAAAATCATAAACTATGAAGTAGATTATTCATAGATTAGCTAGATTTAATCTATAAACTATGAAGTATCCACTCAAGTAGGCAACCACACAGTCGAAACATAGTAAATTTTCTCTTTAAACACAACCTTGTGTAAAATTCCAATTGCAAATCATGTAAAAGAGCCCCTAAAATTGAGCCAAAAATCCTTTTTTTTCGTTAAATTAAAGGATTGGGAGGCTCAAAAACTCCAATTAAGATAAGATCTAAGAGAAGACCTATAAACAAATTCAAACTCCGAAGCTAAATAATCACAACACAGCGCTCAAATCATCAAATCTCAACATTATACTAACAAAACTCGATTGTAAAAGGAAGGGTAATACATAAACGAGATCAAAATTTAGAGAAAAGTACCCGGATGAGACCTCGAGTTCCTCGAAGAGATAAAAAATGGCGGAGATACAAAATAAAATAATTCAAAAAATAAAGGAGACGAAATTAATTATAAAATAACAAAATAAATGGCGATTTGAAACTACAGTGTAGAACCGGTTCATCATGTCAACCGTGAACCGAACAATTATCTACCTAAGTGTTTTTTTTTTTTTTTTCTAATTGCAATTTAAAATTATTGGTTGATTTTACTCTCTGATGGTACTAACCTATTTGTTTTATTCAAGCGATTAAATTTTGCGCATAAATTTTTAGTTAGTGTGAAACGTTTGATTTAGTAATATTAGATGATTAACAAGAATGTTTTTATCAAATCAACAATTAAAAAGAATTACAAATCAATCACAATAGGAACATCCGAGAGCCAAAAGGGGCAAAAAGAAGAAAATAGAATAATTTAAATCACGGACATGCAAATTATCATACAATTTATTAATGGTTTGACACGTGGAGGTTGAATTATTATAATATAATACATAAAAAATAAATAAATAAATGAAACAGTAACGTGTTGAATTTCATTGGCCACGTGGTTTTGTTTACTGAACGAAGGGATCCAATTTAAGCATTTTATAATCCAATACTTAATTATCCTGGTTTAAAAATTAAGAACACGTAACTTGTCCCTAACCCTTCGAATTTCGCACCAGCCAAATTAAGAACATGCTTCGACCTTTTATCGTGCTAAACATTTTTAAACTATCCTAAGCTCTTTTTTTCAGAAAAAAAAAAAAAAAAAACTCTGATGTGGACATGAATCCATTAATGCAAAGCTTTTTAATATATATATATATATAGAGTGAGGCTACTATGCTATCGGAAGCACGGAGCCTTTCGTGCTTCCAGCTCGTTTTCGATGTTGCGATTTTTGAATCGTCGATCGGCTCCGTTAAATTTGATCTAGAGTATTTGAAGTACTTAAAAAATAAATTTTATGATTTTACGATATCATTTGCCTAGTGAACGAAGGGGCTCAAAATCAACGGCTGAAAATAAAAATCTTACAAAATATAATAATATGACATTAAAATTTTAAATCAAAGATATTGATCTTGTTTTATATAGTATAAAAAATTTTCTATCAAAATTTCACGTGATTTGGATATTTCTACATCGTTAAACTTGCAAACGGCTCACTACGGCCATTGAAATTTGTTGATTTTGAGCCCATTCGATCACTAGGCAAATGGTATCGAAAAATAATAAAATTTATTTTCTAGATACTCCAAATACTCTAGATCAAGTTTAACGGAGCCGATCGACGATTCGAAAGTCGCAACATCGAAAACGAGCTGGAAGCACAGAAGGCTCCGTGCTTCCGATAGCATAGTAGCCGGACTCTATATATATATATATATATATATATATATATATATATATATAAAGATAACTAACAAGCTTAGGCTAAGTATACAAAAACTTAAAAAAGAAAAAATAATAATAAAGGAAGAGTTTGATAAAAATGACTAATTGTTGACTAATTCTAATTTCTAGCGGTCACTGATGCTTATTTTTGTCGTGTTTTGCTACAACTAATTCGTGATAAAATGAGCTAAAAATTGTGCGATTATTGAGATTTCTTTTCTTTTTTTTTTTTTACTTCCATATTTGTGTTATGTGCCCTAATTGTAGTTAAATTATGAACAATTGTGGAACTACAAGTTACATTATATTCAGCTGTATTGTTTGGATATTTCTTTAGATACGTACCAACTTGTTATTATCCTATTTCATAGTCTGAGATTCGCAACTCAATTTGGAATTGTAAAATACATGAAAAATGAACCACTACATGCGCGGCCTCTTGACGTATCACTGAGCTAACCATGTCGCTTAAAGAAAATGAATCATGCATAAGCTAGTGTAGATACACTTAAAATAATAATAATAATAATAATAATAGTAGCAATAATAATCCAAATGGTACTAAGAATCGAGTATTCTAAATATTAATTAGTTGGAATTGGAATAATATAATTTTAAAAGCAACTGAATTGGTCTTTTGAACTATGTGCTGATTTTGAAACTCTGCATCTGCGGTGACGATATCAACTTATATGGCCTTCACATAATAATTTGCAAAAAAAAAATTGTTTTAATAGTCGTTGGGCCATTCAATTGCCTCTTTTACGTCCTCTAATGCCTATACGAGCTCAAAAGTTGGAAAATATTTCATTAATAACATCAAATTAAGCAAAATTTTATTATATGCACAACAATTTTTAATATTATCAAATCAGATATATTATATGTACTTCTGCTTTGAACCTCATCGCTCTCGCAACAGAAAATTCGCCATGGACATGCTATAAAACAACTTAAGCACGAACAAACACAACATAACTACGAGAGTGACTACACAAATGCAAACAAATCAAAAAAACCCCACGGAACAAGCTGGGATCTTATTTTACAAACATGTCTTTGAATTCACAACCCAGAATTAGGTCGGAGTATACTTCCACAAATTCTTATAGAAAAACCAGCAAGTACACCGGTAGTCTCCCTAAGCTAGCACAAAATCAGCATCTTACAAAAGTTCAAATAACTTAATATGTTACTTTCCAGCGCCGAATGGTTATCATACTCGATGCAGCCTAGCTAGCAAAAAGTAGAATTTTACACAAGATCGAGAACATAAAAACCTTAATATAAACCAAATACAGAAATGAAAACCTAAAATATTTAGCCGCGAAAGAACTTTGCATGTAGATCCACTACCCCTCCAAGCGACAAACAACAGGGCTGGTGCCTCGAGACTTGAGAGTACCACAATGCTGATTAGACCTTTTTAATAATCTGAACCACGTCTTCATCTTCGAGCTCGTGTTCCTGCAAAGAGATCTTCGAAAGTTAATGCGAACATCAACTTACGTTTAAGAGCTATGGTAAGCAACTAAGTAATACAATACCTTGCCGACTCTCTGGGGCTTATGCTTCACACTTGAACCCCAAACAAGCGCGCTGCACATTTCAATCAGCAATAGTATAATTCAAATTCAAGTTGATGGTATAAAGTGCACAAACATGAGCTATAAGAGGCCCTTACTATTTAAATTGTTTCATCATGTCTTTGTGAATTCTGTTGCAGAAGTCCTCAACTGTTCTCCTCTTGGATGATAAGATCACAGGGTCCTCATAATCCGGGTTCATTCCCTTGGGCTTTGTGTATATCCGTGTGAGATCCAAATATTCCCATATCTTATCCAATAGACCATCGAGATTCCATTCAAGGTGAGCGCTATCGACAATTAAAACAAAACAGAACAAGCATTTTAGTGCCAAACATATAGCATAAATTTTCCATACATTTTCTTATGGATGACACAACCATAAAGGCCATTTGATCAGGCCAGAGTGGAAATCACTGATCGAAAGGGTCGAAGATGAACTAAAAGCTTTTCTATGAATATCCCACAAAGAGCTTCCTGCTGGAGCAGAAGCTCAAAATGGACCTCTAAGTTAGGGCTCAGAGTCCGATCTTGGCTTCCTGCTGCAAAAGAAGATCCAAATTTTTCTAATTTGCTAGAAACTCGACTAGATGTAGCTGCAACAGAAACAAAAGCAGAAGCACAGCCAGACCAAGTTTCAGCAGCTCCAACACCAACTTCCAGGATTAAATTCATGATGCCAAGATAGAGAACCAGATTTACCTAACTGGACAGTAATGAGGAAGTTTGTCAAGAATTTCCAGCTCTTCCAGTGTGATTTGATCAATCTTGTTCACAACATAGATGCAAGGAGTATAAATCCTACTGCCCTCAATAACATCTATCAGATCATCAGCAGTCGCATCATATCGAAGATTGATATCAGCATTATGTATCCTGTATTCACTACAAATCGCCTTCACAGTCTCGAGGTCCAGGTGTGTGGTTGTCACTGTTGACGTGAGATTAATACCACCTTTGTCCTTTTTTCTGAATGTCAAGTTAGGGGGTTCCTTATTCAACCTGCCTTTGTCAAAATTGGTATATGTTAAAGTTTGCGAAAGCTAGTTAGTGGAGTAAATCCAAGAGAAAATAAAAGTACAAAATACAAGACTAGTTAACAGTCCATAGATAACAAAATTTCCATTAAAAGTTTCTGGCCCAATCAACTGTTAGCCATTAATCTTAACTGAACATACAATTCTGTAGTTTAAAAGGAGGTGGAGGCATTAAATGTCAACAGAATCCCTAAATCACTCAACAGAATAACTTGAATCAAAACGAAAAAGTTTAAGGGGTATTAATTCAAGGAAAAAGGCAAGTCTATCCAAAATAGTTTACAATAGAGGGGATCTGGATAAATTTTTGACGAAACTATTCGTGTTTATCACTGTTTACAATAGCTTGTTTGGGCCCACAAAGGAACCTACTATCCTCGATAAACCACTTAAATTACAGTAAAACAATCAATATTACTACAGCCATCGCCAGGAAGCTTTGTCCTGTTTATCTTGTTTCTACTCTGTAGGCATCAGAAGTTCCACTTTAACAGGGGGAAGAAAAAGGATAACTTTCTAGTAAAACGATGTGACAGTCAAAATACCTTATGCCGAATCCCTCGAGTTCCTTTTCGATAAGGCGCTTGTGAGTTATTGGTTTGATGGCATCAAGGACAATCAAAATACAATTGCATGTCCTAGCTGTGCTGATAACCTGAAAATCAAATCGATTATTTCACTTGAAATTTATCTGGGTAGCTTGCTAGAAATATAAGAAAAGCACATCTACAACTATCAGAAAAACTTCAAACAATTCAAGCTTCATTGCATCGCAAAATTAGAGCAATTAAATCTATCCAAATATGAAATGTACACATTACATTGGCCAACCTTTGGATGTCCTATTTGTTAATGTTTAATTCCTCTATCCTACTATCTTAGGAGTACATGGTCATGTGAAATGGGAGGAAGGCCCCATCGTAGTATGACGCCAACCAGTGGCTGCCAGCTGTCAACTCAACTGTCCCAGAAAAAGAGAACAAAGATTGAAAAGGATAGGGGAAGTGAGAACTAAGAGGAAAAAGGAGAATGATCACACATGAGAAAAACATGCTACAAAGCAGTCTGACTTTTTTTTCACTCAATTATACATTAGATGGTCTGTAAATTCTATTTCTTCCAATGACTATCATCGAACTCATATTACAACACTTCGGCCAAGTAGATATTTGAAACAAATGGAATATGCAAACTGGAAAACTTTTACAATATTCTAACCTATCAAAGTTCAAAACGTATACTGTGGAAATAACTATGTATGTACCACTTCAGTACCTGTCTGCCTCTGCCCTTTCCATCCTTTGCACCCTCGATAATTCCAGGCAAATCCAACAGCTAAAATAGAAAAAGAAATTAAGGTTAAAAATAAGTAAAACAAATTTCAGAATTTCTGAAATAAAAGAAAACAGAATTACATATTTGAGATGATTACTGGTTATTTCTCAGGAAATTAAAAAAATACATATATTAAATGATGACAGCTCAACCATCATTCAAAATTTCCATAGTCAATGGCTAGTGAAAATAACAAGCATTACCTGAATTTTGGCTCCTCTATACACAATAACTCCTGGAATGCAAGTCAAAGTTGTAAACTCATAAGAAGCGACCTGTTAACCACACTAAGATGGAGTCAGATAGTACTGCAGAAACCTACTGTAGCAAAATAATTACAACAAACGTTTTTCGAGTTCAAAAGAAACCTTAGCAAATACCCATTGTAACGCTCTCATTGCGTGTTTAATATAAATATATTTGTTTCAATAAATAAATATCACGATGAGTTTTATAAAGGCTGACCTCTGAAAAAGTGCCTGTTAACTTGTTTAATAGTGTAGATTTTCCAACAGAAGGAAATCCTACAAGACCCACGCGTGCATCTCCGCTTTTAGTAACATCAAAACCCTCGCCAGCACCACCACCACCTTTAGAGGTAGGTGTCAGCAGCTCCCGACGTAGTTTTGCAAGTTTAGCCTTGTAGTAGAAACAATAATCACATCAATAAAGGAGAGTATAAACTAAAATTTGACGAATAAATTGATAGGTTGTCAAGAGGAGGCAAACATAAACACTAACAGGTGGTTCGAAATTCTAATGCTCTAGCTCAGAAAAAACATCTGTTATAGTATATTAGATAATAAAAGGAACCTTAAGAAGACCAAGATGATGGGCTGTCGCCTTATTTTTCTGTGTCCTTGCCATCTACCAGAGGGAAAAAAAAAACGAAGATACAATTAGTTCCACGACCCACAATAAAATGCAATAGAGAAACAAATCATGTAAAATTGGAAATTAACAGAAAGAATTAAAGAAAAAACGTACAAGACATATTGATAATTCATAACCATTACTAGTAGAACAAACTTCGAGAGCATATATAGATAGAATGGCGAATGATAACTGTAATTATCATCTGCTTTTCATGAATGTCCACATTATTTGCCACTATAGTTCCACCAAATTGACTAAAAAGTGCCTCAATTGCCAACTTGGACCTTAAGAACCGTATGAATCCATCATGCGAATTCACATACAACTCTTTTTCTTGGTTCCCACAAATTGCAACCAATCAAGCATACGAGTTCCACAAATCTCTAACAAAATTAGATTCATCTGAGGATCGATTAAACCCTTGTGCAATAAATACAAATTAACTAGGTGTTCTCATCTATTAGAACTAATTTGTTAAATGCTACTAATAAAACTAACTATGAGAGCACATATAAAACAAACAATATCTACATAGATCATTCGCCTTTCTCCACACTATTTCTCACCGCAACTCTATCAATTCATCAACAAGTACTTCACCTACCAAATTGAACCTTAAAATCTATAAGAATCCACAATACAAGTACATAAACTTTGTTTCCCCAGTTCTCACAAATTACAACTAATCAAACAAAGCAATTCCCCATATTTATCACACAAAATTCCATTCGACATCCCCTGCGACGTGGATTTCGAAAAGAAACCGTTCCAATCTCTGATTTAAAAATATATATTACAAAAAAAAAAGCCTTTCGACATGGATCGATCCGGGAACAGCTAGGGTTTGGGACTAGGTTTCTACGCCGAAGTGGGGAGGAGATGGGAGCACTACCTCATCTTCGATGTCCTTGATCTTTTGCATCACCGTCGCCATTGTTGTCGCTTCGATGCAGAGAAGGTCGATAGTCTCGTATTAAGCCCTTCCTCTTCTTCTTCTTCTTCTTCTTCTGGAAGATTCTAACTGAGTCGAGGGCTCGGGGAGAATTGAGATTTTGTAGTTATAGAGGGGAATTAGCGGACTCAACCCAAACCCGTTCGGTCAAACTCCGATCCGACCCGAAACTAATAAGTGGTTTACGACACATATGACCGATCAGATCCTAATTGGATCTTTTTCTTTCTAGCGGAGCTGCTCGTTCAATCTAATTGTTTAGGCAAAATGGGGCCCAATTTCTCTAACGGGTGGCTTCGTGTAAATGCGACACGACCCGGTCCAAATTCCGAACTCACATGTAAATTTTAAAGTTAATTGCTTAAATAAAACTCAATTGTCAACTCGGATCCGTGGCGCAATGGTAGCGCGTCTGACTCCAGATCAGAAGGTTGCGTGTTCGATTCACGTCGGGTTCAATATCCCCGATCCATTAAAACATAAACGGATCTTTTTAAATTTTTTAATATATTTTTTTTGTTTTTCCATCGTTACATTAATAAGATACAAATTGCACCCATGTACATATTTCACCACATTTTAAAAGTGCAAAATTTTGTAATTTTGTAGCTTTCATTTTAGCTAAGCACAACAGTACCCTCACATCATCCCATTTAGTAATAGTAATGTGTGCGGTGAGTATAGAGTATGTATCGCATCACATCATATACATGTATGTATATTTGTATTTATTTATATATTTATTATTTATTAGGATTTGGTATTATTGCGAGGGAGGAGAGAGTTGGGCCGGGCCGGGCATTTGGGCATGTGGGGCGGGCGGNGATCCATTAAAACATAAACGGATCTTTTTAAATTTTTTAATATATTTTTTTTGTTTTTCCATCGTTACATTAATAAGATACAAATTGCACCCATGGACTCGGCCCATCTTTTACGATCAACACCGTGTCCATCCCCCATATCAGATGCCGCTCCAAGTGACAGTGTAAATACCATACACCTGGCACATTAACAAAATAAAATTAGAGGGGTACGTAATTAACTACGAAAGTTTCTTTAATTAATTAGTTGTTAACCTTAAGTAACCCATTCCTAATTATTATTAAAAAAAAAAAAAAAGAGAGAAAAAAACTTCTCAAACTCACCAGGGTTATTAGCCGTGAACCTGATGGCCACCCACCCATTCCTGGGAACCCCAACAGTGTTCTTAAAAGGAGGGTCCTTCAAATTATACCCCAGGGGGTCCCTCCACTTATCGAAATTTCCAAATCCCCACCCCACAACGTAAAAGCTGTACCCATGCAGGTGCATGGGGTGGCTCTCCCCCTGCACCAGCGACGTTCCCTGGAAAACCACCTCCAGTTTCCGGCCGTACTCGACCGCTTTCACCTCCGTCGCCCTCCGCGTCCACAGCAGATTCTGCGGCTGGTCGTCTGCGGTGAAATTGAAGTAGTAGGGGGGCATCGTCGGAAAATTTACGCCGTAATCGCCGCGGACGCACCTGCAGTAGGCTTCGAGTATGTTGATCGAGGGGTTCGCGAAGCTGATGTTGTTGAGGCTCGCCGCGAGCCTAGTTTGATGAATTTTAAGAGAGTAATAAGAGGATTAATGTATCAGCATATGTTGTTACGAATTCAATAAGTACTATAGGGAGTTAGTTATATGTCAAATACTAAAGTTGTGAATGGTGCGTGTGAAAAATGTTACAAAGCCTAGCTAGTTATGTCACATATATTTTTTTTGAAGCTATGTGAGTGTCAACTGCGTACGCATGCAAATACCAACTTTGCAGAAATAAAGATTATGAAACCTGGTCCCGTTGGGTCCCGCGCACGAGCTATGGCGGCAGGGGAGCTCGTTGATGGACACCGTCATCACAATCCTTTCGTCGAACATGTTCGGCAGGCCCACAGGCCGCCGCTCCTTGTCCCACAGTCCCCTCAGTGAGAAGCTAAAGCGCGTAGCGGCGTTGGAATCGTTGTAGTACGGGAGCGGCGGAAGCAGCGGCCTCCCGCCACCTCCGCTGCCCGGGAGGTAGGCGACGACGGCGGTGGCGGTGATGTTGTCGATGTTGCTGGTGTTGAGGAAGTCGAATGCGCGGGCCGCCATGTAGTAGAGCCCCCCGGTAGGGTTAGGGTTCTGGTCGGCGGTGAGGAGCATGTCCATGGTCTCGCCGGGAAAGACGAGGGCGTAGTCGGAGGTGTAGGGCTTGGTGTAGGCCCCATCGGAGCCGACGACTGTGAGGCGGTGGTGGGCGACGGAGAGGAAGAGCCCCGCGCTCATGGCGGCATTCACCACACGGAGGAGGTAGGTTTTGCCACGCTCCACCGCGAGTCGGAAAGTTTCTACAATAGAGCAATTGCAAGTGTTAAAACTATTTTTGAGCTGTTTTTGTTACGCGTTTCTATAATTTCTGAGCTATTTAATGTATCATCATCACGTAGGTAAGCAGAATTATGTAAACCATTTCTGAGCTGTTTTCTTCAAAATCTACTTGCATGGTAATTGTAAAAGAAAACAAAGTTGAAAAAACTCTTCTCTAATCCACTTACAAAATATCTCTACATATTATCAACCAATTAAACAATGAGTGCATATCACGTATAATACTATCATATCAGGAATCTTTTAGTGATATAAAATGTAAAAATGGTAAAATTTCATTAATTTTACCATATTTTTTCATTGCTAGATGGTAGCTAGTGAAGGTGACATGATCCCTATAAAACAAAAAAGTCCAAGGGGAAAAAAAAAAAAAAAAAAAAAAAAAAAAAAAAAAAAAACTAGAGAGAGAGAGAGAGAGAGAGATCTAGAGAGAGAAATTAATTACCATTGGAGGAGCAAGGAAAGAAATCCCCAGGTTGTCCATTGATGGTATAAGCATCAGATTTGTTGAAGTCTCCTCCACTCTCTACTGCTCTTTTAAGCACCACATTCACATCCTCCACCCACCACTCCCCTATTTATAATAAATAAATAATAATAATAATAATAATAATAATAATAATAATAATTCAGAAGAGAAAAAACAATGGTTATTAATTACTCATTAATCTAAATCAATATCTACTTGATTATTCAAACATATACGCATGACATATTTTCAAAAAGAATAGTCGTAAAATATATGAATCTTTCTCCAACTCTCCATATTTAATTAACTACATTCTAATAAGAAGCTCGAGCACTTTTCACTCAAACACTTTAGTTTCTGTATTTATCTTATATATAGTTTGCATAAAGGAACATACTATATTTGGCAAAAATTTTATCTAGTTCATCAGAAGTTCATAAACAAATTAACGCGCAAATTACAAACCGAGTACGATGACAAACTCCTTGAAGGGCCTGGGGAAGGGATAGCGCGATCCGCGCGGCGGATACACCACGATGGTGCCATGGACGGTGGCCCTAGCGAAGTCGTTGTGCGCGTGCCACCACACTGTGCCCTCCTCGGTCGACAAGACGACCGCGTACGTAAAACTGTCCCCCGGCTGGATCGGGCACTGCGTGATGTACTCGGGCCCGTCCGACCACGGATTCCTTGGCTGCTTCACGCCGTGCCTGCGTGTTCACAGATCGTATACATATTTCTAAGAGTTTTTACAGAGAGAAAAGTAGCATGTTATCTACTTCGTTTATTTTATTTTTAGCTAAAAATGTAAATCAATTAAGATTCGAACATGAGATTTTAGATACCAATCGCGAAACTCTTTGACATTTGCGCTAGGAAAGGTCGGTTATGAAGAAATATTGTTTACAATTTTTCGTTGTTATATATAGTTTGAGGACATACATAATTTGTACATATATATACATAAATATATGTATACCAGTGGATAGTGATGTTGTCTTTAGCACGGTTGTGCACCTTCACCTTCATTGTATCTCCCCTCCTAGCATACAAAGTGGGCCCAGGAAATTGCCCATTCACTGCCAATATACTCTTCGTTTTGCAGAGCCGAGTGTAAGGCGCATCTTCTACCTGCAGTACGCATCTCAAAGCAGTCCACATTACATATCCATGCATATACATACCTCTTTCACTTCTTCCATATATATATATATATACACCAAAATAAATAAACAAGCAAAGAAATGTTTCAGATTCATCTAAACTTCACTCAATAAGTTAAACTCAGGCATATGGAGCTTCATAAATGATAAACATATTATATATATATATATATATATATATATATATATATATATATTGAAGTAAGCTCACGTACGCCACTTTTTACGATCTCAAACTGCGATAAAGTTCGAAAAGCTTTTATCATTCGCACGCACCACGAAGACATGGCGATGGGTCTTCGAGGAGACGGTGTCGAAGAAGAGAAGCCCATGGAGAAGCAGGAGCCAAAAGCACTTCATGATCTCTCAGCACCACTGTAGTACTCCAAACTAATTTACTACATGCATAGTGATCACAGTAGGACACCATCCATGGACTTAAATAGGGAGAGACATGCACTTAGGTGCAATTAGTGGGGCACGCATACATTAATGGAGATCGCAGTAGCAACTTGGGGCTAAGAAGTGCTTTTGGTTTCAGTGGCTTATTTGTGCAAGGTCTAGGTTAACAGAAGCACTTAACTGAGCTTGCCATATTTGGCCACTTTGAGAGCATTTTCTATCTACCTTTGTTTGACGAAGATATAGCAAACAAATAAACCCCTGAACGTACGTACGTGTACCATATTATTACTTCTTATCAATCACATCCACCATATTAACCACAACATACGTTATCACAATTAATCTTTTCTTGTATTTTTTTTTTTTTAATATACATAAGGTTTCAAATTGTTAAGTGTTAATTAGTTAAAAAGATAGTATCACAATTAAACCACACTTTTATGAAACAAA
This sequence comes from Ananas comosus, assembly GCF_001540865.1. NCBI lineage: Eukaryota > Viridiplantae > Streptophyta > Magnoliopsida > Poales > Bromeliaceae > Ananas > Ananas comosus. The sequence goes on from NC_033621.1 coordinate 1,065,569, forward strand.
TACACACTATATCTATCTGGTCAAGTTTAAAATATGAACCGTGATGAAATTCGGTACATTTTCTTTGTAAATAACATAATCTTGCTTCAGCTACGTACGTCGTTGCCCTTCAACAAAAACGTAGATAAAATATTAACTATGATGAGCTATTTAGATGAATAAATAAATATTGTGTCTCTCATGTTTACTTAAGAGACACGCAAATAGAATTTGGTAGATATATAAAAAGTATACGATCAAATGTTTAAAAGAAGAATAAGATATTTAACCTCCAAATTATTGTTTTTTTTTTCCAAAATAAGAAAATCATCTCATTGACTATTATTATTATTATTATTATTATTATTATTTTGCTTCCAAAGTAAGTTTGAATGTGAGTTGGTGTCTCTCATGTTTACTTAAGAGACACGCAAATAGAATTTGGTAGATATATAAAAAGTATACGATCAAATGTTTAAAGCAAGAATAAGATATTTAACCTCCAAATTATTGTTTTTTTTTTCCAAAATAAGAAAATCATCTCATTGACTATTATTATTATTATTATTATTATTATTATTTTGCTTCCAAAGTAAGTTTGAATGTGAGTTGGGGTTAATTATTCTTGCTTGGTGAGTTTGTGTATGATAGTGGGTAACTCCCACTTGTGGAAGTGGGACTTGGAGTGCGTTGGTAGTTGAGAGTTTTAACCATCTCCACCAACAATTTTATTGACCTCAGTCTAAGTGCTTGGCCATAAAATCACATGCAGTAGAACTCCTAGCTTCCTATAACCATTACATATCTTCTTTACTATCTTATTCGATCCAAATTTAATGGTGTTTTTGCTTCTTTCTTTTTTTTTTTTTTAAAAAGGCCCTTCATTTTCCACACCAATAAAAAGTTTGGGCACATCTCACATTCAACGTACAGTGTGAATGCTTGAATATGTGGATTTGCCCACCAAGAGGAAGCCTCATCTATGGCCTACTTTATTGAAGGAAGGGGTTGCTAAATTTTGCCTAAAACAAGGGGATTCTTATTCTCTTGTGCGTGGCTTGTTTGGCCCCTTGAGGTTATATAGTCTTTGAATTGGTTAGTGCATTACTTTGTGATAAAGGTTGTGTGTAATTGAGTTAGAAGATATTGTCAAAACATGTAATTATTATCAGTAAACATGCCTTGTTGGAGAAGTTTAGACCAATTCACACCAAGTTACCATTTAACCATTTTATTTTGTTGAATTTTGCAAAAATTTTGTTTGGAACTTTGCGCTTGTTTTTTTTTTTTTTTGAGAAAGAAAGATAGCATGCTACCCAAAATGTGAATCAACTAGAATTCGAACTTGGATCTCGAATACCAATCACCAAGCTCTTTGCGCTTGTTGATTGAAATAAAAGAAGAAAATTTGCTAATTAGTATATCTTTCACTCTAGAGGCTTCTACTTATTAGCTGGGCTCATATATTGATAGGGTCTGACTCTTGTGAAATATCTTAGGATTTAGGTGGTAGCTTGTGACATGAATTTTAGAAAACTCTTAATTAGCAGTTGTTGTTGTCATTTATATCTCTCTCTTGTTCCTTTTTTTCGTTATTCGCCTCTGATGCTCCGTCACACAAGTATTACTTATCCAATGGCCAAAGATTGTATGGGAAAAGAATAATACTCTCCAACTTAATTCTCCTAAGAAGTTTTTACACAAGCAGTCATTTTTGTCAGATCCAACAATAGTAGAATATAGTAAACATGTATGCAAATACAGAAATATGAAGTAACATCCGACGAAAGTGGGCACAGACCAAAGCAAATTAAAGCACTCAATAACATTAATAGCATAATACTCCGGTATAAGCAAACTGCAAGATTAGGAAAGTGATGGAGAAACGAAAATGGGCGCACCCACATGAGAATTTACACACCACGATTGGAGCTACCATGGAGGGAAGATCTTATCTCGTGGTAGGAGATCAGATTGAGTTCGAATCACATTCAAAATAACAAACGAACAAATTAAGCCAAATCATATTCGAAGTGGCAGAAACCGAGTCGAATTGAGCCACAATCGAGACTCATAAACATTATATCTGTATACTCTAAGTGAATTAATTGAATATTTCTAATACTTTCAGCTTTCGAAATTAATAATTACAGCACGAACTTACCCGCATGGACGTCTCAAGCGGCATGTGCGAGCACGTGCGAGAATCGTGCCAACTGGTACCAAATCACAGGCAAGACCGGATCAACCAAAAATAACAGAAACATAAAACCACCACAAATTTATTTTGTTGGGCCTCTAAATTCTAGACCCAGCACAATCCAGAAAATTGGGCCGCAGCCGTATTTGCTCATATCTGGGTAAGGGCGCGAGGAGTCCCAACGCAAGGTTCGAGTGCGCAATTACATATGCCATTACCGATAAACGATCTAGGCATAATTTATTATTCGATAGATTGAAAATCCTACCGAAAACAACTTTATTCTTTCCAGATGCTTCAAGGAAAATTGAAACAACTAAAAAATTTTAGTAGCTAAAACCTCGTGCTTCATACCCTATTGTACATTGTAAGCAGTTTCTTTAGTTCCACTGCCTGGCGCTTCATGTCGTCGAAGCGAATCCAGCTCGGGATCCTCCATCTCCAGTTTCCTAGCTGTTATGGCAAAACAAAAGATTAAAGAAAATGGAAAGGAACTCGTGAGTGTTTGGTTTATGATTTTTCTTTTCTATTTTTGAGATTTGTTTATGGCTAATAACTGGTGACAAGAAACCACATGATCGCAGATGGAACTTCGATCGAGAAACACGTAAAGCAATAGCCAGGTATTAGATAGAGACCAATCCAGGGCTTTTACAGTGGCAAGATGATAAATTAAATCGGCAGGTCCCAGAGAGAATATAGACAGTTGTTGGTAGAGGCTCGTTTTTTTTTTTTAATAAAAAAATATATCACTGCTTTTGAAAAAGCTCTTTTAAAAAGGTGATTCTGCAGAAGGCCAATCTGGGTAAAATAGACCACTAAAGCACAAAGAAATGTTAGCCAACGAACCTGTGTTGCTGGGGTGTTCATTCTAGCATTACTGTCGAGACACAGTATGTCTTGCATCGGAACAATAGCAGTACGCGCAACAGAAGACATCGCGGCATGAATCAACGCCCAAGAAATGCCACTCTCCTTGGTGCTTGCGAGATACTTACTAACCTAAAAATAGTGGGATATTTTTTAAATTGTGCATTGGACAAGACAATTCAACACAGATTAGTCAGCATCACCAAATAGCAAAATAGGATATCATCAACTAGATCACTCTATGCAATAAGTTCATACATCTTGTTGTAAAGATACTCACATTGCGTTTTTCTTCTTCAGCTAAGTTTCCCCACCATCCCAGCACCTAAGACATGGGAGTTGTAGTTTTAATTACCAAACTCATGGACACTTTATGATAGATAAATTAGGTACTCCAGTACTTAGGCCTCAATGAGGAAAGATAAAGCAAAATTTTGCGAGTCCTAACTGTATCGTTATCATGTGTTCCAGTGTAAACAACTTGATCCTGTTCATGGTTATGGGGCAAGTGCGGGTTATCTGGACCACCTCCAAATGCTGAGCCATCAAAAAAGAAATAAAACAAGAAATTATTCAGGTAACCCTAATTGAAAAATGTCTTCATTAATAATAAACTAAAGAGCCTGAGGGGCACTACCAAACTGGAGAACTGCCATTCCAGGAGCCCCAATATCTTTCCTTAATTGAACAACGTCCTCCGTTATCACCCCCTATAGAATTGATGGTAGGAAGTAGCAGATTAACAAACTTATACAATATGGACAAAAAGGAAACGAAAAAAAGAGATACAGATGAAGAATGCTATTTACCATCTAAAAGGGGCATTTTTCTAATTTCTAAAGGAATTCTTTTCTCTGTCACCAGACCATAAATTTTTAAGATACTTCTATTGCATATAATTTATTGAATAACTTATTTCAAAAATGTTAAAACAAAAAAGAGAAAAAACTCAATAACTGATAACCCTACATGTAGAGTTTCTCCCCACATCTGCTCATTTTCTTCTTCTCTATACCATCCTTACAGCCATTGTGGTTCATAAGTAATAAGAAATGGGGGATAAAATATGAAATTCACACCGCCTTTCTCTTGTCCTCCCTAATATAACTTATCCACATGCACTCACTACATAGATAAGATATGCGAATAATTGCATTCCCACCTCCCGAATTTTCTACCTTGTATTAAAATGTTTAAATATTTCGTTCCTTTGTTTTCTTGGTCCCCAGTAAGCAGGTCAACTGCTGGAGGGAAAAACTTCTACCATAATCTGTTGGAACTTGCCATTAAAATCTTACTGTATTAACGAAAGGGAAAATAATGACCATCCTTATATTGCCTACTAGCATTATCATGTTACGCAGATCTAAGGTCATTTTATGTTTTTACTTGAATCTTTGTGTTTTCCTGTATTTAAAATTTCTTTTTTTTAAAAAAAATAGTCTTAAATGTTTGATATGTGGATCTACCCATTAAATCTTCTTCCTATTGTATTTCCTCCAACATGCAGCAGACATGTTAACTTGTCCAATCAAGAACTGACGCTTAATTAAGCATACCAGGTCCTCCGCAATGATATCTATTTTACCAACAGCTCTGAATATGGCCTCAAAGAAAGCTTCCCTTGGTCCAGCCTACTATCAGTTGAAAAGGAAAAGTAAGTATTATCAAAAAATAGTTTCTCTAAAAAGAAGTACTACTTCATGTACGTTTAAGCGCACCTTCCAACTTCCAACCAGTGCTACCTTTGACCCTGCATGAATGAAAATGAGCAAGTTTCAACAATAAAAGTGCTTTCTCAACAAAACCATATTGTTTTGAAGCTTGAGTGTAAAGAAATATGTTAGTAGAAAGCAAGTAAATGGCCCATATCAAACTAACCAGAAGGAACAGCCCAATAGCCAGATAAGCCTCGGAAATGGTCTATGCGAAATTCATCGTATAAATCAAGTGCACGTCTGATTCTTTGTATCCACCATGTATAACCATTAGCTTCCATGGCTCGCCAGTCGTACAAAGGGCTGTTAAGTAGACAATGTATTAAAGGACATTAGGGTGTCATACACTGAAGTACTGAGGAATAATGCTACCAAAGCTCAATGATAATTTGGTTGAATGTGATATCCTGTCTTACCAGAGTAAGAAAAGTTAAATACCACATAACAGCAGCCACTTTTGTTCAGGAAGGATAAGAAATATCTAGAGAAAGGAATACAATGATCTATATGTACCAGCTGATCACGATGATACTCTTGACGAGGAGAGGCCCAATGCTAAAATTTGGGACTACAGTTATATAGCTTTTTTAAATGGATTAACACTAATCCAGGAAGAAAGTAAACTTGAATCATCAAAACAAACTTTTCTAAGTTACTGGAATAAAAAAATTAGGCATACTGAAACATCCTAGTAAGGAAAAGAGTTTCAACCTGTCCCATAGCTGACCAGTTTCACTAAAGAAGTCTGGTGGAACACCGCTAACAAGAATTGGAAAACCGTTTCTATCCTGAGCAAAAGGTATTAGTTATAAGCAACAGATAAGATGCCAGAAGCCTAAAATGGAAAAATAAATGACAGCTTGATGAAAATGAACTGCATACCAGCAAGAATGATTTCCTATTCGCCCAGACGTCTGCACTATGATAACCTACGTAGATAGGCATGTCACCTATTATCTTAATTCCCAACTTTTGTGCATGGCCTCGAACTCTCTGCCATTGTCTTTGGAACAAGAACTGTTGTGCAATGAAAATGTCTATCTGCAACATGCGAAATACAGTTCTTATATATGAGGGCCTGACTGTTCTTTCGAAAATTTTGTGAGAAATAATAAATAAAAATGCTTACAAAGCCTTTGTAGTTTTGAGATATTTCTTCCAAAGCACATAGATGGCGATTTTTTAGAGGTTCAGGCCACTCATTCCAAGAGAAACTGTTAATGCTACTGTCAATTGCAGCAAATAGAGCTGCATCTTCAAGCCAACCTGTTGAAGGACAAAATTAATTAAAAGCAAAAAAGGAACTACAGCCTACCCATATGACTGAAAATTGAATAATAGCAAAACTCCCTTTTGCTGAAGCTAGTAAGCAGTTATCTGAGCTTATATCCACAAAAACAGCATCTCTTATATGCAGGTATGAATGCAGAACTAGTATGAAGCAACAATAATAAGCTGCATAACAATGACACACTCACCTGAAATTTTAGGATCTTTTCGGAAGTCAGAAAGCTGGTTTTTGAGATCTCCCTGACTTTCAAGAAGCCGCTCTGCTGCCTATCAAGAAAAAGTCTCAGAGCTTTTAGCTAGCACTTTTTTAAATATCTCCAATTAGAAGCCACTGATTCAGTAACCTACACAACTGATTTGCAAATCAAATACTGTATGTAAAAAGAAAAAAAAAACTTTCTATTTCAGGTACATTTTTACAAACATATCACTGTGTGAAACAGATCAAGAGATGGCCCATGGCCAACGATGAAACATGTAATAGATTCATTCAGAAAAACAATTTACTCGAATGAAATCGCATATTAGTAAGAAAAATGTATTCAAGATCTTTTATAATAAAGCATTAGCAATGTTTAGACATATTACAGTTTAAGGTAAAAGGTGCATTATCAAAAGAGCAATTTATGTTATAAAATGAGAACGTAATTAACGTAATAGCCTTGCAAATAATGGTTCTATTCATTAATCACATTTAGATTTAAAACCTATAATAATAGTTCGGCAGTCAACCAATGGCACAACTTAAAAATAATGCTGTGAAAATTGTAAAACAAATACCAAGGATCACCAACTAACCTTTGCTATTAAAGGTTCCTTTATTTCTGCAACAGTTTCAAATTCAACATGTTCCATATCCCTATCGTTTATTAAAAATTCAGAACAAGCCAATTATTATACGATTATTTTGACAGCAGCCAAGAGAATTGGATACTCACAATGGCTTTGGAAGTTCATCCTCCATTAGTAGGCCATCTTTCACGAGCTCTTCTAAAGAAATCAGAAGAGTATTACCACAATTTGCATCCTGCATGTTGAAGAATTACATCAGTTGTGATAATATAGAATTCTTATGTTGGTAGAGCAATAGAGAACTGCTCTTACCTTGAATTATCTCTTACATTACAATTATTAACAATTAAATACTAGATAAATCAGTTCAATCAAGTAAAACTTTGTAGAAATACAGGATGCAGAGGAGAACTAGAATAGAACTATCATGATAAACCGCACCCTTCCTTCATATAATAGCATTACCTGTCCTGCATATGGAGATCCATCTTCTCTTGACTTCCTTCCCGGAGGAACAAGAGGAAGTACCTGGGCAAAAAAACATCCTCATGCCAGATAACTTTAAACTGTTATAACAAATTCACTAACCAAACTAAACCAGCTCAAATTTAAAAGAAAAGGAAAAAAGTTGAGAACTTCCATATATATATATATATATATATATATATATATTCCTTCAGGAAACAGTTACTAATAAAAATCAAGAAGCTACCCTTTAAAAAAGAGCATCTATGATTGCATTTATATTCTTTTGTTAATGTTAATGTCAATAAGACGACCTTCATTCCTAGTTTCAGTTAAAAAAAAAAGAGAAAGAAAATAGGACAAACAAAGTAAATAAAGTTTGGGTAGATTGAGCTCTCAAGTCAATTTGATCATCAACCTTTATTGTCGCGTCACAGTGATACCACAATGTCGGTCCATGTAAATGTGACGTTATAATAGTGCACATAGAACAGGTAACATTTATACACTGAGCAATGTTACCAACATAGCTGATTTTGATTTGAATCCAATCACTATTCACTGATGGAATTTGGCTAGATTCAATGTTTGCTATGTGAAATACCTATTAAAATCGCTTCCCTTGAACATTAGGTTGAATTCTACTCTCTGAATTATTTCCTCAGGCCCTGCTAAAACTGCAATTTTTAACGTAGCATCCCCTCTGATTATCCCAACTAAAATATAATCTTAGCTAACCGAAAGAGAATTATACAAAATAATAAGAAAAAAACAAGGTTAAAAAAAAAAAAGGAAAATACCTGCCAAACTGCGCATCCGGCGGAGTGAAGCCAATCTAAGAACCGGAGCGCCTCGTCGCCGAGATCTCCGATCCCGTAGGGCCCCCGCAGCGAAGTCGGGTGGAGGAGCACCCCCGCCCTGCGCCGTCGCCCGGGATCCACCGCCGGGAACCGCGTCGCGTATTCCTCCGGCAGGTTCTCGCCGGCGGCGACCGCCGGAAACTCCGATCGGACGGCCGAGATCCCCCGAGATCGCGATCGGATGCTCGGATCGCGCCGAGATCGCAACGCCAGGGATCGATCGGCGGCGAAGGGAGGTAGGAACGGAGATTTGGAGGGGAATGGAGTGGAGAAGGAGAAGGCGATGGGATCGGCGAAGAGGAGGGATCGAGAGAGCGCCATGGGAGATGCAGAGGAGCGGAGAGGAGAGGAGGGGAGGATAGGGTTTAGGGCTTTGAGGAGGTGGAGGATATGGGTTTAAGGAGCGAGGGAGATGCTAGAAAGAACGTGAAACGAAGGGGACGTTTAGATTCGCGCGAAGTAAAAGATTAGTTTCCGATTTCCGTCGGCGGTTAAAAGAGATTATTACAGGCGCGCGTTCCTCGTGGAAAACATTACTACGAGTGGCCGAATCATCTGAGCCTTCTGATGCCTTCATCTGATAAAATGGACGGCGGATGCTCGCTAGCGCTTAAGTGATCGATAAGGGAGGATCATACCTACCAGGACAATGCCCATAATCACATTATCTATAATTAATTAGTCATATTTTTAAAAAATAAAAATATTTTTCTCAGCGATAGTGAAGGGAGAGGATCGTGCCTCCCATGATTCTACAAAAAAGATGAAGTTTACTACGCGACAACCACATCAATATCTATAACTAATTAATCATATTTTTCTCAAAAGATAAAAATATAGTAAAAATATTTTTTTAAAAAAATTATGATAAATAGATAATTTTTAAGAGTAATATCATCTCAGTAATACCTCACCTCTGTAGTCGCTAGGATTCTTCTTTTTTTTCTTTTTTCTTTTTTTTTTTAACTCTTTCGAGGCCCGTGTTGTCTCATTGCTGTAGCCTAATTCATTTTTTCAATGAATAAAACAGGTAGCGTGCTATCTACTCCTCAAAAAAAAAAAGAAAAAAAAAATCATGTTAGTAATGTGACTATAAATGTTCTAAACTTTTTCGCTCTTGGGTCTCAACGATTTGATGGGCCTAAGCTAATTAATGGGCTGCAGTGGGCCGTATGGATCTGAAGCAGCTGCATTGTCGGATAGCTTATTTAATTTAAATTTAATTTAATTTTGTTTTTGTATTGTTAAGACGATGGTTCTCAAGTCCACTAAATTCTAGTTTCGTGGTTGTCCTACGAGCCTTTCGTTATAGATTTTGCATATCCAAAATCGGATAAGGCGCCAAAACCCCGCCAACCCCGCTCCTGCATGCATGCTGCTGATCACTTCCTCCTCCCTCCTCCTCCTCCTCGCTCTCAACCCCAATGAATCTGAATCTCCTCTTCCATTCCCCTCCCTCCTCTTACCCTCTCCGAAACTATGCCGTCGCCGTCGCTGCCGCCTCCTCTTCTTCGTCGTCGTCATCGTCATCGTTTCCGGGGGCCGTGATCGTCGGCGGGGGGTTATCGGGGCTGGGAGCGGCGGCGCACCTGGCGTCCCACTCCGTGCCGTTCCTCCTCCTGGAGGCGTCCGACGGGGTGGGCGGGCGCGTGCGCACCGACGCGCTGGACGGCGGCTTCCTCCTCGACCGCGGCTTCCACATCCTCGCTGACGGCCCTTCCCGAGTGCTCGGCGGCTCCTGGACTCACCGGACCTCCGGCCCTCCCGGCCTTCTACCCGGCGCGCCCTCGTCCGCCTCCCCGACCGGCGCTCGCCCTCGTCCTCCGACGCCACCTTCCGCCGCCCCGCTCTCCGCCTCTCCCCTCCCTCCTCTGCCCCCCGTCGGCTCCCTCCCAGACAAGCTCCTCGTCGCCCTCGCCCGCCTCCGCTCCGCCGCCTCCCCCGACGCCCTCCTCCTCTCCGCCCCCGAGTCCCCACCTCGCTCCTCCTCCCACCGCCTCGGTTCTTCCCCGCGACTTCGTCGCCCGCTTCCTCCGCCCTTCCTCGCCGGCATCTTCTTCGACCCCGACGTCTCCACCTCCTCCCCGCCTCTTCCACCTCGTCTCAAGCCCTCGCCCTCGGCGACAACGCCCCCCCTCCGCCGGCATCGGCGCCCTCTCCCTCACAGCTCGCCTCCCGCCTCCCCCCCGACTCCTCCGCCTCCCTCCCCGGTCTCCTCCCTACCCGCCCCGGCTCCCCCCGCCGTACCCTCTCCGCCTCCGGCGACGTCGTCTCCCCCGCCCTCGGCGTCATCGTCGCCGCGACTCGCTCCGCGCCGAAGCGAGCGCCCCTTCTATATCCTCTAATCGTAATAATAATAAGAAGAAGAAGAAAAAACCGGCCCGGAGCACGGTCTGTTTATACTTCTCCGCGGACCGGGCCCCGATCCGGGACCCGGTTCTCATCCTTAACGGGTCGGGTCGGGGCATAGTGAACAACATGTTCTTCGTGACCAACGTGGCCCCGTCCTACGCGCCCCAGGGGAAGGTCTTGGTGTCCGTGTCTCTAGTCGGCTCGTACCGCGATCGGTCGGACGGAGATTTGACGTCTCAGGTGCTGGACGAGCTGGGAGAGTGGTTCGGGGCGGAGGAGGTCGGCGACTGGCGGCATCTGAGGACGTACCGGATTGATTTCGCGCAGCCGGACCAGACCCCGCCGACCGACCCCCTCGGGAGGGACCCCAGGGTGGCCGACGGCGTGTACATGTGCGGCGACCACTGGAGCTGGGCCACCTTCGACGGGGCGCTCGTGTCCGGGAGGAAGGCCGCAGAGGCCTTGATGAAGGACAAAGGATTGACCCCCAAATAAAATTCATTCATCACTGTTTTAAGATTCATGTCTGCGAGACACCACAATTTTGTCGGTGACTATTGTTTCTGAATTTGAGTTCAGTATATAAGTGTACTACTACGAAGATTCTTTCAATTATTTAAAATTGTTTCACTAGTAAATTTATAACTCAGCTGCAAGAATAATATTATTTAGCAGCTAGTTGTTCGATCGGAGTTGACAGTTTTTAGATGAAAAATATTCAAAATAAATTAAATATATATATATATAGAGTTGAACTGGGCTACTATTAGTAGCAAAATTCCATTGTTGCTATCAGTTTTTTAGCCTTTGGATCAACTCTTTTCATTATTTCTAACTATTGGATTAAATACTAAAACCCAGTGGGGACCACTCAATCCTAGGAGGACAACTCAATTCTAACCGACTAATATCATTCCGACCATACAATTTTTCATCCAAGGGTTAAACACTTGATAGCAAAAAGAGCGTTTTACTATTAATAGTATTCCAGCCTAATTCTATATATATATATATATATGTTGAGCCAGTTAGGCGCAAACAGCTGGCACGCCGGGTCCATACTCGTAAGACGGCTAAAACGGTAGACCTAGAGTGCACCGGACGCATGCGAGCTATACTGGGCCGAGGAGTTATAGCAACCGCAAGCAGTTACGAGCGGTTCCGATCGGCCGAAGGTGGTCCTACGAATCAGGGGATAGTGGCTGATCGTGCAAGAGCAATAACTGACGCAATGGCAGTTCTATAAATAGACATACGATACCCTGAAAAGGGGTCTTCGCCCCTGCGCACAAAAGACCACATTTATTTTCCTGCATCTTTCTATTCTCGCATTTACCGCTTTCCCTAGGAGTAGTTCCTGTAATTTAGCATACTCGGAGTCTGTCTGCCCTACGGGCATCACTCCTCTATCCCCATACTTGGAGTCTGTCTGCCCTACGGGCATCACTCCCCTGTTCGTGTACTTTTTCCTATTTGCTATTCAATAGAAAGTCATCTTCGGCTCTTCCTGCCGATCAGATCTCAAGTTGTTCAGCCATTCGGCTCATTTCTTAGGCGAATTCTGGACTTCCCCTCTCCATTCGGCTCATCCTGCCGAAGCGAATTTACTGTGGAAGCTTTTGAACCCGGCTGATTCGATCCCTCATCGGTCGAATCGCTTGATCCTTTGTGGGCGCATATTTCGAGGGTCATAATTCGCAGCCGTCTCGCACCCCGACGTTCTTCCCGAGGAGGAGTATTGACCTGGTCAAGGGTCGGGACTTTCGGCCGCCAACATATATATATATATATATATAGAGAGAGAGAGAGAGAGAGAGAGAGAGAACTAGACTACTATGCTATTAATAGCACCAAGTCATTGGTGCTACTAAGTTTTTGACCATTGAATTAAGAGATATGCAGTTATGATGATGTGGGCACCCTAAGGTTGAGTGGGTGATTGGTTGAATAGTATGATCTAACGGTTGAAAACGATCAAAATGGTAGATCTAATGGCGGAAAACTTGGTAGCACCAAGTGCTTCGTGCTATATATATATATATATATATATATATATATATATATATATATAAAAGTAATTTATTTACCAAAAAAAGAAAAAAGAAAAACCAAAGGACAAAAAAGGAAAAAATCAAGAGGATATAAAATTAAAAAATAAAAAAGTGGCTCCGTAAAGCCCGGAAACGGCTCCCGATTAGTAAAGTTGTAGCCCGAGATAAAGCAACCTCACGTGAGTTGTGACGCAGCAGTGCCATGCACAGAGCACGTTGCCATAGCATTACTTGTAAGAAACTTCAATTACAAAAGTCTAATAAAGCTTCCAGAAAACTCTAGGCAACTACACCACTGTTTTAAAATATAAGTGTGAGTTAGTTTCCTATTTGCCTNTAGTACCCTGTGATTTAAAGTGTATCAAGTTAGTATCCTGTGGTTTCTCACTTTATCACTTTAGTACCCTGTGGTTTCACACTTTATCACTTTAGACTCTGTGGTTTATTTCTGTATCAAGTTAATACTCTGTGGTTTTATTTTTGTATCAAGTTAGTATCCAGTGATTTTATTTTTCTCTTAATGACATTTTAAAACACAGGGCATTAAAGTAAGAAAGTGTGAAACTACTGGGGTAGTATTTGAAGTTTACTTTTCAAAAAAAAAAAAAGATTTTGGAGAAGCGTGGTTAAGTTTTACTGCAACATAGCTACAACAGCATGTGCATGTTTGTTAAGAGATATAAGTCGATTTATGAGAGCTTTATAATGCCTTGTGTGTATTTTTTATATTTTTAGAGAGAAATATAACATACTATTCGCTTTATTCATTTTCAAAAATAAATTTAACTAAAAATATGAAGCAAGTTGACTTTCGAACTTGATATTGTAGATATTAACGATTAAGCTCTTTAGCATTTGCATTAGTAAAGGTCAATATGTGCACTTATATGTCACTAACGTGAATTATACAGTACTGACTATATCTAGTACAATTGGCTAAAAACTTAATAATTGGTACCGAGGTTTCAAGTTTGAAACTTAATAATTGCTTCATATTTCTAGCTGAACGAAGCAAGTAGCATGAATAAAAAGGATAAATTTTTGTAACCATAATTTACAATGACGGATAAGAATATTACCGCACAGGTTTTGAGTTTTTCATGTAACTGATTCGGTCAATAATTTCTCTAATGAGTTAAATGTTAGAGTTAACATGGTAATTCGATCTCTTTCTATTTTCAAACTTTTAAAAGTTTTATAAACTTGGCTTTTATATCGATTTCTTTGCGTCTTAAGAGTGGCATATATTTAAACTTAAGTTCGATGAACAAAATGTTAATTAATAGGTTTAAAATGAGATTAGGTGCTAGCTAAAAAAGCAAAAAAAAAAAAAGAAGAAAATCAACAGGTTAACTTTTTCGAATAACTCTAGCTTAACATTAATCATGCAGTTATAGCTAATTAAATAAGTGAAGGCATTTAATTAGTATTTTGTGCACTTTCGCAACTATAATTTTTATTAATATAAAAAATTATTTTAAAATTTAAAATTAAATTAAATTAATTAAAAGATTAAATAGTAAAATTAAAATTTTAAAAATTAAATAATCAATTTGAGATGATCCATAGTCTAAATAAATTCTAAACATTTTTCCAAAATAAAAGTGAGCAATGCATTTCTCGTATAGAAAAAAGGGAAAACTTTAAAAAAACCCCCTGTGATTTCAGAGTTTATCACTTAAGTACCCTGTGGTTTAAAGTGTATTAAGTTAGTACCTTGTGGTTTCTGACTTTATCACTTTAGTACCCTGTGATTTAAAGTGTATCAAGTTAGTATCCTGTGGTTTCTCACTTTATCACTTTAGTACCCTGTGGTTTCACACTTTATCACTTTAGTACCATGTGATTTAAAAAACCACAGGGTACTAACTTGATACAAAATTAAAAACACATGGTACTAAAGTGATAATGTGCAAAACCATAGGGTACTAACTTGATACACTTTAAACCACAGGGTACTAAAGTGATAAAGTGAGAAACTACAGGGTACTAACTTGATACATTTTAAACCACATGGTACTAAAGTGAAAAAAATTGAAACCATAAGGGGGTTTTTTGAAGTTTTCCCAAAAAATTATCGACCACCTTAGGACTTTTTTCGAAAATAACCCTGTAAAATTTCGTATTTGCCAAACTAATCCTGTAAAATTTTTATTTGTGAAACTAACCCTCCTTTCACCACGTGGGCGCCACGTCAGGGATTCCTCAAAAAGAAGGTGAATCGTTCACCGTTTTTGTAATTTTTGTTGTAAAAGCGGTGAATAGTTCACCGCCTTAGCGGTGAACCATTCACCGCCTTTAGTGCAAAATTTTTCTTTCCGCCCTTTTTCCTTTCCGCCCTCTCAAGTCCACCGTTTCTGTGCCCTCGAGAAGACGGGAAACGATTCACCGTCTTATCAAGGACATTATATTATGGACTTGGAAAGATTTGCGCAAAGTAGGAATTTGTACTAAAGACGGTAAATGGTTCACCGCCTTATGAAGACGGTGAACCATTCACCGCCTTCACAACAAATATCAAAGACGGTGAACGATTCATCGTCTTTTTGAGAAATCCCTGACGTGGCGCCCACATGGCGAGAGGAGGGTTAGTTTCACAAATAAAAATTTCACAGGATTAGTTTGGCAAATACGAAATTTTGCAGGGTTATTTTCGAAAAAAGTCCACCACCTTACCTCACTCTCTACTATAAATAAAATAAAATAAAAAGCCACCCAGAAAAAAAAAAAAAAAAAATTCCGAACACCACGAAGAGAGAGAGAGAGAGAGAGAGAGAGAGAGAGAGCGCAAAAAAGATAGTAAACTCGAGGAATAAAAAGAGGGGGAAGGGGGAGGAGCTACAGTTTCCTCTGAACTCTCTTCTCCCGAATCGCCCCAATCGTTCTCCGTCTCCCTCCTCGATCCCCTCCACGGCATTCCTCTTCGGATCCCTATCCCAACGGTGGTCGCATCGTGGCGAATAGTGGGGATTTGGGGCTCCTACGGAGGCTTCCCTTCTCATTGAGCTCCATTTTGAGGGGGTGGAGGTGGAGCTAGGGTTAGGGTTCTTGCGATGCGCTCGCGCGTTGCAGTTCGCGTGGATCTGGTTGAGTAGAGGCGTGGGATTGAGCTTGAGCAAATGGTGGTCATGGCGCCGTGGGCTGTGTGGTTTATGCTGGTGATCCACCCTTTCCTTAGGGTTTGGGCCAACATGGAAGGTATTGGGTTTTCTTAGTTCTGTAAGATTTAATGCCATTTTGTGTTTGTGATTGATCAGCTTTGGGAAGGGTTTATCTGATTAATTGTGGTTGGTTAGACCTAGCGGATTGTAGAAGTATACAAGAGTAAATTGAAAATGGGAGCTAGCGATGTAGGATTCTTTTTATTATTTTGGGGTGATAAAGCTTTTTCTAGGTGAAGTTTGTTAATATGTTTTGGTAATTCATCTCTCTATTCCTGCTTAGATGGGTCGACAGATTGGCAAAATGACAAAGATGCATCCTACTACTGTCGCAAATCATACTTGATTTGTTCTTAAGCAAACAATGGCGGCTAAGAACTTTTAAGTCATGTTAATTATGAAACATTTCTGTTCAATCAAATGAGTTAAGAATGAAGTAACTCAAGATCTCATCAATAACTTGAAAGCCGTTTACGAGTCGTATACTTGAAAATATTGTAACTGGAAGCTGCCTAGATGCTCAGGATTCTCACTGTTTCGGCCCCTACATATACCAATATTAGGCTTGATAGTTTTTTGGTATTCCCAAATCTAATGAGTTTTTCTTTCCTCCGCTACAAGTGGACTGGGTTTTGATGGGAATTTATTTCCTCCATCTTTAGGCCTGTTTCGACTATTTGATTTTTAATCTACTCATTTGTAATTGTGCTATAATATTTGCATAGAAATTTATAATAAAGATACTTATGCATGTAATTATATGCTTGTATATATGTATAATTTCATTCATGCAGACGTGCATGAAAGGCCGCGTGCATGCATGCGTAACGTCCTGCTCGTGAAAC
This sequence comes from Ananas comosus, assembly GCF_001540865.1. NCBI lineage: Eukaryota > Viridiplantae > Streptophyta > Magnoliopsida > Poales > Bromeliaceae > Ananas > Ananas comosus. The sequence goes on from NC_033621.1 coordinate 1,082,152, forward strand.
GTTCTACACGACTAAGTACTTTTTTATCACCTTTTGTATTTAGTAGAACAAACAAAAACGGAAAGAAATGGTTGTGCTATGCTATATAGAATGCTTTTTCTTTCTATGTTCGTAAGTCATTATAAATCTTTAAACTACTATTATTTGATGACTATAATTTGTGAGGTTAAGGCAACTAAAGGTTCTGAAATGTAGTAGACATAGGCTGTTCAATCTGGGGATGTCTTCTCTCATTTCTTGCTAGTCTAATAATTCTTTTGTTTCTCAATTAATTATTTGAAGATCGGTTGGCTTGCCCTTGGACGTGAACTTTTACTGTAAATCAGTTAAGCTTGGTGCCTTTTCTACTGATCCTCACATTGTCTGGTTCTGATATCAACAGGTGATGCATTACACACTTTAAGGACCAACTTAAATGATCCTAATAACGTGCTGCAAAGTTGGGATCCAACGCTGGTCAATCCATGCACATGGTTCCACGTTACATGTAATAACGACAACAGTGTTATCAGAGTGTAAGTGGGCTCATTCTAATGCACGTCCCGACTATTTGTGGAATTGATTAGCATTGCTCCTTTTACACAACTTACTATTTTCTAACTTCAGTGATCTTGGTAATGCACAATTGTCCGGTACTTTGGTCCCCCAACTTGGTTTACTGAAGAACCTTCAATATCTGTAAGTTATGCATTGCGACGAGTTCTAACACTTTATTTAGTATTCAAATTGTGTAAAATATATTTGTATTCTTCTTTGTAATCATAGGTCACTAAAACTGCTTGGCATTATTTTCATCTCCCTTTCTAACAAACTAACATAAACTTACTGAATTAAATGAATTAAAAAGGGATAAAGGATGGCTTGCAACCCCAGTTGTTTGTGCTCGATGTTTCCATTGGATTTTCTTTGTAGAATGATTGTAATACATTTTAGTTGCATAAAGTAGCTTTTACTTCTGTCAGTTCCAGTTCATGGTGGAATCAACAAGAGCCAAGGATCATGATATTCGATCTTGTCATTTTGGAAAGAATTATAATAAACATGGTCTTAATCACAGTACTCATATCTTGAGATTTAGAACTATTGTGGCATTTAAGCTGTTTTACAGATTTAGCGTGTACATGTTTGTCATCTCAGCCAATGTTATGTTCATATGTAAAGTTTGACTTGGAATAAACCTTCTATATTATGCTAAGAAAATATCTGGGAAGAAATATTTCACCACAATCTTTTGCATGACACATAGTTTCGAAGCTAGGCTTTGTGAACAACATAATTCTTTTTCTATTTAAAGAAAATGCTATTGCATTTGATAAATCTTATCAGAGTTAGGGCTCCACTTAGCCGTCATGTAGCTGTAATACTTTTGGCAATGTTTTCGTATTGACTATTATCTTAAATAATTTTTTTATAACAGGGAACTTTATAGTAACAACATTAGCGGTATCGTTCCTACCGACCTTGGAAATCTAACGAATTTGGTGAGCTTGGACCTATACCTAAACAATTTCTCTGGAGAAATACCTGACACACTGGGGAAGCTAACGAAACTGCGCTTTCTGTACGGTTATATTTCTTATTCTTATTTACATGAACCTGCCTCTTTTTTGCACGACAAGGATAGCTTCAAATGGCTTGTAAAAGGCAGGAACTACTCTATTTAATACAAAAAAGCGTTATTTTGGTTCTCTTTTTCGAAAGGAAATATTAAATCATAAATTAGCTGGTTAGTAATATTTTATTTTTCTCCTGATGCTTCTGTGCAAGGACAGCCGGCTTAACAACAATAGCTTATCAGGCCCAATTCCTCAATCATTAACCAACATCAATGCACTCCAAGTTTTGTAAGTAGATTTGCTTCTTGTTTGAAAGTTCTTTTTTTCTCTTTTGGTTTTTCTTCTTTCTTTACCTGGTTTTGTTTGTTAAAAAAATGCAGGGATTTGTCAAACAACAATCTATCAGGAACAGTGCCATCTACAGGGTCCTTCTCATTATTCACACCGATCAGGTTTGTTACTGATAAAAGTTCGTTAACTATATGGCTTTTTGACCCCCTCCGCTACACTCCACTGTGGGCAATTTTGAGGACTCTCCAGCTTTTCTTGTGTATTTATCTATTTATTTGCTTGGCATTCCGTTATTTGGTCTTTTTGATTTGAGTTTTTCCTGGCAGTTGAATTGGGGATTACATCAATATTAACAGCCTTTTTGCTTATTAGCCATTAACTATATTAACAAAACTCGCAGTTCATCAACTAAAAAGTGGGCAGAGCCATTAAATTTAACGAAAGTCCCATTAAGAGATCCAAATAACTCAAATCCAAATAAGCAAAAGTTGAGGGATGACAATTTAAAAAAACAAAAGAAAAGAGGAAGTAATGCTGAGTAGGCGGTCAAGATGGCCTAACTGTTTGTATCAAAGTGCAGTTTTGCAAACAACCCTCTTTTATGTGGTCCTGGAACGACAAGAGCTTGTCCAGGTGGCCCTCCCTTAGCTCCACCCCCTCCATTTGTTCCTCCAACTCAACCGTCATCTCAAGGTACTAGTTGTTGCTTGCTTCTGCCCTCTATACCTTTTGAATATTGCGCTTTTTGGTCAACATTTTAATTATAAGCATTAGATGCTTAATTGGCCGCACAGTTTGATAATTTTCTGACCGGAGCTTTTGTTTCGATGCTTGAATAGGTAGTAGTGCCTCCAGCACTGGAGCAATTGCTGGAGGAGTTGCTGCAGGTGCTGCTTTGTTGTTTGCTGCCCCTGCTATTGCATTTGCCTGGTGGCGCCGTCGTAAGCCCCAAGAGTATTTCTTTGATGTACCTGGTTAGTATTTTCATTTCCAAGTTGCACATGAAATATTTGCTCATGCTCCCCTGTAAATCAAAAGGAAAAAAAAAATTCTGAATTTTCAGATATGCTGTCTAAAATTTAATTTCATGGATCTATACCCTTTTTCTTGCAAAAGCATCCCTTTTCACAAACCATCGAGGGGTTAATAAATAATGGGGAATTTCATAAGAAGCTGCACTTTCAAGGGGTATCTGTGAAAATTCAGATTTTATAGGGGTCAGTATGTAATAGACAATTTTGCCAGGATATATATCTAAAATCCCTTTTATATTATGACTTTACCTGAATGTGACAAATAATATGTTACCATGCCGTATACAGCTGAAGAAGATCCTGAAGTTCACTTGGGTCAGCTCAAGAGATTCTCACTTCGGGAACTACAAGTCGCAACCGATAATTTCAGCAACAAGAACATCCTGGGGAGAGGTGGCTTTGGCAAGGTTTACAAGGGCCGTCTTGCTGATGGGTCTTTAGTGGCCGTAAAGAGGCTAAAGGAAGAGCGAACACCAGGTGGAGAGCTCCAGTTCCAAACGGAGGTTGAGATGATTAGCATGGCCGTGCATCGGAACCTGCTTCGTCTCCGTGGTTTTTGCATGACGCCGACTGAACGGCTGCTTGTGTACCCCTACATGGCCAATGGGAGTGTTGCTTCTTGCTTAAGAGGTTCGTACCTTCATCTTGTGCAATGCAGGAACCTGGTTATAACGCTGTCTTAGAAAATTAGTGTTGACATAGTTTAGTTGATTCACATCATAAAAAAATAACTTACTATGCCGTTGTAGCTTATTAAGGAAGCAGGTTGTTAGAATTTTTAAGAATAAAACTTGCCGTAGGCTCTATTCTTTCAGAAAAAATTGGACATATCTCACTTTAAAAAGCTGATATGTAGAGTATATATGATCTTTTTTTTTTTATTCCTCTGGTTTGAGTTGCTTTTTATGTATCAGTGGAGGTAAAGAGCTCTTTGAAGGCATTATATAGGTTTCAATATTTTAAAGTGCCCATGTGATTCACAATATGGGTTGGGGGGGGCGGGGGGTGACCTCCATCTGTTTTGGAAAATCATAGGTTTTAACGGCTCTATAGCATGTGTGGTTTCTACCAATTTGTTGCATAAAAAGATCAAATGCTTGTTTGCAGAGCGACCACCATCTGAGCCGCCACTCGATTGGCCAACTCGGCGATGCATCGCCCTGGGAGCTGCTAGGGGCCTGTCATACTTGCACGACCACTGCGACCCAAAGATCATCCACCGTGATGTCAAAGCTGCGAATATCTTACTAGATGAAGAATTCGAGGCAGTTGTTGGGGACTTTGGCTTGGCTAAGCTTATGGACTACAAGGATACCCACGTAACAACCGCCGTTCGTGGGACGATTGGCCATATTGCTCCAGAGTATTTATCAACCGGGAAGTCTTCGGAGAAGACTGATGTCTTTGGGTACGGAATCATGCTTTTGGAGTTGATTACGGGGCAGAGGGCGTTCGATCTCGCTAGGCTTGCCAACGATGACGATGTTATGTTGCTCGACTGGGTAAGTAATTATTACTTTTGTAGAGTTATTCACGCAAAAGATCAGAATATTTCACTATGTAATTTGGAGGGGGATAAAAAAAAACTTTTTGTCTTCCATAAATAAATGTCATATCCAGGTTAAAGGCCTTCTCAAGGAGAAAAAGCTGGAGATGTTGGTGGACCCCGACCTACAGAATAACTACATAGAATCCGAAGTCGAATCGCTTATCCAAGTGGCACTACTATGCACCCAGGGCTCGCCAATGGAGCGGCCGAAGATGTCGGAGGTGGTGAGAATGCTCGAGGGAGATGGTCTCGCTGAAAGATGGGAAGAGTGGCAGAGAGTCGAAGTTGTACGACAAGAAGATGAGATCGCCCCTCACACCCGTAATTCGGAGTGGATATTAGACTCTACAGATAATCTCCATGCGGTCGAACTATCAGGTCCTAGATAAAACTTTTTTTAAAAAAATAAAACCGAAAGAGGAAAGGGAAATTACTAAATGCTTGTCTAATTACTTCGGTGTTCGAGTGAAATGGTATCAAATGGGGGTAATTGTGGGTGCTTTCTTTTTTTTCATCTTTTTTTCCTTTTTGTTTTGCCTTTCAAGTTACACATGTTAAAACTCAGTTTCTCGCGGAGAGGTAAGATTTCGGGCTTCTGCAGAAGCTACTAAATGTAGACTCTCTGTGTGGAGAGAACAGCGTTGTCAATTAAGATAGAATGTAGTGCTTGTTCATAAGTTGTAAGAGCTTGTTTATGCCAAAATGCTTCCTTTTATTTGCCTAAGAAATGTAAGCTATCTCTTTCTTGTATCATTACTTGTGTTGTCTTTTTATTAAAGAAAAAAACCCTGCACTTTGAGATTTATCTATGCGTATTTTGTTATTGTTTTAAGTAGGTTCAAAAATTCAGAATGATTGGTGAATTAGGTTGTAAACTGCTCGAGCTGATATATCATATTGTTTTACTTCTTAACATTTATTCAGTTCCCAACTAAAAAAAATAAATTACAAAATTAGATTAAAAAAATCTCTTATTTGGCTCATACTATGAAAAACTTATTATTTTATTGAATAATCTTATCCAATTTATATGATTCTACTAAATTAATTACATTTATCATTTACAGAGTTGTTTTTATGAAGTTTACAAATGAATTTAGCACTCGTTACAAAATTTAGGGCCACTTTAAGACAATGGTGGACCGCTGGAGGGTAATTAAAGTAACTTTTAATGTAACGGATAATGGGGCCAAGGGTTATAATGTAACATTTAGTGTAACTTTTAATGAGTTTTTTTTTTTTTTTTTTTTTTTTTTTTTTGAAGTAAAACTTCAAATACCACTTCTATAATTTCACACTTTTTTTACTTTAGTACACTATAGTGTAAAGTGTATCATTTTAATACACCTATGGTTTTATTTTTTTTCTTTCCGTTAGCATCTCTATTAACTCTCCGTTAAATCATATGTAAAAAACTTCATATGCTCTATCTATAATTTATTGAATATTAACTTTAGTACTCTATGGTTTATCGAATTTTTACTTTAGTATCCCGGTTTTAATTTTATCACTGATATAACAAAAAAATTAACGAAGCAAATAACGAAACGAGAAAAACGAAACTATTTGGTACTAAAGTGATACATTTTAAATCACAACATACTAAAATAAAAATTCACGAAATTATAGGTGGTGGTATTTGAAAATTTTTTTTTTTTTCTTAATGCCAGCAAATCCTTTTGAGATGCAGAGTGAGTAGAGGAAGCAGATGAAGGGGAATCGTACAACTCTCATACAAAATGTAGGAATCATTTGAATAAAAACTCCCACAGGTACCCCTTTATCATTTGGTGCGTTGGTTTGTATTAGTACTAAGCCACCTATCCGTTTGGTTGGGGGTTAAGGGGTGGAATAACCCCTTAACCCCCATTGTATTTCCAAACACTTTTAAAAATGGGCGGGTTAGTTAATCCCATCTAATCCCACCAAACTCCAACCAAACACTATTTTCTATTCATAATAACTCACTATCCTTCTTATCCCACATACTCCAATCAAACACTATTTTTCATTATCCTGGACTAACTCCAATCCCCAACCAAGCACAAAAGTACTCTAACTCCACCTTAACCCTAAACTTAACCCTATTCCTAAAATAACTAATTTTTTCTTAACCCCGAACCAAACGGTACCGATTTCTTTTTTCACAGGGCTTTTGTACTAAGTGGCCTTTTTTTATTATTTTTATTTTTATTTTTTCCCTCTTCCTCTGATCTGAGGGTCTCCTCTTTCATTTTCAATCAATATAATAATAATTCATGTAACATGTAGATGTAACTTCATAGTCCATCTCAATCAATTGAACCTTTTCAAAGATGTTAACTTGTCAATTTTTAGGAGATGTTATATCATGAGGTAGTGTTTTGGTCAAGGGACAAGGGGGAAACAAAAGGGTGGGAGAATATATTAACAATGTAGCCTTTCCTAGAAATTTAATGCTTTGGAGGGTGTAGAAGTTGAGACTATTTAAGTAGACCTGGTCCACCACGTCATCCGTCGTCATCTTCATTTCATGACATACTTAAGTTACTTTAACTTTTCCCTTGAACTAAAATTTATAAATTTTAGGAAAGCAAAAAAAACAGAATTGTTTAAAATTAAAATTTAAGATGTGACGAAGGGTCATAGAATGACCGATCCTTACATAGATAATATGGTGGACCGCCATCCAATATTGACGACTTTGATTAATCCAAGCTATAAATAATGAGTGATAATACTGTTCTATATGCAGAAAAATTCTACACATGAAATAATATAGAACTGTGTCCTCTTGTTTGTCGCCTAATAATGCAAATTCAGAGCTGCAACAACTCACACTAGTTGTGTGCATGGCATCTATACATTAGGCTCTAGGGGATAATTTATTTACCAATTATATTAGAGTAAGAGAAAATTATCCAAAGAGAAAAAAATTAAAGTGAAACTTGTGGTTGGTGAGTAGCTACTATTAATGTTCTTATCCAAATGGTCACCCTAAGGGTGCGTTTGGTTCGCATTATAAAAGATTACTAGGAATAAAAGATATCCGAGAATCTTATTAATATTCATCCTATTATTAAGAATGTGGAATTCCTGTGTTTGGTTCACACAGTAATATTAATTAGCCATGTTATTTAATATTACAAAAATTATAGAATTAATTAATTTATTTATTTAATTAATTTTAGATAATGTTACCAAAAGTTTCAACATCTTTTTAGAAAAAAGGGAGAGAGAGTATAAGTTTTTTAGAGAGAGAGAGAGAGAAAGCTTATTTTAAGAAAGAAAAAAAAAGTTGAATTTTAGAGAGAAAAATAAATTTAGAGAGAGATATAAAATTAGAGTGTAAAGAAAAATAATATCAATTAGCCGGCGGGTAGGAAGAAAGAAAGAGATTAGATATATTATGATTACCCCAATTCATTAATATGAGGATACCCACCCTTCCTCAAGGGAATGAGATTAGTACTTTGGGGTGAATCTTATTCCCAAGTGAATCCAATATTACCAACTAGATTACTTAGTGCGTTTAGCCAAACACCGTCATATTTTTTTATTCTCATTGGATTACTAGGAATCTTTAAAAGATAGCGCGAACCAAACACACCCTAATAGTATGGTCACATAGCCTACAGTTTAGGTGTGACACATTTCACTTAAACTTCATACATTTGTTGGTGGTTAGCGTAATCATCGTTGTTATAGTAATTTCATTTTTGTTCTCTTATGAAGGGTCAACTTTAGGGACACAACAACGTTGATTCTATAAAAAAAATATATACTTTTATATGAGTTTAATTTATTTATTATTTTTTTTTAGAGAGAAAGGTAGCACGCTATCCGCTTCATTCATTTAGCAGATGAATTTAGCTATAAGGGTTGAGACAGCGCAGTCTCGGAAAACATCGAACGCAACCAAACAAAAAAGACAAATAAAAACTAAAATTAAAAAAAAACTGCAGAAAATTGATACTTGTACTCCTCACTCCTCAGTCAAAACCCCTCACACAAAACCAAGGCACTAAGAGCTGCAAAACTTAGTCCATTCTCTATTTACGTTCCGTATTCGTCTAATAGTCAAAAAATAGTCAAATGATTGGCTCATAAAAATAATATTATTTCTTTATCGCAAGATCATCCATCAACAGGTTACAATCTTGATTAGAATCAGATCCCTCGCAGTTGCCCCTTGGCGGCGGTCTCCAGCCAGAAGCTCCTAAACACTCCTGACCTTTATCCGAGGCCCTAGAATGTGCCTATTTTCTAGAATATTGTACATAAAAAATCTATTAATTACGCATCAAACCAGTATATGATCAACGGTCTCTAAATCGTTGCCGCACGTCACGCATTGAATTGATTACATACGCTTCCTTGCAGAGTTGTCATTCATCACTCACCATATGTCCAATTATATAAAATTTGTGTTAGAAAAAAGTAAAATATGATGACTAACAAGGCATTAAACATTACAGCTAGTTCCATTCTATGCATTAACCAAATAGGTTTTTATGGTCTTTAATTGATTGATTGAATGAATAAAATTTCAGGGGGTAAAAAAGTAACTTAAGCAAGCTCTTGTGATTTGTATTTAATTATCAAGCATTAATTAATTATATATGAAGCACCATTTAGTCAGATGCAAAACAACAACAACAACAACAATAACAATAATAATTATAATAATAAACAAAGACCAATAAATTATTTTGTTTATTTTCCAACTATCAAATTGATTAAACCCACATGAAATTTGATTAGTGGAAGATTTGAAGAAATCATTAATAAATTCCTATCCTATGAGATCGTGTTTGCCACATAAAAGATATTTTGGTGTATTTTGAAATTTCTACATGTTATAAACTTATTTTCCTTTTTTAAATGCCATCACATAAACTCTTTTTTTATATAAAAATAAGATTTATTTCAACAGCTATAGTTTTTTAAGAAATGATTGTAAAAGCATGAACAAATCTTTTATTATATTTTGTCCTTTCCTTCTTTTTTTTTTTTTGCAGAACAAATATTATAATGATGTCAATACTAATTAGAGACAGTAGGTTTAAATTTGACTTTTATTATTATTATTATTATTATTATTATTATTATTTTACTTTTAAGTGTAGAAACTCATTTCAGCTTCTTACCAAAGTAAAAAAATATGATTTTTTTTCTTGGTAAAATACTTGATTATTGTCTTTTACCATGGATAGAGAAATTATTCAAAAAGTTAGGTCAGATTAATATATATGTACCAATTTATAAAGTATGATATTTTTCATGATTATCCAAGACTTTGTCCAAACAAGCAATATCTGAGCCTCAGGTATAAACATTCCCACTATTTATTCTTTTCTTGATAATGTCGTGTTATTTATATATAAACTAGGCCACTATATATACTATTAATAACACAAAGTATTTAGTGCTATTAGATTTTTGGCCCCTTGATTAAGGAATGTACAGTTGGGATGATAGTGGACCTTTAGGGTTGAGTGGGTGGTTAATTGAATAGTATGATCTAACGGATAAAAATGATCAACAAAGGAGATCCAAAGGCGGAAAACTTGGTAGCATCAAGTGCTTGGTACTATTGATAGGATAATAGTCGGGCTCTTTATATATATATATATATATATAACTAAGCTGAAATACTATCAATAACACCAAACTATTGGTGTTATTGATTTTTTAGCCCTTAGACTAAGAAATGGGTGGTTAGGATGAAGTGCGCCCTCTAGGGTTGAGTGAGTGGTTGGTTGAATAATATAATTTAACGGATAAAAATAATTATAGGGTTAAATCTAACGATGAAAAACTTGATAGCACCAAATCCTTTGTGCTATCGATAGTATCCCATCCAGGCTCATATATATATATATATNAAAATTTGATGCTTAATTCCCCAACTTTGATACACCATTAAAATAAGAGAATGCATGCTACATAACATTGATTGGTGCTCATGATATCCACATATCTCTCTCTCTCTCTCTCTCTCTCTCTCTCTAATATTAATGTGATGTGATGAGCTTTTTCCAAACAGATTAAATAATAAATTAAAATGGCATCTTGATCCCACATGCTTGCTAAGTAAACAAACCATTTTTTTAATAATTTTTTTTAACTTCAAACTAAGCCAACCTCTCATCTTCTTTTTAAGTCCAGGCTAGCTAACATGATGAAGAGACTGTCCTTTGAGTGGGTCCCACTTGATTAGGATGAAATTACAAGGGTGGCAGGAATTCTTGCATAGACCATGTCTATAGACCAGACCCCAGGACAAACAAATCCTTTGGGTGATTGAGAATTAATTATGACATATATATTGTTTTGCTAGTTTGTGAAAAGAACATACATAATAAAAAACAATATATATGTATAGTGCTTTTTTACTTTATAGGAGTGTCAAGTAAAACACTTGTGGCAGTTTCTCATAAATCAGTTTTAAATACTTTTTGTATCTATTATAATTCTTTTCCATTGTATTAATTTAGCTCTTTGAATTTTGATAAGCTCAAGATGTATATTTTAGATAAACTTTAGTTGATATTTCCATCACTAAGTGTATAAATCTTTAGTAATCTATTCTCGTATTAGTTTGCATACGGTCGATGCGTATCAGGAATGTTTAACTATGTACGATTCAAACTATGGATCTACCGCTCAAGTTAAAAATAAATTAAAACCAATCCAGTGGTTGTCGATATCTATGACGTCACGTTTTGATTAGCATGAGATATGAGTCTTTTCTGTACGCGTAATATACTTTAGTTGTTTCGGTCTAACTCATAAGAACATGTTCTATTTAATTTCCATTGTTATGTAATCGCTCCGGTCCACAAACATGACATGGTAGACCTTGTCCCAGGGACATTATACAACCTGCAAACCATGAAAAGGAGGAGCAGGTCAACCCAAGGGAAAAGATGTAGCCACAAAACACATGGGTCCAGTCACCAACAGTGCCTTTAATTAAAAATGGGTCTCTCATAAGATGCACCTATCAAGGGTTTCTGGATTGTTATGCAGATGGGCAACTGGGGTGCACATGGAGTGGAATAGTAGGGGGCTTTGATGAATGATGATGATCCCAGAAACAGTTCCATCTGACATAGGGCTTGCACAGTCAAGGATAATTATTAGAAGAGATATATATCTACTACTAGTAGTAGTAGTAGTAGTAGTGTGTGTGTGTGTGTGTGTGTGTGTGTGTGTGTGTGTGTGTGTGGAAGGGGAATCACTTTGATTAATTTGTTATATATATATATTCTGCAACAACTGGAGTTGTCTCAGCTGTAACCCATGGGGATTACTTCTGTAAAGCATGATGATGATGATGCACACAAACTATAGAGGTTGGATTCAATCATCATCATCATAAAGAGGTGTTATTTTGAGGAGGGGGAGGGGGTATTTTGGTCTACTTATATATCCTCTGTGCCAACAAATTAAATTAATTAAGTCCACTTGTATGGGATAAAAAGTTTTATATATCCATGCAATATATGCCCCAGTTCAGACCTTTTGCATGCAGTTTGTACCATTAAACTAACCATAGACTCCTCTCTCTCTCTCTCTCTCTCTCTCTACAGCTAGACTAGTATCTGTTGTATTATTCTGGCAGATTATTGAGGATGGCTATTTTACTTGCTAGCAAGCTTCAACACCCACTGTTCATTAAAAATACACTTGTCTAGTTTACTGAGAAGAGCAATATTAAGACGAGTAAAGCTACCATGCTTTCGAAAGTATAATAAGTCGGTGCTTTCGACTTTTTAGCATTTAGATCAGTCCTTTTCACTATTTGTGATTTTTGGATTAATATTATTATTCCGTGGGAACCACTATCATCTCAACCGTACAATTCTTAATCTAAGAGTCAAAAAGCTGAAAGCACGAACTCCCTTATGCTTCCGAAAGCATAATAGCTCTACACATATTAAGAGATGTTGCCATATCAGTATGTATATTGATGCTAATATTGATGATTAATTAGCTCAAGAACACTATAAATAATTTTGGCTAAATTACAGAAAACCTCCTTATAATAACCCGCTCTTTCATTTTCCCTCCTTGACATTTAAAAACCTACACTTTGCCCCCCTGTAAAATAAAAAATGTGCACTTCACCCCCTACCGTTAGGGTTCCGTCAGGGTTCCGTTAAAAAATATATTTTTATGCCGAAAATACCCCTCCGCCATCTCTCTGTTGCTGCGACTCCCTCCGGCTCGCCATCTCGCCGCCGCCTCGCCGCCTCGCAGCCTAGCCGCCTCGCCGTCCTCCACTGCCTCGCCCTCACCCGCATCCCCTTCGCCGTCCTCCGCCGCCTCGCCTTCGCCTTCTTTACCCTTCTCCTACTATCGCCTACCTCGGTTTTCCCCTATTGTCGCCGAAATCGAGGGCGGCGATGGTGCAGGAGGAGAAGGGGAGCAGGTGGAGAAGGAAATAGAGAGAAATCGCGGCTGATTGAGGTGGGAATCGCGACCGAACGAAGGGGCGGCTGAGGAAGATGGGGAAGAAGACGACAATGTCGAGGGGCAAAATGGTTATTTTACACACCGTAACCCCCCTGTAAACATTTTTCATTTTACAGGGGGGCAAAGTGTAGGTTTTTAAATGTCAAGGGGGGGAAATGAAAAAGCGGGTTATTACAGGGGGGTTTTCTGTAATTTAGCCAATAATTTTTTTATAAAGAAACATGCTAATCGTGGGATGGCATGTCAGATTGATCGAATCCTAGTGAGAAAATTTTAGCGATTTTAAGAAGATAAGATTGTGGGGGATATATTATATAATGATATTCGCAATTCTTAATTTGATAGAAACAAAGCAAGTAAAGATCATATGAATCGCTTTGCACCTTAATTAAAATGTCAAAAACAATCACTAATTTTTACCTTTTAAGAGTTAGAAACTCAAAAATAGTTTTAACCTCTATTGAAATTATATTTGTGATTATCACTATATCAGCGCCCAAAATTTTTGTGAGAAATTTCTTCCTGAAGAATACGACTATATCTGATTAATTTGTTAGCATCATTTTTTCGTAAAATCCTTTTTACATAGAGGATTTTCAGAACAAACCAATCTATAGAGAGATCTAGAGAGAGAAGAGAAAGCTTAATTGCAACAAATTTTTTTTTTCTTTGAATTAGAAATGCTTATGGATTTGGTAATCCTACCAATCACCTACCTGGATAGCAAAAATGACAGCTAATTAGCTCACCCTAAATCAATCATCTATCCTTAGATAGTAAGTAACCTACTTTTGCCTTACACTTCACAAACTAATCCAAAACAAAAACCCTATCTACTTCATGTATGATTACCAGTTTGACAATATCCCTCACACATCAAAATCATCTTTGGTACTCTCACCCATCTTATTTCTCAAAAAATAGACTAACTTTTTTTTCTTTTAAAAAAAGAATCTGTACTTTTCACATAAATCAAAATCATATCCCTTTCAAACCAATCTAATCCCCCACCCATCAGAATCATTGTTTGATAGGATGACACACCAAGTAGAGTAAGAAAAAGTTTAGAATATGCCAATTATATTACTGGCGCGGCATCTTCAATCAATCAAATCTTTTTTTTTTGAATTCAGTTATTCCATCATAGTTATTAAAAAAATAATTTTATTGTATTTTGCTCTCAAAATAAAAGATATGGATTGACTGATGATAAATAATGTGGTATAAGTGTTACAATATAGACTTTCTCGTCAATGAAATAGGACCACTCCCAATGGGGAAAAAAAAAAATCCCCAGATCATGCATTACTACAGATACTAAAGAAACAAAATCAAACTAAAAATAAGAAATATTTTTCCTATGCTTCCACCATCATTAATATCACTTGTAACTAAGTAATTAAAACTAATTGTGGGAGCAAATTTTGGGAGTACAGTGAATGGGGAGTCCCTTGAGTATTTTGATATTGCTGTTATTTTTTGGTACAGTTTACAAAAACTCCTTTTCTATATAGAACTTAATTTCAAATATATTATTATAAAGTAAAATTTTAATATAAACTAAACTAAATAATATATATGTAAAAATTCAGGTAATTCAATGTTTAAGCGAAAAAAATAAGTATCAAACTATGATATGGAAATAATACTGCAACAATGCATGCCCTTAAATTAATATTTAATAAAAGAAATGTAACACAAATTATTTGTTAATGAGGTAAACAAAATTAGGAAAGCAAATGAAATGAAATTAAAAGCCCAAGAAGGGTGGGCCACACCAATGGAGCATCTCTAACATCCATCATGTGGGAAAGTAGGAAAAAGTTTGAATGCGCCAGTCACATTACTGATATAGTATTATTACCGATCAATCAAATTACTTACTGAAATTAACACATTCTATTATAATATTTTTAAAAAAATATTTTTATACTTTTTTCTTAAAAAAAAGTAAATGTGATTGACTGAATATATGTATGATATATGATATAGTGTAACTTCTGCATATTAGGCTTTTTCGATTATCATCGGGTAAATAAAGTTATTAAATTTAGTAAAATTATTAATAAATGCGAAAAAAATTTGGACTAAAATTATTTAGTTTTAAGAAATTAAAAGTTAAAAAGAGTTGTCAATTAGAAAAGAGGAAAAAGTTGAGACTACACATTTACCTATTTTCTTTTTTAATTTTTTTAAAATCTTTTTTTTTCCTTTTTCTCCTTGGCCTTTACACTCTGTATTGTTTTGTTGTTGTTGTTTCCCTCTTTCTATATTTTACCTTCCTATGCTCTCCCCTCTCTCTCCTCTTTCTCCTTCTCTCCCCTTCTCTGATCCTCTCTCTCCTCCCCCTTCTAGGGTTTCCTCCATGGCTAGGGTTAGGGTTAGGGTTAGGGTTAGGGTTAGGATTAGGGTTATGGTTTCCCCGTCCTCCTCTCCTTGATCCCCTACAGTAGCTCCCGAAAGCCTAGAAGCTAGTTCGAGAGAGATGGATCTGCTTCCTCATCTCCCGATGCTCCTCGTCGTCGTCTTCTTCTTGTTCGTGGTCTCGCCGAGCTCCGCCGCCCCCGCCGACGACGTCCAAGCCCTCCTCGAGTTCAAGAAGGGGATCCAGGACCGCCATGTCCTCGACTCCTGGGGGGGCGGCGGCGGCGGCGACGGCGGCGGCGGCGCAGCGGCGTGCCCCGGAGGGTGGCGCGGCGTCGTCTGCGACGACGCCGGGAACGTCGTCGCCCTCGCCCTTGATGGGCTCGGCCTCGCCGGGGACATCAAGTTCTCCACCCTCACCGGCCTCAGCCACCTCCGCAACCTCACTCTCTCCGGCAACGCCTTCACTGGGCGCCTCGTCCCCGTGCTTGGATCCATGGCGTCGCTCCAGCGGCTCGATCTCTCCGGGAACCATTTCTACGGCCCGATCCCCGGCCGGATCGCCGATCTCTGGGGCCTCGTCCACCTCAACCTCTCCTACAACAACTTCTCCCAAGGATTGCCCCCCGGGATCCACAATCTCCAGCAGCTTAAGGTTCTGGACCTCAGATCCAATGGCCTGCGGGGCGACGTAAGAGATCTCCTCTCCGAGCTGAGGAACACCGAGCACGTGGATCTAAGTAGCAATGGCTTCTATGGGGATCTCACCATAGAGCCGCAGAACATTTCCAGTTTGGGGAACACGGCGCGGTACTTGAATTTTAGCTACAATCAGCTAAATGGGAAGTTTTTCTCGGTGGATTCAATTGCGGTGTTCAAGAGCTTGGAGACATTAGACTTGAGTCATAATCAGCTTAGCGGGGAGCTTCCGCCGCTCAACACGCTGTACAATTTGAAGGTATTTAGAGGTGGGAATAATCAGCTCTTTGGGTTGGTGCCCGAAGGTCTCCTTGAGAGTTCAATGCAGTTGGTGGAAGTTGATCTCAGTGGGAATGGATTTACAGGTAAAAAGAGCCTTTTTTGTATTCTGCTATTTATTAAACGCTTGTCGCTTTGTCATCCGTCATTCTGCGTCATTCCGCTTCATAAAGAGAAAAAGAACATGCATTGAATTGTTCATTTGGCATGCGGAAGGAATTACTGCTGACAATTGAATCGAATTACTGTGAAATCTTCTATGCGCTTTAAATGTCTGTCGGTGAATAGGCGAGCTAGCATTTCCGATTGGCTTCGGACATTTGGTTTAAGAAAATTATATTTGTTACTAAATTAAGAAGCATGTATCTTAGTAACTTGCCTTAAGGGGTTAGCTTTCTAGAGAAAAGGGTAGAAAATAGGGAAGGACGTTAATCAGATTAAATGCAGATAGTTTGTTGAGTAAAAATATTACATTTCTTTCTTTGAAGGCGTGTCTTCCAAAACTGTTAGAAGAATGGAAATGAAGGATGATAGTTTATCAGTTTTCTTTCTGGAATTACTTGCTTATCGATCTACTTGGTTTTTTAGGATATTTTATTGCTAGTAAGTTCTTAAGTTGTTATCGACTTTACTTCATGTAAAATATAGTCTTCTGGTTAGCACATAAGGGAAATCAAGATTTGTTACAATGTTAGGAGTCTCTGAAAAAGAATGGAAACATTGTCACAGATGAAAATTTTTTCACTCTGTGAGTCAAAAAGGGTTTATTTGATCGTGAACAGTTATTTATGATTATATAAGAAAGGATAGCTCTTAGGATTGGCTTTCTTACAGCTAGATGATTGTGATGAATAAGAAATAAAGCTTTTGTTTCATGTGGTTTATGCCGTAGGGGAAGTCTGGGACTTTTTGAGTTCTAGGATTGATTCCTGTCAACCTACTAATCCTACTTCGAATTTACTTATCGAATTGCTGGATGCTGTTAGCTTGATTGGATCATCTTGGTCCCTAGAATGCTGTTAACTTGATTGGATCATCTTTGTCCACCTACTAACCCTAACTTGATTGGATCATCATTTGTGTTTAGGGTTAACTAATTCTTATGTTCTTTTGCAGGGCCTGTGCATACTGTAAACTCAACGACTTTGAGGAACTTGAATCTCTCTTCAAATGCACTCTTAGGCCCTTTACCTTCTAGTATTGGAAAATGCACTTCAATTGATCTGAGCAAGAACATGTTATCTGGTTACCTATCTGCAATTCTGAGTTGGGAAGATACATTGGAGACTATCGATCTAAGTTCAAACTCAATATCGGGTAGCTATCCAAACGGGGCCTCTCAATTTCGGAATTTAATCTCAATCAAGATACGTAACAATTCTTTATCGGGTTCTCTTCCTTCTGTATTCGGGAACTACCCAAAGTTATCTATACTCGACCTTAGTCTGAATAAGCTCATGGGACCTATTTTATCAGCCCTTTTCACATCATCAACTTTGACCATTTTGAATCTATCTGGAAATGGCTTTAATGGATCCATTCCACTTCTAAGCTCAAAGTCAACGGAGTCACTCGTTTTACCTTCCTATATTCATCTAGAGAGCCTCGATCTGTCCGACAACTCTTTATCTGGGTCATTACCTCCCGAGATTGGTAACATGCAAAGGCTTAAATTATTAAATCTTGCGAGAAATGAGTTATCTGGGGACATCCCAAGTGATCTTAGTAAGCTTACCGAATTGGAATTTCTTGATCTATCAAATAATCAGTTCAGTGGTAAAATTCCCGATATGCCCCAGCCAGGTCTAAAGGCATTCAATGTCTCCAACAATGATTTGTCAGGAACTGTTCCTAAAAGTTTGGAAATATTTCCAGCTTCCTCATTTTATCCCGGAAATCCTTTGTTAGTTTTTCCAGATGGCATGCCAGCGGGAGGTGATAACACGGGAATAGTGGAAAGTGGGACTAATCATCATAAAAAGAGTGGTGTTCGAGTTGCTTTTATAATTGGTTCTATTGGTGCTCTGATGCTGATAATTTTTGCAGTAATTGCTCTGTACATGGTAAGATCACAAGAACTTTGCGGGAGAAACGGCTTCAAATGCCACTTTTCTGGTAGAGATTTGAAGATTGGGAGGTTCAGTCGCCCTAACATGTTTAAGCCACAGAAAGACAATTCTGCCCCTACTACAACAATAAGTTTTTCAAATGACCATCTATTAACATCGGCTTCTAGATCGATGTCTGTACAGAAAGAGTTGTTAGCTGAGGCAGTGGAATATAGTTATGAAGATCCAAAGGGAGGCTCAGATTCTATGATTTCCAGTATGATGGATTCAACTACACCGCATTTTGCTGATTCTCAACTGGCTGAGCCACCAACCAAATTGGATGTGTATTCACCGGACCGCTTAGCTGGTGAGTTGACTTTCTTGGATGGCTCCTTGATATTTACAGCTGAGGAACTATCGCAGGCCCCAGCAGAGGTCCTTGGTAGGAGCAGCCATGGTACGTCGTATAAAGCAACGCTGGACAGTGGGCACTTGTTGACTGTGAAGTGGTTGCGAGTTGGTCTTGTGAAAAACAAAAAGGAGTTTGCGAAGGAAGCAAAGAGGATCGGAACCATCAGACACTCGAATATCATCTCGTGGAGAGGATTCTACTGGGGCCCTAGGGAGCAAGAGAGGCTGATTGTTTCGGATTACGTTTACGGGGACAGCTTGGCACTTTATCTTTATGGTAATGCCTTTTTAGCTTTCATCGCAATCAGCTTGTTAAATACTTTTCGGCAATTTAGAGCACGTTTGATTTTGTTGATAGTTAATTTTCTCTTTTTCTTTTCTTTTTATTTATGCTGCACTGTCTCATCATATTTAGACATGCTAATTTCTCCATTTAAGCGCTGATATCGCCCAACTTAATGCTTTCAGAGTCAACCCCAAGAAGATACTCCCGCCTATCAGTTAGTCAACGAGTAAAGATCGCAATCGATGTGGCTCGCTGTTTGTTTTACCTGCACATTGATAAGGGCCTACCTCACGGAAACATAAAACCAACTAATGTTCTCTTGACCGGCCCCGATCTCACAGCAAAGCTAACCGACTACGGTCTCCATCGCCTCATGACGCCAAGCGGCACCGCAGAACAAATACTCAATTTAGGCGCACTCGGGTACTGCGCGCCCGAACTAGCATCAACAAATAAGCCCATCCCCTCGTACAAAGCTGATGTGTATGCATTTGGGGTTATCCTAATGGAGCTCTTAACCCGGAGGAGCGCGGGTGATATTATTTCTGGTCAATCGGGTGCTGTCGATCTTACTGATTGGGTCCAAATGTGCAATAGGGAGGGCCGCGGGCCTGATTGCTTCGACAGAGACATCGCAGGGTTGGAGGAAGCTCCGAGAGTGATGGATGAATTGCTCGCGGTGTCTCTTAGATGTATTCTTCCTGTAAATGAGAGGCCTAACATCAAGATGGTATTCGAAGATCTTTGTTCTATAACAATGTGAGAGATTTTTTCCCCCCCTTTTCCTCTTTCTTTTTTACTTTTTTGTTGTTGTTGTACATGTAACTGGGTTCTCTCAATTTGTCCCAATTTTTTTTCCTGGGTTTCCAAGCCTTGCAGTCAAGGCTAGTTTATAACTTTTTAGTGTAAAAAAAAAAAAAAAAGGATTTGATCCATTGATTGATTGATATCATTTGAATTTGCTGGTTGAGTAGAGATATAATGTTTTTCGTCTGAGCCCTCTGTTGTTTATCAATTCTTTTATTCTCTCATCCCATGGCAATGTTAAATTGAAAATTGAAAGAAGGTTTGTTCATCAAGTTATCAGGATTTTTAACAAATTGTGTTTTAAATCATGTCTATTTACGGGATTAGCATGGATTTACATCGAAGTAGTAAACTCATGCTGTAAGAAATTTGTTTGGTTACACTATCTGAATCTGAAGTGATATTATGCAAAAATAGAATCTGTTTTCGCTCTTTCGGTTTTCTTGGCAAAATACGTATTATTTGGTATGACAAAGTTTCATGCAGTAAGTAGTAAAGTTGTACATGTCCTGCATGATAGCGCATTATAATATTTACCGAGAAATGTCCGAAATTAACACAGTAAGAAGCTTTTCATCTGATTGTCAGATACAAACACGATCTGCAAATTTATATTGGCGCGCCGAGTAACTGCAGGAATGAAATTTTAGATGAAACAGAAATCGGAGAAAAGTGAGATTGACGAAGCTTCTCTCTCTTGATTTGGTACGAAAGAGAGTGTGAACCATAAAGCGAGAGCTAACGACGAGTCGACGCAAATGATTTCACATCAACACTCTCAAACTCCCTAGTATCTACGGGTCGTAACTGATATTAAAGATTCATCTTTCGTGGTTAAAGATTCTTGATAATTATAATATTAATAATAATATTGTTTTGGACTACAATATCAACTCGGATCCGTGGCGCAATGGTAGCGCGTCTGACTCCAGATCAGAAGGTTGCGTGTTCGATTCACGTCGGGTTCAAAACCCCGATCCGAAACGGATCTTTTTGTCTTTGTTTTTTTGTTCTTTTTCTTTCTTATCCTCTCGAGCCCAATGGAAGCGACAAAAATTATGCTTTTTGCTTGCTCTGAAAATTCATTTCACCTTTAATGTGGTTCCTTTGTATCTATGCTTTTAGTTTGCAGTTTTTTGAGATTCCTTGCTTTTCCTTAAATTTTGTTTGGTTATATTCGACCTCATTTATTTTCTTCTACCTAACAATTACTTTTTTCTCTCGATTGGGCCCACTCTTTTAAACTTCTCCAGTTGTTTCCCTTCCCTGTTTATTCTTTTTCGTTTTCTCGTTTTCTTCTTCTGTCGATTATTATTTATCACTGCAAAAGTGGGTGGATTTGGAGATTTTTCTTTGTTAGGGTGGTTATGTTTTATTCTTTTGCAACTAAAGAAAAATATAATTCCCCGCAAATTTCAATGCCATAATCACCATTCTCACTCTACGAGGTCAAAAATAAATCTCCACAAACAAAATTAGTGACAAAAAATATCACCATCTTCAATAAGAATAAAAGGAAATGAACTTCGCCTTTTGATAGTAAAAGAGTATTTATTAACTTTTCAAGAAACAAAGTGGAATATAATATTTCACGAGAACATTGAACTATAATTGCCCTACCTACTACTGTACACTAAGAAATAAGCCCTTACCATAAGAGGTTGAGCTCCTTTTCACCTGATATTCTCATTTCTACGAAGCTGCTAAATGGGTTAGTTCTATACATCAACTAGGGTTGCTAGGGTTTGCATAAGCCGATACTGCAGAATCAGAAAAACCGGTTGCTTCTCACAAACTATCAACATTCTTCGATGGGTAGTTGTTGAAGACATGCGCGGGCAAGTAGGGACTTGTGCTTGAATACTATTTCTTGGTGGCATCGATAAACATGGCCCTTGTCCAGTGTTCTACATCTTCGGACTGGGATGGCGGAGGGGGCAAGGTCGGGTGCTCGATTATATCCCAATCTTCGGCGACGAGGCTCTCGGATTTTCCATACTCAGCCATCTCTGGAGTGTAGAGGAAACTGGCGGTGGAGTTCGAGAGGATGTTGTCGCTAAAGTTTGGCTGATAAGAAAACCCAGATACATCAGGATTCAGAAACTGTATACAGTGCAATAAATGATATAGGATGCAGTAAAGGATAAAAAAATTTTATGGATAGTTCTACTAAACCGATATTGCAGCTTGGTCCCTGAGCTTTAAAACTGAAAGATGTAGGCCCTAAACTTCTATATGTATCGCACCTTCATCTTTGACGTTTAAAAAACAATTAAAAAGATTAAGAAATAACCTCTAAATCTTGTTTGAAGTAAACTAAAATGAGTCATTTACGAGCGTTCGGGTAAATAGTCATCTTATAAGGAAACTTAGATTTTCTGTGATGGCCAGGGATTAAAAGTGTCCCGTATGTGAAAACTCAGCAAATAAAGTATTTTAATGAGGTACAGGGACGAGAACATTTTCAAGATTGTGCAGCGACCACCGATGAAACATTTCACCCTACCAAAAGAGAATGTGCAATTTAGGCTTACCATTATAGTTGTGCGCATGCTATCCATTAGACTGCTACTAGAGGAAATGCCTGAATTTATGTTCCATACTGATCTATTCAGCTGCTGAACCTGCTTATTTGACCTGTAAATAGATGACCAAAAATTTCAATCAATTTCATTTCTGAACCATCATATTTGTGATAGTAGGAACCGAAAATATGTAAAGAGGTAATAAAGATTGTTTAATTTGATTTGAGTAACACACAAAACTCATAAACATCTAGGAAACAAGACGAGTTCAGTTATACCTCGACCATGCCTGCTTTAATGAAAAAGCAGACCGTCTCTCCCTTGACGAAGTCAAAGTAGCCAGTAATCTCGCAAACGCTTCAAAAGTGGAAGCTTCGGAAGGCACTTCCAAACCCAATGAATTATAGCAGTACGCCGTAATGCACGCAACACTTTTCTTAAGGAGAGATATCCCTTTCTGAAGGTCCTTGTGAGTCTCCATGGAATGCTGAGAAGCAAAGGAGTAATTAAAACTGCCGCTCCTCTCGGCACCAAGGAAAGACTTCTTTTCCGACTCGACAGAAGCAACACCAAAATTACTGGAACTTTTATCCGACCAAGAATTCTCCCCACCAGATGAGCAGAAGTTTTGCCGCGGTATGAAAAGTGGATACTCATTACTGCATGACAATGGTAGAAGTGTTATGCTACTAAAACTAGTAAACCACTAAGGGCCTGTTTGGCTCTACATTTTAGGCTGCATCTCTGTCGTGCAAAAGTATTAGCCCATTTCATTGACCCGCTTGAACAGCATTTTCCTGAAAATAATACATCGGACACAAGCATCAAATTGCTGCTTTTATCCAATGCAGAGGAGTTGCGTTCACGCAAATTGAATGAGGTGGTGGGACAAACAGTCACTGAGTGCCTATTTGGCCTCACTTTCTGCTCCTGCTTTCAGCTGCTGCTACCTCTAGTAGAGCATTTGCAGAATATTCTGGAAATTCTGCTGTAGCTGGTCAAAAATGAGATTCTGAGCACCGAAAGCAAAAGTTCTAATTTGGAGCTTTTGTGGCTACTATAGGAAGAAGTTGCCGGGGGATTTTTATATAGTATTTCAAAAAATAGCATGTTTCAGAAAATAGCACTCTATAGAAAGCATTTCATCAAGTAACAAACCCTACACTATACAAAGCCTAAGTGCCTGTTTGGCGTGGAACTTCTTTTCCGCTCCCAAAAGCAGCAGTTTTTGGCAGACAGAGTGTTTGGATATTTTCCTACAATGAGCAGTTAAAGCATCAATTTGGAGCTTCTGCTTCTGATATAGCAAGAAGACGTTTTAATGTAAACACTTCTACTTCTTTATTCGAGCTACTGTAACCAAACAGCACATCTTGAGAATAGCCAGACAGGACAAACAACCATAACTTCTATTTGAGACACATTTCTCCCAAAATATAGCACCTTTGAGAAAGTGAGCGTGGTATCCAATATGTCTCCCGTTGCCATATGCGTGAACTTGAACCCTGAAGTAACAATGCAACATCAAGTAAATATGTCAGGTACGAATGCAAACATAAGACAGTCCAAGGGAAATTCAAAGGCAAAAATTCTTGCTAAGCTTTTTATGTCTGCAAGGAAATTTAACTCCTTAAATGAATGTAGTCGCAACTTGCGGAGAGTTATAAAGGGCTATTATATAATACATTTCAGAGAAATCATGAGTAGAAACATAAAGGCTGCATCACTATTCACAAGATATGACAAATAAAATTTATATTCAGAAGATATTATAAACAAAATTTTTCATGTTAGTCTCTAACAATGTTTATCAGTGTGTACATACAAGAAGGAACTTGTCTTTCTAGGCAGTGTTCAATATATTAAATTGAAAAAAAAACAAATACTGGCATCTCTCATCTTTAACGAGTTGTTACATTTCAACATTACATTGTTATTCAGGGATAACAGTTGTAGCTTACCGCAAAACCTGCATTATGAAGGGATGGAGCAGCCAGTATTGGAATTATCACATTCAAAAGATGTAGCATGTACCTGTTCGACAACCACAAAAAATTGAGTTTGATTCACAAATATAACACCAAGAAAGAAAAGCTGAGTGGCAATTACAATCTACACTAAATTCTCTATATATGAAAAGGAAACAAACATTAAGAAAAAGAAAAAGAGGTCAAATATTTAAGGCCAAAGTACAAAAACCTGCCTGTACTTTCACTCCTACCCCAACAACTACCCTACATTTAAAATTGCTTCAATTTCAACCTAGTATTTTATTCTTGCTTCAAATAGGAGAACAAATTTAAGATACTTGTTCATTCAAAACGCTAAACTTCATTGAAGCAAGCTCACAGATGCCGGTTATGCTTAATGAAAAGGAATCATATAAACTAAACAAATCAATTATTTAGACTACAACGTACATAGATGTTCAGATATAGAACCCATCTTATACGGCAACACATTTCAGACTTTTTTTGACAAGTGAAGTGCAACTGAAATTGGAGTAACTTGAAAGACGGAAGAAAGAGAGGAAAGGGCAGGGATGACAAAAGTAGTATCACGAATATCATAGGAAAAACAAACCCCAAAGAAGCTGCAAGCTCTTCAGATGGAACTGAATGTGGGTCCAGTGCTCTAGGTAACCGAGCATTGCATATTTGATCATGTGGACCTTTATAACCGTCCTTTTTTTCTCCATCTAAGTTAACCTGGATATCAAGCCAATAAATCACGCAAGCTACCCATAAGTGTTTTTTTTTTCGTTCTTTGGAAAAATAGTTACTCATGAGTTATCAAGATTATCTTTACAACATTTTTCCGGTAGCTTCAATAATGATGAGCAATCACCGAGCTCTTATACATAATCATACTCGTAATGAAAATAATGGAGTTTGGTAGAGTTTCTGCAAATAATAAAGTCATCAAATAGAACTTACCCGTCTTATTGGGAATAGTTTGCAAATCTGTTTTATTACCACCACCTGTATGTGAAGCCGCTGAGAGTTGATTGCCATCTGGATTCAGGACAATAATACAATGCTCTTAGTGAACAGCTCGAAAACTCTTGATTAAGGAAAAAAATGAACAATGCTGTAGAAAGAATGAAATAATTAGAGGTAAATTCAGTATCATCTACAGTTTTCTGTTTTCTCCTTTAGTCCATCCAATCCTGGTTAGCAGGCTATGCTGCCAAACGGACCTTCATGTCTTGACATATGCATCTAATTGCTTTATTTGATATGAAAATTCAACAAGCCAATTCATAAACTTTTGATATTGTATGACGGTACTATTGCATAGTTACACAAAAGATTCGACACAGTTTAAATTAGCAGTACAAAGTTACAATTAAAAAGCAATAGGAGGTTAGAAACTTAAAATAAAAGTTGTCTAATTCATCTCTTAAGGCCACATGGCCGCATTATAGAAATTAGAAAATAATAAAGAAAGTGGAGAACTTACATGGCCTAAGCCCTGTGTGTAAATGAAGTCGGTGTAGTACTTTGAAAACTCTGCGCGATTTTTTTCTAACTGAAAGTAACAAAAACAGTAAATTCCGCACGCATCAGCAAATTTTTTAGCCCATTCTTCATCTCAAATATAATTAGAAGTTTGTGCTTGAAACATAGACCGGCAAATAATCATATACCGTTGCAGAAGCTGAATTCAACAACTGATATCTTAACTTCAAATCATTTGACAGCTCCTCAAGCTTAGCCTTCTCTGGACAGAGAACATTAATCACTAAAATTGTATTCCTAAAAATCCAAGGTTGTAAGGTATATAGAAAGAGACCAACCTTGTGAGAGTTGTTTCTTTTTGTTGGTTAGTTGATCCCTCAACTTTTTTATTTTCTCATTTTGGCTTACCCGCCAATTTAGCTGGTCATCTGCTCTCTTCTGGCAAAAGACAGGCATCGAGAAGTTTATAGTATTAGTTGCAAATGTTCTATTACGATAGCATAACCATTTACCCATCGGAACAATGTGATCTATGTGCCTATTAATGCAGAAATATATGCTTATGCAACCTTGGTCGCGCTTCTTATGACCAAGCTATTATCAAATGTTTCAGCTAAATCCTTACAAGTAAACGACTAAGAAAGCAAATATATGGAATAATTTCAGCTAAAATATATTAACTGCCCCCTCCACTTGAAACATGTTAAAATGAAGAGACACTTGTATGCATATGAAGTTACAAACACTAGATATTTCAACAACTAAAGTGTTATTCCATCTAATGATTAAATCAACTACCACAATATCCAACAAAAGCATCGAAAAACCAGTGTAAGAATTGATTACTAACTATTCCACACATGAAGAATAAACTACATTACTACACCAGATAATTCCAAGTAAAAAAGCCCTAGATGCAGAGTTTGCACACTAACCTTCGCCTCGAGCTCCTCTCTCAGCCTCGCATAGAGCGATTCTCTGCGAGTTCTCAACGGGTTCAGCATCAAATTGTACTCGTTCAACCTACGCGCAATCCACGCCCACGAGATCAAATATAAAACGAGAACAACAATCGCATCTCCACTTGTAATCGAATTGCATGATCAAGATCACCTGTGATTGACGCAGATTGAGCACACGGAGGCGAGGTTGGACCGCTCGCAGAAGCCGCAGTTGGTGCCGCTCCTCCTCGCCATGATCCGATTCCCTCTCCTCGCTTCGATTTCGCGTTCGGAGTGAGGGCGAATTTGCGGATTTTACGCTTGGAATTAGGGTTTTGATTGGATTCGAGAGAGAGAGAGAGAGAGAGAGAGGCGACGTTGAACGAGGAGGAAACTAAGCTTAGTAAGGGATCGGACAAAGGCTTCGGATTCTCTCCGCAACACGGCGCGTGAGAGTCACGTGTGGCGCACGTGACTATATGGATCGGACTCGTGCGTTGGGCTTGGGCCCTTTAAGGCCCGTTTGGTGTTTTCATTGGGCTCCGAAATAGCACAAATACGGCCCATGTAACAACTCGGCCCACGTTCAGCAATTTGGTGTTTTTTTTCAAATTTATTTTGCGATTCAAAAGTTTTTTTTTTTTTTTTTTGGGTGCCTACTGCCTAGTTTGAAGAAAAGTACTTCTTCATAGGTTGGAATACCTCTATCAATGGAGGCACCTTGATCTTTTAGATGATCGAATTAGTCGCAAAATGAAAAAGATATGCAACAATTTCAAAAAGAATAAAAGAAAAAAAATACAAAATTCGCAAAAAATGGTCATTCTTAAACTTCTAAATAATTTTATATAATTTTCATAAAATATTTCACATAGTGTTGCCAAACATCAAACATCCAAAGGTAGCATACTTTATGATATCGTCTGAGTTCTTCTCTCGGTTATATAAGACACTTCAGAAATACTCTTCTTTTGTACAATTCTAAAATTTAAAATATATATAAATTTTTTTTTTCTTCTTCTCTTATAGAGTTTTTTCTATGAACTTATGTTGAGGCTTGAATTTATGATCGTACGACTACAATATATTAACTACTTATACCTAGATTATTTATTACTTGTGTGACAAAATATGACATGCTTAGCTGGAAATCACGCAAGAACCCTGAACACCTCACGAACAATCCACATGCTCTTCTACATCCACTCAGATCCACTTACTCGTACGCAATTGCGACGCGTGATTCCCAGGCTAACGTACGCCATTTGGATCATGCGCACCTTAGCAATGGTCCTGTGTCTCATACATGACTTATTTCCGGAATCAGGGCTTGTTTGTTTCTCTGAATCTCCGACAGAGACATATTTCATCGATCCGCATTTAGGGGCTGTTTGGTTAGATATAATTATAAATACAGTGTAGTTAGAAATGCATGCAGTTGAAAATACAATAGTTATAACTAGATAAATCTTATTTAGTTGAATGTAATAAAAAGCGCTGCAATTATAAATAATTTGTTTGATCGCATCCAGTTGAGAAATAATTTTTAAAATTTTATTATTTTATATATATAATGGTGAGATTACCTCTAATATAAAAAAGAAAAATAATTTTTATTTAAAAAATATTAAGGAGGTGTACGGACTCTAAGTATCAATTTCGATTTCGACTTCCATCACGTGAGACACTGTAACTTTATTCCCTACCAAGATAAAGTTGAGATGAGTGGAGCTCGCCATCTCATATATTTAGCTCAGCATAGCAATTTCCCACCAATTCTCTCTCAATTTGTGATCAAATTTTAAGTTGTGTTTTTCCAAACAAATTGCTTTGATACATAAATATCCTAAAACCTTAGTTTTTTAATCAATTTCTGTAAGATTACAAGTAATTGTTTACATGCGACGTATCTGTATATTTCTACATGACAGATTCATTAGCTTTTTATTTCTATCACACTTCAAATTTAATGCGCAGTACACTCGGATGGTTCTCTCTCTTATGATTGATTAAAATAAAATTATATTCTAATATATAATATTTGTTTATAAGGGTGTATGACTTTTCGAAAAATTATAAATCACAAAAACTATTTTTAATAGGAGATGAGATCGAACGGCTATCGTTATGACACGTGTATGTTGCCGGAAGATCAGAGATATCGCACGGTCAGAAAAAAAAAAGAAAAATCAGTGAAATTAATTAGTGACGTAAATGGTTGGTGGGATTTGGCTTTCGCGTCTCATTAGTTTAACGATTAGGTAAGCAATTTTCCTACTACTATTATCATAGCAGGTGTGGGTGGTGTTTGGTACATCTACAATTCGTAATTAGCCCGTTACTTTATTTTATTTTATTTATTTATTTTTTGTTTTTAGCGAAAAGCGATGACGAGCAGAAAATAATAACTAAATTTACTAAATTAAATTATATTTATTAAATATAAAAATAAATTAAATCTATTAATAGAATCAATCAATTCCCAGTGTTTCTGCAAGTGTGTCCGTACTATAAGAACGTGATCTGAGCCCATTTGTTATGGTTCATGTAACCATGTTTGTACAACGGTGCAAAGACGATTAATAATTTTATTTGATATTCTTAATTTGAAAGTGTTTGGTTAGAATAGGAATAGGGATAGGCCCTTATCTCCTTTATATCAAAACACTAATTTTTTATCCGAAAACAGTAGTTCTCGATTACCTATAACAACCGGTTATAACTATTTCCACCAACACCTTTATTTTCTATATAAAACTATATAATATTTTTTTTATTCCATATTATCTATCCAAACGTTATTNATAACTATTTCCACCAACACCTTTATTTTCTATATAAAACTATATAATATTTTTTTTATTCCATATTATCTATCCAAACGTTATTTTTCTTATTCCTGGGAATAACCTAATTTTCATCCAAATGCTATTTTTCTTATCCCCATATTTATACCTATTCCTGTAATAACTAGTTCTTGCTTATATCCAAACCAAACGGTACCTTACGATGTATTTATAGTAAATTTGAAACATGTTGAGTATTATGTATTTTCAGTGGAGAGGGAGAGGGGGCGGAGTTCTTAAAATTTGTATATAATATAAAAAATTACACATTTAACAACTTAGGATCTATTTGTGTGAATTTCAAAAAATCATACTTGCGATCCAAAAAAAAAATAGAAAAAACTTCATATACTTTTCTGTGATTTCACACTTTTTCACTTTAGTACCCTATGGTTTAAAGTTTATCAAGTTAATGCCCTATGATTTCGCACTTTCTCACTTTAGTACCCTATGATTTCAAGTGTACAAAGTTAGTACCCTGTGATTTCATTTTTATATCAAGTTTGTACCATGTGGTTTTAAATTTTTTTTATTATCTATTTCGGGGTATATAATTTAACGAAATATTAAACCACAAGGTACTAAAGTGAGAAAGTGCGAAACCGTATGGTACTAACTGTTAGTGTAGATTGTAATAAAGGATGTGAGAGAATAACTTCAAGAATTAAAATTAAAATGAAATGAATGGTTGTGTCTCTTTATTGAATTAGTTATTCTTATAAAAAGATACGTTTTTTCATTTGATTCAAAGAGATATATCTCTTTACGAATAGACGCATTTCTTCACGAAGAGATATAAAACTTTTGCGAAAAAGTATGTCTTTTCGTTATTCGTGAAAGGACGTGTTCTTTTGTGAAAGGATATAACTTTAAAGATTGTGTCCCTTCATCGTAACCATTCACCTCCTATAAATAGGAGATGTTTGAAGGCTTCAAGGACATTAATTATCAATACTTTCTCCTTCCTAATTTTTATTGATGCTTAAGAGAGAAGTTCTTAAAGAAAAGTCTTCAAAAGTGCTATTTGCAGTCTTTCGGCGGTCTTGTTATATTCTGGAGGTGATTTGCTGGTAACCCGACAGCATACATTCGAGTCGGGGCAAATAACACCTTAAAGAAAGTGAACTTACACGCCTCAAGACCATAATTTACTTGATCTCCATTCATATTTCTCCAACACTAACTTGATATATTTTAAATTATATAATATTAAAATAAAAAAGTACGAAACTACATAGGAGGTATTTATTTGAAGTTTCCTGAAAAATTTAAGGAGACAGTAGTTGTTGCAATACCAAACTCAGGAGAGCTTCCGATCTCGCTTTCACACTCGTACAACAATCATACCTCCAACTTTAGTCAAAATCTACCAGAGAGTTGAATCTGCAAAATAAATAAACCCATCGTGCTCTAATCTCTACTCTTCCGAGCATCCTCTAGGCTTTTGGACAAATTCGGATCTCTCAATATTATTATAAGATTAGCCCAAATGTTATCTTAAATAATAGCAATAATAACTTATATACCTTTCAAAACTTCAAAAATATCTCATTTATTTATATATATATATATTTTTTTCTAATATATCTCTCATATGTTCCTCTGTTATTCTAAAATACCCTTGCGGTTACCACCTGTCAAGTTACTTTTAGTTAAACGTGAGTTAAATATCTACCACAATTAAAAAAAAGTAAAATATCACTTTTGTCCTTAACTTAAGAATAAATAAGAAATGTTGATGATGTTAGAAGAGTATATTTGAAAAGGTCAAAAAATAAAATACTTTTTGTACCCCTAATTTAAGAATAAATAAGAAAAATCAGTGATAGCAAAAGAGTATATTTGAAAGAATAAAATAATAATTTTATAGAGATAACAGCGTTTATTAACAAATTTTAACTCTAGAGGTATATTTAAAATAGGTTGAAATGTAAAAAAGGTATTTTCAATACTAACCTTCTAAAAAAAATAAATTAAAAAGTCAGGAAAATTTTTAGCGGTATATAAGTAATTGCCCCTAAATAATACTACCGTGGAATATAAATTTCTACAGTAATAAACTTTATTTAGTTTTGTACTTTGTATTGTATAGTATACTACCTGAAATTGAAATTCCTATAGCGCTATACTTTAAAGTAAAGTCAAAATTTAAACTTTCCAATTTTGCGCTCGGGGCCCAAAGCACGCGACCCCGTTAAGCTATTTTTCCTATCCTACGTGTCAAAAAATTAAACACCCTCACTAATTACGCAATAATAAATATTTAATAAATAAATAATTAAAGAAAATCATAGGCTTTGGCGGGGCGTCGTTTTACCTCTAAACTAATTGAGCTCTCTCTCTCTCTCTCTCTCTCTCTCTCTCTGTACTCTCTCACCTCATTCTCGTCTCTCATGGCGAGCTCGATCGAGCCCTAGACGACCCCCTCGTTGCTCCGAGCCCTGACGATCTCCGCCATAGCCGATCCATTGCGGAGCTTCGCGTGTACACGATCTGCTCGCCGTCGCTTGCTCTCGAAGCGCTAGATCCCGAAGTTAGTATAGCGCCGCGCCCTGTCCCATCCCCCCGTTTCTCTCTCTTTCTCCCTCTCTAGATTCGTACTTTGCGTCACTTCTTCTGTTTTAGATTCGTTTGTCGCGAGATCTCTCGAGAAATCTACTGTTCCCTGTAGCCATTGCAGGTGAGCTCGTGATACTGTACTTATTTGCCGTAATCGACCCCTCTGTAGCTTTAGTTTTGAGATTTAGTCCTTGATTCGGAGTTGTACGCTACGATTTGGTGTACGGATCCCTTTCCATCTCGCATTTGCTGCTTTGCTAGTAGAAAGGTTGGTACTTAGGTGATAAACCCCGACATTATTCATTCATCCCTTTCTAATCCTTCCCTTTATGCATTGTTTGT
This sequence comes from Ananas comosus, assembly GCF_001540865.1. Classification (NCBI taxonomy): domain Eukaryota; kingdom Viridiplantae; phylum Streptophyta; class Magnoliopsida; order Poales; family Bromeliaceae; genus Ananas; species Ananas comosus. The sequence continues at coordinate 1,114,616 of NC_033621.1, forward strand.
TCTCATTGTTAGTGTATTCTACTGGATCGAGCTTCTTAGTTGTGCCGTTTACCGATCTGAGAATTGATCTTAGTTGTTTCCGTGTATGCTAATTTTTGGACAAAGAGTAAATTTTTGGGTTTCTTTTTTTTTTTTTTGGGATGTTGATTCAAATATGATTCAGGAAAAATGTCGAGGATTCCGAAGTGGAAGAACGAAAAGACTAAAGTGAAAGTGGTCTTCCGCCTACAGTTTCATGCTACGCATGTAAGATTTGCTTTTTGTGCAATGCCTTTTAATTGCTTTTATTTTCGCCCTTTAGAATATGAATTGGGTGCCCGCATAGAGAGTAGGACTACTTTATTGGTCTGTTATACTCCATGGGGTGGAAGTGTTAATTGTGCTTTTTTAGCGTTCTTTCACTTTCTTGTGTTTACTTTTGAATTAACAACTGGCTTCCACGTGGTCTTTCTTCTCTTTGATTCTTTACTTGTTGCTGTTGCTGCAGTTGGATATGAAAAAGATGAACAAATGTAACTAAACTCTTCAATTGATGTTGTTATTAAAGATATAATAACAGTTTCATAAAATGTTCTGTTGTTGTCTTGCATAAGTTCAGTTTTCTTTTTCAGGCAAGCTTCCATCTTTTATTTTGACACGAAGAAGATGAGCCAACTTGCTGAATTTAATTTCTGTTGCTCAACTTCGAGCAATTTTAATTGATTTAAGGAGTTGTTCGTTCACTGCAATTTCGCTCTATCTCTTATAACGGCTTGTTTATCCAGCCATTTAGATTGTCAGCAATTTGAAAAGGAATGCTGTGGTTTTTCTTATTTTCGTCTTCTGCGTCCGTTCCTTTTCCATTTTGAGTGTAGTTGTTCACTACTTTACTCTTTGCATGACCAGAGTGCTGAAACTACAACTAGGGCTAAATTACTTCTTGTAATATAATTATCGCACAATGTGAATGTTGAACAGCTCTGCGGGGTGCCTTTTATCACACTATCTCTCTCTTGGATCTCTTAAATTGTTCCTCCACTAGATTAAATGGGCCCTTGTTCGTTCCCATATGTCAACTACTGCCTAAGGAAATGCCATTTTGCAAAATTTCCATCTGGCTTGAAATGCTATTTTGCAAATTTCCATCTTGCTTTAGATTCTCTCTCTTAATTCCTCCATTCTTTTATTCTTGAAGTATACAAAAGTGATTATTTGTTGAGTGTTTCAGATTCCACAGACAGGGTGGGACAAACTACTTGTGTCCTTCATCCCTCACGAGACGGGTAAACCAATTGCTAAGACAAACAAAGCAAATGTGAGAAATGGGAGCTGCAAATGGTCAGACCCAATCTACGAAACTACAAGACTTCTTCTAGATACAAGGACTAAACAATATGATGAAAAGCTCTATAAGCTTGTTGTGGCAATGGTACCTCTTGGGAACCCTTCCTATCCTTTCGGTTTTTCTCCTCTCCCTCTCTCTACTCTCTTCCCTTCTTTTTTCCCTGATATCCGAACTGATAAATGCCTTCTCTTTTATCAATTTTGTTCTCTAATTTAATGAAAGTGTAATAATGAGGTTCTTGCTGACGAGTTGGAACTTCCTTGCAATTTGTCAATTCCAATAATAATAGGGATCTTCTCGGTCTAGTCTTCTTGGGGAGGTTGACATCAACCTTGCTGACTTTGTGGATGCTTTGAAGCCATCCTCTGTTGCACTGCCTCTTGATAGTTGTGACTATGGGACAGTTTTACATGTGAGTTTTTCCATGTTTTTTTCTCCTGTTAAACTGTCTAGTTATACCATTTTACCATTTTTTACTAGACTTTTCATAATTGACAATTTTCAGTTAATTATTGAACTAAAATTTTTTTACGCCATCTGGAAGAACTCTTATGCGCGCTGCTTACTCCCTTTGTTTGCAATCACATTTTGTTAGGTTCATCTGCATTCTATACCATTTTTTGATGAATGCATTCCAGTCATTTATCTTCTGTTACTGATTTTGTTAATGCTTCCGGTGCTCAAATCGTTTAAGGTTTCTAATTTTGTGCGCTCTATGATATTATATCTCAGGTTACGGTGCAACTACTAACCTCCAAAACTGGCTTCAGGTATTGTTTCAGTGCAACTATGAGCTGGTTTATTGACTATTATACAATTTCTTACATGTTATTGCATAATTTCAGAGAATTTGAGCAGCAAAGGGAGCTCACTGTAAAGGGTCTTCAGATGATGTCAAACCAGAGAAGTCATAATTCTGACATTGTAGCTCATTCAACGGAGATTCCTGGTGAACATATAGACAAGGTTTGATGCTTTGTAACAAATTCAGTTTTCTAACATTTCGTGAAATTTAGTAATTTTACAGCATCGTCCCTCCTGCCAACTATGTTATATGCCTTAACGCTTGAAATGGAAATATAAACCAAGGATTAAAGTGCCCATCGGCACAGGCCGTATCCACCGTGCCGTATTGTGCCAGCAAGATATCGGTACGATACAGCCTCTGTGCCGATGGCACAACTCAAAACCCTATATTTTTGAAATTAGTAAGTAATTTTCTCAACAAAGTTCAAAAAATTTGATTAAAATAGATAATAAATAATTGGCATATATTGTTGCTAAAGAAATAAATATTTCATGTCATTAAGTGTCGGCTTACATATATTTTTTTGACCGGCACGCATCGGCACGGCCCGGCACGCATTGTGCGTACCGTGCCGGCAAGTTTTTGGCACGACCCCGTGCCACGGCACTTAATCCTTGATATAAACGATCTATCAGCAACATAAAATAAATATTTCAGTGTTGCCCTTTTCTAAAATGTAATCTTTCACTTTATTCATGCTAACTTAAGTTATGGTAATGGCACAATATCATTAAACACTTACTTGATCAGTGATTTCGCCATCTCTCATTTTCCATCTTTTTTTTTTTTTTTTTCCATTTATATGATATTGGTGAGCATGAGTGCTGCTTTTCCTTGTTTAACAAGGTCAGTCATCATACTGTTGAAATTTGACCTGCTTAATTGAAGATTCATTCAATGGGTTTGTTTAAGCTTGTCCGGAAAGCAACACGTGTGCTTTTTCCTGCTTCTATCAATTCTTGTTTTGGTGCTTTTTATTTTTATTACTGAATTATTACCTGTCTTCCTTTGTTTTGAGTTTCCAATGTTCATGAGTTCTACAGATTCTATTATTTCATCAAACATCTATCATATGCCTATAATGGATTTTTCCATTGCTTGTTTTTTGCATCTCATGCTGCTTAGATGTAATTTCTTTATTAATGTGCTGTTCTCTTGATATTTTGTCTCCATCAGCAGAATTTTTTAATACACTAAATTTCTTCTAATATTGATAATAGGTAAATGCACGGGTCAGGTTCAAAGAAAACTTTATGGAATTTCCTTCAGTTAAAGAACTGGCGGACTCTAATGAAGATTATGAAGATCCTGCTGCTGGAGCTGATGGTTCGTCATACACATCAGATAGTTTATACACTGAAAAAAACGATGTTTCCGTTCCACATGAGATTGATAGCTTCAAGAGCACAATACCTAGTAATATTAGTGGGTATCCTCTCAGTCAGAGCCCTAAGTCTGATAAAGAGGACTATTTAAACCGTGGCTGGAGCTCAGACTATTCTGGAGACCATGATTTAACAATTGCTTATGAAGAGAATAATAGGCTCAGGTCACGATTGGAGGTTGCAGAATCGGCTTTTCTGCAGCTTAAATCAGAAGCGAAGTCACTGCAGCGCGTCACAGATGAATTAAGTGCAGAAACTCAGGGCTTGGCGCAACAGCTTGTTGTTGAGCTCTCTTCAGGAGAAGAGCTTATGAGAGAAGTCGTCATGTTGAAATCTGAATGCTCGAGATTCAAGAAGGATCTTGAAGAACTAAAATCTGCTGAAGTTTTACAACGTTCTCACGATATGCATTCGCAGGGGATCGAATGGCTTCAGGGTTTGCTGCTTGTTGAGAGCAAAGTTCAGGAAATCCAAAAGAAGGCTTGCTTTGGATTCCATGGAAATGATTTTGATTTCCTTCGTGCTGATTTTAGGATTGTTGAATCCATCCTGAACAATCTTAAAAAAGGTATTAATAACCAAGGGCAAGGCCTAGAAGGCTTGGTAGGTGTGAAAAAAGCTGGTTCCGCATGCATGATGGAAGAGAAAATGTGTGAGCTCCTAGAGAAATTGGAGCAGTCAAAAACTGAGAACGAAGCCGTAATGAAAAAAATGAGCCAGATGGAGCGTTACTATGAAGCATTTATCCAGCAGCTTGAGGAAAGCCAGAAGCAAACACTGAAGGAGTTGGAAGACCTCAGAAATGCACATGCTTCTTCTCTTTATACTGTTTCTCTCCTCCAAGAGCAGATTGCAAAAGAGCACCAGGAAATGGATGTACATTTGATGAGGTTGGCTGAAGAAAAGAAAATCCTAGAATCCCAAAACAAGGAACTTGAGAAGCGGGCTGCAGTTTCTGAAACTGCTCTCAAGAGGGTTCGTCAGAACTACTCGATAGCAGTCAATCGACTACAGAAAGACCTTGAGTTACTCTCTTTCCAGGTTCTGTCTATGTACGAGACAAATGAAACCCTAGCAAAGCAAGCTTTTTCAGATTCGTATCAAAACTATCCTCATGACAATTTGGAAGAAAATATTTTGATTAAAACTGATCCTGGACTGTCTCAACTGCAGAATGGATTGTCAGATAATTTCGTGGACAAAATGAACAGTAAAATCTATCTTCTAGGAGATCCCAAAAGCAAAGAATTGTATTGCAAGGACGAAGCATGTGTAAATGAAATTGATTCTACTTATTCTGTATGGGTAGCTTCACAGCATGGTCGTGAACTGATTAAGAACCTTGGGCTTTCTGCTGATCTACCTCCAGAAACAGAAAAGCATGAAGTACTTGAAAGATCTATTGATAGTTCTGAATCAGATAAACGGCAGATAAATCATGGAAATGATACAGAGGATGTAAGAACTTCATTTAATAGGCTAAAGGAGCTTTATTCAAGTCTGGAAGCTGAATTTTCAGATCTGCACGCGGTTAACATTCAGCAGGAAGTATTCTCTGACATATTGCTACAGACACTGCACACTTTAAATGATGGAATTAAGTGTACAAGGGACAAAATAGTTGATCTCGAACAACAGCTAGATCAGTCAAATTATGTTAGGGAGTCTTTGGTGTTTAAGTTGGACGGTGCTTTGGATCAATGCAAAAAAATGGAGGAGAATGAAGCTAAATACATATCTAAATGTGATGATTTGACATTAAAAAATCAAATTCTGGAAGCAAAGCTTGAAGATTTCTTGGTTGAAAATACTTGTCTGAGTGACAAGTTTGCAGAATATGAGAAGCTGATGATGGAATGTAGAGCTTATGAGAGACAATGTAAGTCCTGGAGTGAAGAAAGGAACAGATTTGAGAACTTACTAGTTCAAGAAAGTCTGCAAAAGAATCGGCTCACTGAAGAGTTCACGGCATTGAAAGAGAACTTTGTTAAACTATCCTCGGAAAATGATGATCTGCAGAAAGGTATTACTGCTCTTCAAGTGGGACTTCGTGATTTATGCTGTAACATGATATCCTGTAATAAGCAAATCGATTCTTGTCCTTTCAATTATGCACATATACAACACCAACTTGAAAACAAGAATTACATGGCCACTTTGACATGTTTGGAACAGTTCAACCTACAAGCATGTCAGAAAATAATTCAGCTTAACCAGGAGAAGAAGGAGATGGAGGAAGTGAAGGAAACTCTTGAAAGCTCATTAAAGAAGACACAGTTGGATATGTGTAACATGAAAGAGAAATTTGAGTCTGATGTTGAAGCTATGACAACAAAGCTAGACATATCAAGCAAACTAGTCGAGAAGCTTCAGGTAGAATTTCAAGTTGTGACAGAGAAGTTTAAGCTTGGCTCAGAAACTGAAGAAAAGCTTGCAATTAAAAATATGGAGTTGTCATCATGGCTTGAAATGCTGGAAATTGACCTACAGCGTTTTACTGATGAAAGACAAAATCTTCTTGAAAAGCTACAGGTATTTGATGCCCTAAATGAGGAACTTGAGAGGACTAAAACCAGTCTTATAGAATGTAAGCAGGAGAACCAAACTTTAATTATGTCCCTACAGTCTAGAGATGAGGCTTCCATCCAGATGGAAAATGAGCTCCAAAGTATAAAAGAAAACATGAGATCCACTCATGAAGATCTCCAAGAAGAAAACGCATTGAGGGAGGGGCTTGAATCTGTAATTTCAAATCTTTCATCACAAATGAAGGAGAAAGACCAATATATGCTTTCTTTCAATGAGCAGAAGGCTGAACTTGTATATCTGAGGGAAAAGGTTCAGGATTTGGAAGAGGCAAACAGTGGAATGCAGGACCTCCTGTTGCATGATGAAGAAAACCAAAGAATTTTAGAGGGTGAGAATTTATCCCTCCGTTTACAGATTGTCGATGTTGCAAACAACTTGGTGGCTTTTGATGAGGAGTTTTTAGTTGGTGATATTGAAGTTATCTATTTGAGAAGTCAGTTGAAGGAATTAGTTGGCCTTGTCAAGTCATTAGGAGAAGACCTTGAGGTGCTTGATCAGAAACATAAGGATACCATGACGGTGCTAAAACTACACATGTCTAATGAAAAAGAGTTAGTTGATAGAAATGCAGGACTATCAACAGCTCTTCAGTCTCTAAAATGCAAATATGAAAAAGTTGTTCATGAGAACGAAGGTCTTGTAGATTCCATAAACAGCAATCATGCAATTGTACAAGCGAATAGCAGTAGAGAACAGCAGTATGAAGATGAGATTGTGCGTCTTAATGACATGAAGGCCACGCTCGAAGAACAGGTGGATCATTTGATATCCTCCAGATACGAGTTAGAAATTGCGAATCTACTGTTCAGATCCAAATTGGGTGAGCAACAGATTAAGATGTCAGTACTTCTGGAATGTAACAATGAGCTAATGAAATTAAGAGAGCAGAACAATGAGCTTACGCACAAACTCTCTGAACAGACTCTGAAGACAGAAGAATTTAAGAATCTTTCTATCCATCTAAGAGAACTCAAAGATAAAGCTGATGCAGAACATCATCAGCAAATACGTGAGAAAAAGGATGTTGAGGAATCACTTAGAATTGCATTTATCAAGGAGCAGTATGAAACTAAGATTCAAGAGCTGAAAAATCAGCTCTATGTCTCTAAACGGTATACTGAAGAAATGCTATTGAAATTACAGAATGCACTTGATGAAGTTGAGACTGGAAAGAAAAATGAAATTTCTCTTGCGAAAAGAATCGAAGAGCTGTCAATGAAAATTTCAGAAATGGAGCCGGAGCTACATATGGTATTGACGGATAGAAAAGAGCTGGTGAAGGCTTATGATAACATAAAGAGTGAATTGGAATGTTCTATATTGAACCTTAAGTGCTGCCAGGAAGAAAAGGTGAAGCTTGAAGCTTCTCTGCAGGAATGCCAAGAGGAGAGAAAGAGGAATAAAGTTGAACTCGAATTGGTGAAACGGTTATTAGAGAATATAGCAGCAACTGGTAATGAACAGTCTCAAGAAAATCATGATTCTGGGGCGTCTGGAGTAACATCAATGGGACAGATTTTGGAAGATGTCAATTCTGGTTTTAACAGTGTTTGTGAAGAGATGCCAAATATTAGCAGTAGTAATTCTGGGAGAGACCAAGGAATTACAGCCCTTGCAAATCCTTTAGATAATGTACATGGAAACTACACCCCGAATGCAATTCCCCCATCAAGCTCATCTGGAGACAGCAAAGATGCTGAACAAGATTCCCTAAAGGAATTCACATATATGAGTTCTTCATCAACGGCACAAGCCTCAGAGGTAATTTCATTGATTTTATAATCAAAATTTTCTTTTCCTTACATGGCTGATATTGTATAAAATCGTAAATTTGTTAGCAAGGTGGTCCCTTACCTTGCATTATCTATTGTTCAAAATGATTATTAACTTTTGTGATAAAATTAACCATCATGACTTAGTTGTTAACAAAGTACTTATCCTTAATATCCTAAACAAGTAGTCTGTTGCACCTGTGATTGTCTTATGCGTTAATGGAATAAAGTCTAAAAGCTTTCAGAAATATAAACGCCTTACAATTTGTTATATCATCTGCTTAAAATCTCAATATTACTACTACCACCATGTCGGCATTTTTATATGTTTTAGCTGAACTTTGAAGGCATCCAACAAGTCAAGCCAACTGTTTCTACTGTCAGTGTCGCTCTATCCCTCTTTCCTAACAGCATAGAAACTTACTATACAAGCTTCACAAGGACTATTCTTGTTTTTGGGATCTTCATCTGATCTTTATTCTTTTGACAGAATGCTGAAATTGAAAACAAAAGAAACACAACTTTGGAGAATACCACAAAGGATAGTGTTGCCAAGGAGCATTTCAGAGATCAACAAAGATTGAAGACTCAGATGAATCTCCTTGAAAAGGAGGTATTTTACCTTGAAGAAAATCAGCTTTTTATTTGTCTTTTTTAAAAATAACTCTGAATAGCAACGGCATTGTGAATCCAATATGAGTTCAGGCACACACGGAAATTGTAGCAGTGGTTGCAGATGGATATTTGTTGAACCTATTTGTTTTCATTCATTTTTATTATGTGAATTGTAAAACACTCCAGATGTGGAGCAAATAGCTAGTACAGATGCCTGAACCAGATAATAGTTGGATTGCTACAAGCGATATTGACCTCTAGTTCATATTTGTTTATGCAGCTCGAGAAGTTGAAGAATGAGAATTTGTCTCCCCTCCTTCCTCTTGAAGATCGGATTGATAATCCATCACTCTATGGAATGCAAAGATCGATATCACAACTTGACATGGTGCGGGTTTTTTTTTTTTATAGTTCCTTTGAGTTCTGACATGAAAAGCAAAATTAAATATCTGAGTCATTGACTGTACTGTTTCTGTTTTTCTCAGGCAAATGAACATTTGGGGAGCATTTTTCCTCTATTTAAAGAATTGCCAGGCTCGGGTAGTGCCTGGGAAAGGGTGCTTGCCTTAGAACTTGAGCTTGCAGAAGCATTGCAGGCAAAGAAGAAAGCCAATATCCGTTTCCAGAGGTAAAAAAAATTCCCTGTTATGGAACACATTCTTTTTTTTTTATTACTTAAGTATGTTGCTCCAATCTTTTCATTATTGGATTCGTCTTACCAGTTTCTGTTATTCACATGTAAATCCCTCAAATTATCTTCCTTTGTGCACCAAGCTCCTAGGCTTAATTGTAAATTTACAAACCCCTAGCATACTTGATGACATTTTTACCCTTGGGAACCGCTCTCTGGGAGTATTTTATATTTTTAATTTTCTGATTTCTCTCTCTGTCTTCATTTCAGCTCATTCTTGAAACAACACAATGATGAAGAAGCTGTGCTTCAGAGCTTCAGGGACATAAACGAGCTGATCCAAGAAATGTTCGATTCGAAGAAACGGTACATCGCCATAGAGAGCGAACTGAAGGAGATGCAGGGCCGCTACTCGCAGCTAAGCCTGCAGTTTGCAGAGGTCGAGGGGGAGAGGCAGAAACTTATGATGGTTCTCAAGAACAGATCACCAAAGAAACAATAGCTCTCATTCCTGCTGCTGAATAGAGCGGCCGCATCCATTCATTTTGTTGCAAGAAAATGAGGAGATACTAATATCTCAGGGCATTATTTAGCCGGTGTAAAACTAGTTTTTGTAAATATGACAGTATAAAATCCTAAAAGTGTTCTGCCGTCGAGGATAAGTGTGTATAATATAAACTGCCGCTTGTCTTGTTGTGTGGTTAGCTGAGCTAGTTCGTACGCACCGGACGGGAAGTATCAGCTCTGATGATTTGATTTATCTTGTGTACATCATGTAATTTTGTTGTCTCCAAGGGGTTTATAGCAAATATAGATGTTCCTTTATTGTTCTTCCGCCCTCCTTTTGAACATTGCTATGGATTTTTCGGCGTGAGATTTTGCTAGAAGTGATTCAGTTTTGGACCATTTCCCGTACCGTTGCATGCGTTTCTCTTTAGACTATGTGACAGCAGCGGCAAATGTATTTAAGAATATATAGTTTTAACGGGCATGGTTTTTTTACTGTTGGATTGTATGGTCACTTAGTTTGGGTAAGGGGATGGGCTTAGGCTCGGCTCTTCTTGCCAAAAATGATCTACTTGTTAATCCTCTGTTAATCTCTTTGGTATTGAAAACCATCTAATACTATCACCTGACACTGTTGGATTAAGAGGTCAGGGCAGAAACATAGCTTTGCGACTAAAATGAGTCGGAAGAAAAACATAGCTTTTCAATCTCTCAGCGAGAGTATAATAATTAGTATAATAATTATATTTTCTTATCGTCGTTTCTCACACAAAGCCTTGATAAAGTGCAACAGCTTAGACCATCGAAATCTTCAAAACTCTTCGTCTTCATCATAACCACAGCCTTCAACGTTAAGTTTCCTTGTTGCAAATAATTTGTTCGGATAAGCCTAAACCCTTATTCATCGAGCAAGCCACCACCCAGTTAAACATCCTATCCCACTAATCGATTTCCGCCACGGCATTGCTGTTCATCCACTGCTCAACTCACAAAACAGCAGCTAAGCATCCATCAAACTAACACATTAGGAATTTGTAAAGAAGCTTTTTGAACTTTCAAACTTGAATATGGAGAATACAAGTTTTAACTTTTGTTCATGCTTAGCTAAAAACCTAACAAGCTCCTGCATTATATTGTCCACATACAATTCAACCATTGACCACAATACGTGGCTCCAAAACCACGGATGCATTTGGAACCGAAAGTCACATGAGAAGAGAAATCAAACAATCTCCCGTCGGAAAACTGCTGCCTCAAAGACCCTGCAAAACCAATCGCCGGCGTCATCCCCAAAATTTTCTTACAAAAGTGTAACACATAAAGAGGGAGGAAAAAAGGATATAGTATACACACCCACGGACGAACTATTTTGACGACAGACTGAAAGAAGGAAGGGTAGATTACTCCTTAGCGCCTCTCCCTTGAGCAGCTAGTTTAGCCGCCACCTGCTCTTCCGACAAAGGTAAGTAGTAAATCCTTGGCGCAGCCTTCGTCTTCTTAAACAGATCATCAAGAGTCAGCACAGGAGGTTCGGGCTTTTTCATAGGGGGAGGAGGTGGGAGTCTTTCTCTAGGGAAAGGCGGGTCAGAAAGAGGTGGCGGCGCAGGAATGGGAGGCGGAGGTAGCTGCTGCTGTTGCTGCTGCTGCCTGGGGGTAGTTCGGGAAGGAAAAGTTTGGTTACTGGCTTGGGCTTGTTGAAAGGGAGCGGCTCTTGGTGTTGTTTGGGTGGGAGTTATGGGTGCTGGAGATTGCGGAGGGGCTTCCACCCGAAGCTTTACATCCTGCGGGTCCACAAACTCAGCTATCAGATGGTTTCCGCCGTTGGGGGGCCACTGAAGATTGTACACAGCGTTACGAGTGGCTATTGCTTCCTCCGCTGATGAGTACTATAGAAGAGAAAAAGAAGTTTTAGACAGTAAGTGATCTCAGTACTTCTACCACAAAAGGAAACAATGGCATGGCCAATTGCATGGGGACTTGTAACTGCAATCACATATATAGCAACAAATATTACTGTAGAACATAAAACAACATTATTCAGAAAACTTTCCTCTAGACATTCTCTCAAATCTTCTAATCTTCAGCCATCCGTAGGAAACTAGAGAAGGATGTGCAAGATATTCGCTCGTAAAGTTCATTCAGGCATGCACTTTGAATATAACCCCCCTCACCCCTCTTGCCCCAAGAAAAAAAAAGAAAAAAAACCCAACAAAGGAGTTGGGTGGGGTGGGGTGGGGTGGGGTGGGGTGTGGTGGGGTATAGGAACAGAAAAAAGGGGGTCTCTGGAGATATTTCCAAGCCTTATCAAAAGAAATGCCAAACAGCTCATCACTAGTCCTCTTATTTACCACTTTAAGGTAGGACAAATGAAATTATCTTTTAATAGCACTACAACAGTGTGAACTTAAAGACTGAATTACAGCAAAAAAGGTGAGTCTGCATATCACAGGAAACAAACGTCAGATGTTAAGAGAACCATACTGTCACATAGCAGTGGGTCTTGATATGATCCATCCAGAAACTACAAACAGATCCAGTTTTTGCTAGCAGCTCCTGCACTGCTCTCAAAGTAAAGGGGCGCACAAAACGATCGATTCTCAGGGAAGTTGTAGGAGGCTTCAGAGATGGCGGTACTGCAGTGTGTCAGAGATGACTGCTCACTTAAACATTGTTATAAAAAAGAAAAGGAAATCTAGAACATGAATCTTGCAAAGGCTCACCAATGCGCTCCTTTGGTGAATCCTCACTGATTGCAGAGTCAGATCTGGTAAAAGTGCGTTTGATGGTAGGTATAGATGCCTCATCAAGTGCATTAGAAACACTGAGATTAGGTGCCTTTCCCTCTGAAACTTTGACATTGTCAGAGTTCCATCTTCGCTGCCGCTTGACAGTCTCATTAGTCCCAGCACCTTCTGAAATTTGAACATTCATTTAATAGTTGGGCAATAAAATTTCCTCAAGCTGAATTATGCAAAAATAAGACATGAATGCCTGATCAAATTGCAAGTGTAATGTAATATAAAAATGCAATTACAAGTCATAATGTTAGCAGCAACCACCGTTACAGTTGTGCGCCAACACCAACAATAGAGTGGCAGAGGCGAGTAGAAATTGGAGAGAGATGATTATTATGGAAAACAAGAATTTGGGAAAAGATGATTATTATGGAAAATATGCAACATAATATTGTGGGACTATGCAGCCCCATACGCTCCTTCAGGTACAAAAGTTTTGCTGTTATGTGATTGATTGAATACTTAACATCAATCCAAGTATCGATGATGGTTAGATACAGTCATCAGGATCAGTGAAATAATAAGATCTGCCTGTTTGTGTCCGTCTTTTTCATATTTATAGATCACTAGTGAATGATCCCTTACATTTCTAGACAAAATTCGTATAGATAAATAAACATAGGAAACAAACGAAATCGTCTAGCTGTAGTAACTTTAAGATGTTGCCCGGAAAAAGCTGGGCATAAGGAAGTCATTAATGCTGCATAACATTATCAAAAAATCAGCCAAAAAATGAATTTGTAGACAAAATTAGGAGAAGGAAAAGAAAAGAAGGCACTGATGACATATACAGAAGATATATCCATTTGCAGAGCTAAAGATGTACCTTCAAGTTTCCTCTTTTCGATAGAAGCTTCCACTCTAGGTTTCCTCTCTTCAACAACATCATTCTTGACAGACGATGGCCTGCTGATGCCAGCATCAGGCAGGACCTCATCCTTCACATCATGCTCCTCTCTCTTTTCTTCCATACACTTAATATTGGACTCGATGACATTCTTATTTTCGGTCACATCCTCCTCCATTGACTCCTCACTTGAGCTCCTGTCTAGGTTTAATTTCTCTGGAGAACCTCCATCAGCACTATCATCTTTCTTGCTAGACTCCACATTAGTGGTAGCAGTACATTTGTAATCTATTTCTTCCAAAGAGGCCTGTTCCTTAACAGGCTCTTTGTCATCACCACCATCCTTTGGATGTAAATCGCCATCTAAGGGAGGAGGAATGCTGGACGATGGCTGTTGCACCATCTCCGGCTTAACAACATCTAGCTCTAAATCAAAGTTATCAGCATTCAAATTACCCTTAAGATTATTATTCTTTTCAGTAATTGACATAGATTCAGTAGAAATTGACTCACACTTTACTATAGACCCTAAGTCTGGGCTAACCTCAGATACCTGATTGTTTGGTTCAGTGGCGATGGGCTTGCTATCCTCATTGGCGGGATCAGTATGCTCGCGCTCGTCATCAAAGTTTGAACCCTGGCCAGCAGAATCATAATTGTCGGTTGCAATATTAGTTGTAGTTTCTTGCAAGATATTTGACTCAACCTCCATTTCCTCAACTGCTTTTTCCGCAACTGACGCATCTGGTTCTGTATAAGGCCTGGTATAACTATCTTCAAATTTGATTTCTCCTTTGACATCTGAACTGCTCTCTATTGCTGGTTCTGTAGCAGGCGCTAAATTTGGATCTTCAAATTTGATTTCTTTGACTTCTGGGGTACTCTCGGCTGCTGCATCCGGTTCTGTAGGAGACACCATATTGGCATCTTCAAATTTGATTTCTTCCTTGACTTCTGAAGTGCTCTCGGCTGCTAAGTCCGGTTCTGTAGGAGGCACCATATTTGCATCTTCAAATTTGATTTCTTCCTTGACTTCTGAAGTGATCTCGGCTGTTGCGTCCGGTTCCGTAGGAGGCACCGTATTTGCATCTTCAAATTTGATTTCTTCCTTGACTTCTGACGTGCTCTCAACAGTGCCATCTGTTTTTGCACCTCCATCTATTTCAACAACTTTATCAGGAACAACCTCTGTATGATCTTTCACCACCAGCTGTGCTTCTTCCTTCTCAACATAATCCTGGGGATCTGAATTAAGGTTAACCCCATTATCCATTTCTTCTTCTTCTTCTTCTTCTGTTGGTGCTGCCTCGATACGAAGCGCTTCATCCAGCCGCCTGATCAGATCATCTTTCAAGCCCTTTATTGGCAATTTCCTTCTCCTCAGCTCCTCCTTTAACTCGGTAACCTTCCATTGATCGATTGGCTTGTTGTTGAGCACAGGGTATGGCGACGACATCCTGTCCAGTTGCCCGTAGTTCGACCTTAGTAATCATATGAAAATTTTCAGGTAGTGCAAATGTAATGCATGAGATAAGTAATAATAATGCTCCCACGCATATTTAAATATCTATAAAAGAGAAAAATAGTAAATGAAAAAAGGGAGAAAAAAATGGCCATTTCCAACATTGCTTCAACTAAGCACAAATTTTTAGATTAAAGCGAAAATGTAAGTAATACATCGCAAAACACCATATGAATCTAAACCTTTATAGATGGATAATAACTCTGATCTAATAAATCATAAATGATTAGCATATGAATTACTTAAAGCAAAATACTTTTACAACAATCAAACAGTCCAAAGCCTAGCTCTCAAATACATGCAGATTAAGCACTCAAAAAAAAAAAAAAAAAATCCCCTAATGCAAGCTCAAAAATCTCATCTTAACTATACAATATCATTCCAGAGAACTCACCAAACAATCTGCTTCAATAACCAAGTAAGGGCAAGAGATTTAGAGATCAGAGCAGAGTCGAAACGAAAACCCTAATTCGAGAACACAAAATAGGCATTAGAGGGTACCTCGATCAAATCCACTCCGAGAACACTTCGAAGTATCCCTACAACGATTACGGCCAAATCACCGAAACACGCATCTCCCCTGGGGAAAAAAAAAAACAAAAAAAGTAAAAAAACAACCAAAAAGTTGGATTAGAAAGGCGCGAAGAAGGATTAGAGAATGAGGAAGGAAATTGTAAGAAAATCTCCAAAAAAAATTGTCGAATTAAACAGGAGAAATAATCGCACTCACGATCTAGGGTTTCGCCGCGCTCCTCTATCGGAAGAGCCTCGAACAGCGCCCGTGTGTGTGTGTGTGTGTTTCAGTGTTTGTGAGAGAGAGAGAGAGAGAGAGAGAGAGAGAGAGATCGCATAACACTTATTCGGGTTTTGGTACGGGTATTAGGAGGAGCACTATCATCCGAACCAATCTACTGTGCTGGTGCCGATCCAGCCGTTTATTTTCGTGATGATATTATCCTACCCGTTAAAAAAATGCACGGCCGAGATTGCATGCGAATCGTTGCTGATCCGATAAGGGAATGAGATCAGATCCGGATCCGATACTTTTTATTGGATCAATACCTTATCAAATTTCGAGCTGGGCTGGACTGGTCATTTTATGGGCCCATTTCCCACCGATCCGTTAATAAATTTTTAATGGTGGGTATATAAAATAACCATTTTGGCCTTACAAATTTGTTTATGCAAAAACTATTTTTATTTCTCTCTCTCTCCTCGCCTTCGTCGCTGCACGTGCAGTGTGCCTCATTTTGTTGTAACCAAGGGTCTCGTCTTCAATGTTGCTGCTGCCATAGGTCTCGTTGTTTTCATGGATAAAAAGAAAAATGTGAGAAAGATGACATGGCTCGATATTAGAATAAAAATTATATATATAAGAGGCAAAAAGTTTATTTTAACCTTTAGCTAATTGTGATTAGGTTTTTTTAGCTCATGATTATCTAAATTTTAATAACAGAAGAATATATTTGCATATGAAAAAACTTTTAAAGAGATAAATCTGATAACTTAAATTTTGTAAGGATATATTACTACTTGATAGCCTTATAAGGAGGCATACGTAATTATTGCTTAATTTTAAGCCCGAGCCCGGTTTACCGGATCAGGCCAGTTTTGTAAATCATCTAATGATTTCTCTAAGACCCATCAAAGAACATTAGTCTTATATCGAATACAAATTGGACTTCGTTTGGGACTATAGGGAAATTACGTTACGTGCGAAAGTACGATAAGAAAATACTATATTTGTTTCCGTATATAATATTATGTTCTGCATATCACGATGAATCGATAACGATATATTTTCTGTGGTCCTACGGAAGAACACAAAAGTATGTCCCTACATATTTATACCCTGACTCCATTTCATCTGATAGCGTCAGATAGACCCTAGTACCAAACCAAATCTTAAAATCTTAGCCCCATATACAGCATCTATATTTGTTTCCGTATATAATATTATGTTCACCCTGACTCTATTTCATCTAATAGTGTCAGATAGACCATAGTACCAAACCAAATCTTAAAATCTTAGCCCATATACAGCATTAGAGGTTTTCTGCCTATGGGCTTAAGCTTTTGATTTTTTTTTTATTTTTATTTTTATTTTTATTTTTATTTTTATTTTTGTGAGAGATAGGTAGCACACTACCCGTTTCGTTTATTTCATTTAGAAATAAATTAAGCTGGAAATGTGAATTAATTAGAATTCGAACTAGGGATCTCGGATACCAACCACCAAATCCTTTACCACTTGTTCTAGGGACGGTCGGTTAAGCAGAACTTAAGTTTACACTGGTTTAAGTTTCTTAGCATGCGAGGCCTAATGGATTAGGATAGTGTTTATAACATTCTTTTTTATATTTTGACAATGCCGACACAAAGTTATATCAATGGTTGGTCTAAGTCTACATTTTTGACTTTTGTTACATTTGAAGAATAATCTAAGTTTGGCATTTTTGTTAAGCATAGTTATGCATAGAGTTTTGTCAATGAGAAGATCTGAAGACTTTATACTGAGTTTTTGCTTTTATTTGAAATAGTCTTTGGGTTTATTAAGTACCTTTGAAATTTGTACTATTTTAAGGATAGAAATATATATGCATGAAAATTCATATTCGATAAAAGTAATTTTATACCAATTTGGTCTGACAATTGAAACAACTTCTGTACTAAAGATCAAGCGAAGTGCTCAAGAACTATATGTTTAGTGTGTTTTGTTATCAACTTGACTAAGAAATCAACTTTCGAAACTTAAAAGGCGAGGCTCAAAATAAAACTTTTGATATATATGCGTTTAAAAATGCTTCTGCAGAAGCTCCAATTATATTAAAGGCTTAATTACATTATTATTTTTTTTTTAACATTTTACAGGTATTTTCACCTTCTACACTATATCAGTTTATTTCAAAGACACTATTTAACTATATATTTTCTTAATCCCTACACCGTAAATAATAAATATACAATGCTAGATGAAAGTTGTTTAAAAATACTAATTACAAGTGTGACAGAGTATATATTCAACTCGTATTGACATAAAATCAATAAAATATATAAAAATAATGAAAAAAATATTTGAAAATTACTTGATAATTAGAAAGCTCTCAATGAGTCTAACATAGAGATTTATTTTATATATTTCCTAATATTTGATAAGCGGCTCTCAATAAAGTTGTTAAGATTTTAATATGAGAACTTAGCGAGAAAGAAGATAGTACAAGGAAAAAATGAAAAGAAAATAACTTAAAATACAGTACGTAATACAATAATATTTTTAAATATAAATTATATAATATAGCAATTGAAAATAGAGTAATGCTTCTATACTTTTTTTTTTTTATTACCGTTCATATCACGCGTATTCAACGACTCAGATTTAGTTTTTTTAAAATTGTGACCTGCAATAGCAGGTCACTTTGGGAGAGTACCGGTTACCAGGTACCTCAAAAACAAGGATATTTTGTCTTTTAATACATGAGCATTTAGTCATTATACATCTACTATATTTTCAAAATCTTTTTTTCTTTGTTTCCTTTTGCTCTCTCTATCTTCCTTTCATAATTTGGCATTTCATATAAGAAAAATTTCAAATAATTTGACAATATGATCATTGAATTTAAACTTTAAATAGTAATATAAATTTCTCTAATTAAATTTCACTTTTAAATTTAATTTTAATATTATTTCAAATTATATTTTAAAAATTTAAGTTTTATATAAATATTTGAAATATGATAAACAGAAAATAATGTTTGAATTCCAGTCTTCTAGTTTAGGTTTGATTTTGGGTTCGAAAATTGATCAGTTTTGAATTGGATATGATATTTTGAAATCCGTCGAGTTTGGAAATAAGTTTTGTGATTGTTAGTCGATTCGATTCAATATTCTACTATTTTTTTCTCACCAATAATTCTAATTTTTATTTTATATTTAAAAATTATATTTAAAATATTTATTAGCTCTACACAGTTAAATTATTATTCTGTTTAAAATATTTATTATCTTTACCGGTTCCAAATTGTTTAATGTTATTCGGTTCAATAGGTTAAAATCAGATTTCTTGATAGAATAAGTCAAAGTCTGATCAGTCAAATCAAATCGGTTCCAACTAGTTTTAAATCATTGAATTTAAAATTTAAATAGTAATATAAAATTCCTCTAAGAAATCTAGTTGTAAAATCTTATCTCTAAGTTTTTATGCATTACGTTTTAAACTGATGCGAGTAAACTGTATTTTTAAATCTTTGTAAGAAATTTAGTTTTTAAATAGTAATATGAAATTCCTCTAATTTAAATTTCACTTTTAAATTTTAAGTATTTAATTTTTAAAATTTAAATTCATCGTATTTAGAAATAAAACTATTTCTAAAATTTCTATAATTTAAATTAATGCATAATTTGAGAAACACTAAAACATTTAAAGTAGATTCCTAAATTAATGCCTAATAACTTCATAAATTTGGTTAATCAATTAATTTCCTAAATTAGTACTAATTAATGCATAAATTTAGGACCTCAATTAAAAGTTTCTTTAAATATTGTATTATTTAATTACCAAACTAACCTTGAATAAAATAATCCTTTTACCTGCTAAGTATTAAAGTTATATTTTTACCCTCTATTAATCAACGGTTAAGATCTTTTTTATTTTTTTTTAAAAAAAAGTACCGAATCATTTCTCTTGAAAATAATACTAAATTAAGTATAGTGCAGTAGGATGTAATTAAGTCTAAATCAAATTAAAGCAGTGCTATCCTATTTTGAGTGTACATGTTACACCTTTCTAAGTCAATGATTAATTTTTTAAAAAAAACTAAACATTTAAAGCGTTCTCAAATTCTAGAATGGAGGGTGTACCATACTAATAAATGTACACTTTTTTTCTGAGGCGTACGTGATATGTCTATCATTTTTCATCAAATTAATTTTAAATAAAAGAAAATCAATTAATGTACGCGTTTTCTATCATATTGACCTTGAAATAGAAGGAAATTATTTAATCTTAAATTGGAGAATTTCCAAAAGAAGCAAATTCTCCCCCCACCATTTAATTAATTAGCTGGAGCAATGAATACAAACCATTTAATTAATGCACACAGAACCATCCATGTTGAAGAGACACACACACAGTAGTAGCCACAGCATCCATGTACATTAAACAAGGTCAAAATGCACAGAGACCACTCAACTATAGAACATTTCCAAATCCATCCCTCGCTTGTCAACTCCTTACTTTTGACCGTGTTAATTTTTCCACGATTTACAAATTCAGCTCAGAATGAGAATATAAGTGTCGTGGCACGAGATCGTACTGAAAATTTTTCGGCACGGTACGATATCGATCATAAAAATTTATGTATGCCGACACATAATAGTATGAAATATTTATTTTCATTAGCAACAAAATATTCTAACTTTTATTATATATTTTTTATTAATTTTTTCAATTTTATTGAAAAAATTACTTATTAATTTAAAAAATAGAGGATTTTACGCTGTGTCATCGGCGCGGGGACTGTGTCGTACCAATATCTTATTTACACGATACGGCACGTACCGATGGACACTTAAATTTTTTGTTCAGAAGCGCACCACAAATCGAATCGATTGAAAAAAAAAAACATAAGGGAGTGTTATTCAAAATGTCGGGGGCTTGTTTCAAATGGGCCACAGTTGAGGGTCCTCCATACAATTTTACGCAGAAAAGTTGTCCCCTGAGCCCGGTCCATAGACCCGACCACAGTTTGAACGCAAATTGAAGGTTTGAGGGTTTTATGGGGCCAAGTTTTTAGAGTTTAGGGTGGACCCACACGCACACGTCGAAGAAAAATATAAGCCTCCTAAATTGCAATATAAGTTGTCATTATCAGTGGTAGATCAGATCCAGGAAACAACTGGTGCATGTGTAAATCACATCTCAATTTTTAAGGATCAATTTTCTCCAATTAAAATCTAATATTATGTAAATAATCCATGCATAAAATATCATAGGTTAAGTTTGTTTATATATTATCGAAGTATCAAATAGTTCGAAAATTCAGAAACATGACCATTGTCTCATTTGTAAGAAATTAATATTTGAATTTTATAGCTTTTAATTAGTTGACATCGAGGAACATGAAGAGTAAGTTACCCAAAAGATAGTTACCGTTCATGAACGCAATGTAACCCTACTTTTTCAAAATTAAAAGAAATGTAGCCTACAATAACTATCCTACTTTTGCCATATCTTTTAAAGTAATCAGGAAATATTTTTAATTACCGTCTAACTACCAAAAATTCAATACCTATTTTTAATTATTCAACTATTTCCTTTTGTGAAATTTAATATCTATTGTTAGTCAGTAAGACGATCACTTGTATTATTCTAAATTCAGCAAACTTTTTCACACTTGATCTGAAAAGTGCCTTATATTTTAAAATAGAGAAATTTTATGGTTTATAAACTTTTTATATGTCACAAAATTCATCAAATAAAATAGATTTCGATTTTATGGCTAATTTCATACAGATTCCTGAAAACATACTGAATGATAAATATATTCCTACAAAGTTCAATTTTTATATATTGTCTCTGCAAACGTTATGATATTTTCAAATTAATATGTTCCTGCCGTTAGAATCCGTTAGAAAAATTTAGTTAACCATAAACTAAATACTTAAATTTGATAATTTTTCACATATTTATCCCTTTATATCATCATACTGTTATGACTGTTGGAGGGATATATTTGTGATGACAAAATTAAAAATATAAATAATTCTCTAACGATAATAAATCAGAAGAACATATTTGAAAATATCAAATTTTTTCCGAAAACAATATATGAAAGTTGAACTTTGTACTTTGTAGTGATATATTTGTCATTCACTACACGTATGAATTATGAAATTAACTTCTCTCATAAAAGTACGGGTGTAGGAGACGTACTTATACACCGGGTGCACGCAATAACTGCCACCTGTTGACTTTGTCTTAGACACACCAAATCCAAGGCCCGGTTTTTTGTTCGCTCGTAAACTCCACACGAGCCCGTTCTTGTTCCCCCCAACTTGGTTCATTGAATAGGGACACTTTTGACCTTTCCACTTGTCCCATCTTTTCGTCCCGATTCCTAATTCGTTCCCCTCCGCTCACCGTGGCTAATTTATATTTATATATTAAAAAAAAGCTCATATTTTTCTCATATTTTTAATTAAAAATTGTAGACTTTTCTCCTCCGTCTTTGTACGAAGAGATTTTCTCTAATGATGGGGTTTCTTTTTGACTCGTGTGGAGAATTTTAGGAGGGACCTGAAAAGGACCTTTTTGTAAATAGCAAGCAATTTCGGGGGTGGTGGGGTGGGGNGGGGGGGGGGGGGGGGGGGGAAGAATAACTGGGCTCCAATTATTAACCATGAATGATGGTTTCAAGCTTCTTTTGCTGAGCTCTTTTTTGGGCTTTTAAAAGGTGAGATTTTGCACTTACAAATCTCTTTTTCTTTTTCTTTTTTTCCTCTTGTCCAATGATTCCACCTCTTGTTTTTAATAAGAAAAGTGGTCCAAATTTAGATTTTTTCTTTTTTTTTTCAGTTTTTTTTAAGTCATCTGAATCATGAGATAATATATACAAATCTATGATTTGAACTAATTCACTGGATTTGTATTGTGATTAATTTTGTTTTGCTTTTATTATTTTTTTAAAAAAATTAAGAGAGTTGATCTTAAAAAGACTCAGCTTGTGGTGCATGAATGTTGGTTTTCTCTCCTTAAATCAATTTTGTAGATATAATTTGTTTTATATATTTTATCCCCTGTTTTGGTGGTTAAAATGTAGAGATGGTCTCAGAGGAATTATCTTATCTTATCTTAAAATGTAGAGATGGTTACATAAATTTGCATTTTTTCTATGATTAGTCCAATTAATTAGTTAGGATATATTCATGTGCAGTTTGATTCTTGCAACATATAAAAATTTTACTTTTTTCTATTGAATTTCTTCTTATTTTCCTTTTTCAGAAAACATAAACATGTTGGATGGTGATAAAAAGAACAAAATGTAAATTGAAATTTATGATTATTAAACATATACAGCATCTTATATATATTCTGAATAGTTAGGGAACAGTTTGAAACATATAACAAAGAACAGAAAGGGTTATCATGATATTCTTAAGCACTTTTGCTAACTCTTTTATTGATTCCATTTGGAGATGTCACCACAACCATCAAAAGTGCTTGTTTTTTTCTTTTCGGAAATATGCGGTGAATAGAGAGACTGCTTGATCCTTCCACTTTGATATTAATCATATCTATTCAACTCAACAAATTTGTATCAATTTGAGGAGTTAATGACCTATTTCGTGACGTCGACAACTCATTTTGTTTGTGACCAAACATCCAAGTATAATTCTTGCATCTTCAATAATTGCATGTCTATTATAATACCTTATCTTTTCTATGTGTTTGAATGCTAATTATGTGATTAAAAATTGCTAAAGCCTAATTAGATGTTGCTCGGAGAAAGTGAAATATTTTTAGTGGCTTCAGGGCGTTCCTAACATGTCAAAGAGTGAGGTATCCTAACTTTGAATAATCCACTACAAAATATGCTTTTTCATCGGGCCTTGAACATGGTCGTGATTACGATCTAGATTCATCGCACGCGTGAATAGAATTCAATCCTATATAATGATGTTCTAGTCCTTAGTTAATGCATGAAATGCATTGGCTTCATTGAAGCAAACATTCTATTGAGTTTCTTTTTGATTTGTAGTTAAGTTTGTAATGAGATTGGTACTCAAAAGTTCAATAGAGATTCGTGTTTCGAAAGATAAAAACATTTGGTTTGATCCAATTTTAGATTGAGATAGCGATGGGCCGCTCCGTTTCTGACGAAGTCGAGAACAAGGAAACGGGCGCCGCCAACGTTTCTAACGCTTACCGCGAAATTGATTGCAACCAATCTGTCTACAAAGTTGGATTCCCTCCGAAGAAGAACTTCGTCACGGAGTTCGCTGATACATTCAAGGAAACATTCTTCGCTGATGATCCCTTACGCCCGTACAAGGACCAACCGAAATCAAAGAAACTTTTACTAGGCCTCCAGTTCATCTTTCCGATCCTCGAGTGGGGAAGGCACTATAATTTGAGCAAGTTTAAGGGTGATCTGATCGCCGGATTAACCATCGCAAGCTTGTGTATTCCTCAGGTAAGTATAATTCGACACAGATTATTCACATATTAGTAAGTTTCAATTGTTTGAGTGAACTCTTTAAGTCCTACCATTGTGTGTATGTCGCAAAATAGGATATCGGATACGCGAAATTGGCCAATTTGGATCCGAATTATGGGCTCTGTAAGTTCTATCAGAAGTGCACTTAGTAAAAAAAGAATCAGGAAATGAAATCCTATGATTTCTTAAACAATTTGAGATTTTAATTGTCGCAGACTCGAGTTTCGTTCCACCGCTGATTTATGCCATAATGGGTAGCTCAAGAGATATCGCAATTGGACCTGTCGCAGTTGTGTCTCTCTTGCTTGGGACGCTTCTTCAGAACGAGGTCGATCCGGTGAAGAACAAGGACGAGTACGTTCGTCTTGCATTTACAGCGACTTTTTTCGCTGGTATAACTCAAGCAGCACTTGGGTTTTTGAGGTAGGCACCTATACTCTTGTTATGCAATCACAATTTTCAGTTCCTAAGATCAAAACCAGTTTCAATTTCATCCTCGGTGTTGAGTTTCTTAGTTTTAGTAAAGCCACAGTTCTGAGTTTCTGATTCTTATATATATGTTCAGTAATTTTTGGATCTGCAAAAAAACATTTGATTACTGAATTAATATTTCAGGTTGGGTTTTCTAATAGAATTCCTATCTCATGCCGCCATTGTCGGATTCATGGGTGGAGCAGCAATTACAATTGCGCTTCAGCAGCTAAAAGGATTTCTCGGTATACAAAATTTCACCAAGAAAACTGATATTGTTTCTGTAATGAGATCTGTGTTCAGCTCAGCTCACCACGGCGTAAGATTCTCACCTTCTACTCTTCTTCTCTGTCGACACCGACGTAGCAGCAGTAATTACTTATATTTTCTTCTTATAATTGCAGTGGAATTGGGAAACTATACTGATAGGAGCATCCTTTTTGGCGTTCCTTCTTTTCGCAAAGTACATTGTAAGAGTTTTTTCCGCTTTATTATGAGGGGTTTATAGAAAGTATTCAGATATTCAAATAGTGTGGTTTTTTTTTAAAAAAAAAAAAATTTCTAACACTTCTTGCAATTTGAAATTAATAATAGGGCAAAAAGAGGAAGAAACTTTTCTGGATACCAGCGATCGCGCCAATTATCTCGGTTATCATATCAACCTTCTTTGTTTACATTACTCGTGCTGATAAGCACGGCGTTCAGATTGTAAGCTATCAACTCTCATTTCCAATCATTTACTAGAGTTAAATGATGTTTATTTATTTTTTTCTGCACTTTTTCAGATAAATTTTACTGTATTAATTGCAGGTAAAGCACATAAAGAAAGGTATCAACCCCTCATCAGTTAATCAAATTTACTTTACGGGTTCATACACTGCGAAAGGATTCAGAATTGGGGTATTAGCTGGAATGATCGGCTTGACGGTATGCTTTAGATAAAAATTTGTTATTCCAATTATTACCGATGGTTGAGTTAGTTCGCTCGATTTAACCGCAGCGTATTTTTATCAGGAAGCTGTGGCAATCGGAAGAACATTTGCTGCGATGAAGGACTATCAATTAGATGGAAATAAGGAAATGCTCGCGCTAGGAACCATGAATGTAATCGGCTCGATGACTTCTTGCTACGTAGCGACGGGTAATCAAATTTCCCTTATCAGCACTTCATTCATGAGCGGATTTTTAGTTGTTAAAATTGTAATATCTGAGTACAAATTGAAATCGATGGAGGTGAAAATTCACGGTAGTATATTGTCAAACTGGAAACTAGGAAGGAGAAATTGAAATCAGAGTCGAACTTCAGAGACCTAGACTCTTTTGAGAATTCAATTTTTATGGGTCTTTTTTTTGTCGGTTTTAAATCACAGGTTCTTTCTCGCGCTCGGCAGTTAATTACATGGCAGGGTGCGCAACAGCAGTTTCCAATGTGGTTATGTCACTAGTAGTATTACTCACATTGTTATTGATCACCCCTCTATTCAAATATACTCCAAATGCAATTCTTTCCTCTATTATCATTTCGGCGGTCGTCAGCTTAGTCGACTATGAAGCAGCATTTCTTATCTGGAAAGTCGATAAATTGGACTTCATCGCCTGCATGGGAGCTTTCTTTGGCGTCGTCTTTGTATCTGTCGAGATCGGACTACTAATTGCGGTAAGAATCAATTTTCACCTTTGAATTTGATTTCGAAACTTTTTGTTCGAATTAGACTAATTTTGCTGGTTATTTTTCTACTAGGTGGCAATATCACTAGCTAAGATACTTCTTCAAGTAACAAGGCCAAGAACTGCTTTACTTGGGAATCTTCCAAGAACTAACATATATAGAAATATTGAACAGTATCCGGAAGCGACGAAAGTTCCGGGAGTTTTAATTGTGAGAATTGATTCAGCTATCTACTTCACCAATTCCAATTATGTTAAGGAGAGGTACAAATTCACCATACAATCTTATAGTTTTTGTATTTTTGTGAAGTTTCTGAATTGAAAGAGGATTTGAACTAAATAAAAATCAGCAGTATCTTAAAAAACTCAGTACCAATTAATGTGAGTGAATAACTCTTGATCATCTTCTTTTCAGAATCCTAAGATGGTTGAGAGACGAGGAAGACCAATTGCAGACGAAAAGCCTACCCAGAATCAATTTCTTGATCGTCGAGATGTCGCGTAAGGAGGACGAAACAAAATGATGCATCCCTGCTTTTAATTTCTGACTCTTTATTTATACATACCTGAATGATGCATCTTTAGTTCTACTAACTGGAGTCTCTTTGCAGCCGTGACTGACATCGACACGAGCGGCATCCACAACTTCGAGGAGTTGTTCAAGACCCTCAAAAAGCGCGGTGTTCAGGTGATAAAAATGATTATGGTGCTATATATGATATGTGATCTATGATGTTGAGTCTTATCATGTTTAAACAATTACCTCAGCTTGTTCTCGCAAATCCGGGGCCTGTGGTGATCGAGAAGCTGCGGTTGTCCAACTTCACGGAGCTCATAGGCCAAGATAACATATTTCTCACTGTCGGCGATGCGGTGAGAACCTGTGCTCGAAAATCTATAGAAGAAGACACATGAAGAGCTGCTACAAGAGGAACTAAGATAAAAGTGCAGGGCTTAGATACTCAAGATGAATAAGAGGCCTTTGTACTTCTAGGAGTTAGAAGAACAAAACAAAAGCAGAAGCAGCAGCTACATATAAGGGAAATTGTTGTATGATGGATTTTGGTTGCAGGGTGGGGGGGTTAATTTGTTTGGATAGTTTGTGGCTGTGTTGAATTATTGAGTGGGGTAGCAAACATGAGTGCCACTTGCGCACTTACTAACTAAAGGTGATGGCTAATCTTAAAGTTGTTGGCCTCTTGCAGATTATGCATCAACTTTGAGATTTCTTTTTTCGGTTTTTGCTGTTCCTCTGTGTGTGTGTGTGTATATTTCCTGCGAGACCGAACTCTGAGGGCTTGTTTGGTTGTGCTTCTGTTGCCTGTAGTAGCGCCTTTTGTGTAGAATAATTCTCAGAAAAGCAAAAGCGGCTAACAAAATCAGAAGCTGGGATTTCGTGCTTCAACGCTTCGACAGGAATCACTTCTCGAATGGCATGTGTTTATGGCATTAGCATTACATGGTGATTACAACATTCTTTTGGTTTGCACCAGGTTGAGGCCTATTAGACCAATCATCATAACATACTAATCCCATTAATAGATGGAAAATTGTAAAAAATCACTAGGAATGTTGCATGATGGGAAAGAATCATCAATGAGTATGACTGATCATCTGAAATCGCATGTTCTAAAGATTTATTGATAACTTAACACTACAAAAGTAGTCCAATGAGCCTGTTTTGTCAATAGCAATTCCTTATTTTTCGCGTACAAATAATTATGAGGAAAACAGTAAACTTCTCAACGAGAAAGAGATCGTAGAAACTTTACATTTATTCCCATCTTTTTCTTTTTTTTTTTTGGGGTACTAATCGTTAGAGAATCGACGAAGACATGCATGGAAGAGCAACTTTTGCATCAACAACAATTCATGCTCTATTACTATCACTATGGAAGGAGAAGATCTAGAGAAGTAACAAGTTCTACTACTACGCGGCGACAAGCGTAAATAGATTGAGTTTTGTTGCTTCAACTTTTCAATTTTCTCTTCTTCTTCTTCTTCTTCTTCTTCTTCTGCTGCTCCTCTTTTCGCTCCTTCTCCTTCTTTTTTAACTCTTCTTTCTTCTTCTTTTCTTTCTCTATCCTCCTCTTCTTTTCCTCTTGTTCTTGCTTCTTTCTCTCTCTTTCCTTCTCTCTTCTCTCCTTCTCATCCTTCCTCTTCTTTTCCTTCTCCTTCTCCTTTCTTGCCTCTTCCTTCTTCGCTCGCGCGCGCTCTTTCTCTCTTCTTTTTCTCTTCTCCTCCTCCTCCTTGCATCCTCTTAGGAGTCTTTTCTTTATGAAGAAGCACATCTTCTTTTTTCTTTTTTCTTTTTTTGCATGCACCAATCTCCTCCATAAAAGGTGAGGCCATATTTATAGTGTAACTTTGTAACCCTTCTCTTTCCCCCCCCCTCTCTTATTTGTGGATAAGGTGTATAGCTTTTGTAACTTTAGTAATGTTGGCCGGCTACATTGTAATACCATGTAACCAGAAAAAGGAAAAAAGCAAAAGACAAGCAAAAAATTTCTACAGAATATTTTATATGAAAGGAAAACATTATAAAGGTTTAATTTCTATGGAATAGTGCATTTGCAGTTTCTCATCCTATACTAATTAAAGTATAAAACACTTGGTTTCACTTTTGGTTTGTATTTTAGTTTTTCGTGAAAACCAATAATTCAAAAACTAGTTACGTGCCATATTTTATAAACCACAGAAAGATAAAGTACAAAAAAAAAGGCACTGGTTAAGTATTGTATTTTATTGTCATGTGTTTTACAATAATAATTTTGAACACTGCACTGCATTTAATAGTATGAAAATCTAAAAGTAGCAAAGTGTTATATGTTTAACCGTGACTATATTTTACCATCCCCAACGGTATATAAAAATATAAAACTTTGCTTTCATGTTTGTCTACATATTGTTACATAAAACTAAAAAAAAAAGTGCGAAATGATAAAATGCCTGAAATAATAAAGAACCATGTTATAGAAATACAAAGAAAAAAGTCTTTATTGTAACAGATACACCACATAAGATATATCTAAAACTGATCATATTATGCCATGTCAGATGGTAAAGAGTTTAATCAGAAACAAATTGTAATTTTATACCGAAATGATGCTTAGAAAAAATATTTGCTCCTGTACTTTTATGCAATGTAAAAGTATTTGGTTGGACAAACAAAAAAAAGAAAAGAAAAAGGAATCTATTAAAATAAAATTAAAATTTAAAAAATAATAACATCCGACCTTAGCTCAGTTGGCAGAGCGGAGGACTGTAGTTGGAATCATCAGCCAATCCTTAGGTCGCTGGTTCGAATCCGGCAGGTCGGAATTATTATTATTTTTTTTACTTTTTCAATTCATATTCCCAAAAAAAAATTGAATATAATTTTTCTCCAAGTTGAAAATTTTATTATATTTTCCATTCATATTATCCTATTTAGGAATCAGGTCCATAGAAATACCACTAACAAACCGTCACAATAGAAGCATCAACAAAAAAACAAAGTAATTTCCAAAAATATCTTAAAGAAAAAAAAAAGAAAAAAGACAATGACAATCCTCAAGTTACACTTAAGTGCTAGATAAAGAACACTTGCCTATAAAAATAAGAGTCTCTCCAAAGCAATTTCATAATAATAATTGTAACTACTCTACAACCTGATCCCGCACAAGCATCAATCATTATTATATACAGTTGCGACCGAAAAGAACCGATAAACAGGGCCGGTAACAAAGCGGCTGCTGTTAGAGAACAAATCCTTTAATTCCGAATGCAGTGTTCGTGTTTCTTCTATTCTCTCGTCTGCGAGAATTATTCGGCTTTAATCAGTAGCTTATTCCGATCAACAATATCATACATGTGGTCCTTGTCGATCGGTCAATCAAGAATCTGTTTGAGTTCTTCGACTAATTGCGTTCTTCTAGAAGGATCCATCTGTAATAATGTCCAAGAATAAGCATATCAGTAAGTTTTATATACGGTAACTGCTATGATTCATGCAAGGTTACAGGTTTCTTCCACCAAAAGCGAATCGAAAATGAAGCTTAGAATATCTTTGAAAACAAAAGGTAAATAACAATGCACGTAAAAATACGATTACAGAGGGAAATAAGAGGAATAAAAGTTAATAGAACATAAAACACTACTTAAAAATCAGATGTGGTAAAGTTCATTCTATAATTGGAAACTGGTAACTTTTTGGTGTTAATAAGAAGCCAAATTCTTTTGATACAAGAGAAAAGAAAAATGTACATCTACACCCCCTGCAAAATTTCCTACCTACATTTATATATTTATGCAAAATAAAAAAAAAAATTCATATGTACTCTACATTTTAATTTTTTATACGTTCCCAATTCTCGGATGTTTCCAACTAAAAAGTCTTTTTCTAAGAAACTGCACTTTTGAGGGGCATACATGAAGATTTCAACTTTTATAGGCAGATGATTTTGCAAGATAAATGTAAAGCAATACTAACCTTGCAGAGAAGAGCAGAAAGGGCTTGAGGCAAAGCTTCCAAATCCGAACTTGATTCACTGAAACTCGAGAGCACTTGGAATGCTTTCTGAGCCCTTAAATCCTTGAGATAGCTCTCATAGTTTCTAGCGTCATTTTTCCATTTAAAGAAAGCCTCATCATCATCCCAATTATTGTAGTCTGCTTCACCCGATTGCGAAGCGGAAAACCACTTCTTGATCAAACCCATCGCAGCTTTGTATGAAAGCTGCTCCCCAGCAGCATCCCTAACACTCTTAACAAGAAGTCCTTCGGAGACTTTTCTAAGCAATCTTTTATAGAAGAAGTAGCGACAATTCTCCCAGTCTACTACTTCTCTAACCGCTCCTTTGGCCGCCATTCTCAATGGAGTATCATGCAAGTCGGCAAACTTGGTGGCAATTTGAGTGTATATAGGCAACAGCTGCTTCTCCCTCGACATTATCCTCTTCTGAATGGATTGTACCTCGGCTTGGTTTCCATCTTCGTTGGCTTCTTTGAGCTTTTCCTTCAGGCTTCTGACTTCTGGGTCAAGCCGTCCCATGCACTCAATAAGCTCTTTCGACCTGAACTTGATCTCAATAAGCCCTTCCGGCTCAAGCACATTGCCTCTTGCTGTCCTCTCCGCATACATCTCAATGTGATCTGAGTTGATCTTGCTATCCACCACGACCCACGCACCACCGCGAAGCTCTCCACTCATAGGAATGTAAACAAACACAGGCTGCTTGTAAGTCCTTAAGTTCTCAACAATTGTGGACCCTGCTTGAAGAATCCCTTCAAATAGGTCTCTCTGCCCACCTGAAAACCCTCTCCAATTAGCAAGAATAAAGAGCGGAATTTCTTCACGGTTAAAATCCAATAAAGCTTGAGAGGTTTTAGTGGCAGAGTCGGGGAACCAAACTTGGCCAGCTTGTGGGACCACCCTTTCGTGCGAATCGAGCTGACCTGGATCAGCTGGTATGACTTGCATTTGTGTTTGGGTTTCGACGGCTATGATCCCCACGGGAATTCCACCAAGTTTTGCTCTTCCCGTTACCACTGTCTTCGCCCAACCTTCTAATGTCTCTATGAAGCTATCTTTGTCGAAAATGCCCCCTAACCAATTTCCTTTGCTGTCTTGAATCCCACTTATAGCCGCACGTGGCTCACAGGAATTCTCCGGGAAGTAGCCAATTGGTCGCTCAGGTGGGTCCATGGGCCTTGAAATAGGGAGGGGCCCACCTACAAACGGAGGAACATAGCTAAGCCACTTCAAAATGGCCGAAACACCTTCAAGATCATCTGAAACTGTTAGATGAACGACCCCATTTGTCGCCATAATCTTTGGTCCACCAAGTTGCATATGGGAGCTGTACACTTCACGGCCAAGGAGCTTATTGAGAGTAGGAAACCCAGTTAAAATTATAGGCTGGTCCAGGCGCTGAATGCATCTCATGCCAAGCCTAGCAAGATAAGCTCCGATTCCAACAGTTCGACCAGTGACATAGGTTAGAGTGAAGGTCTCTGTGTACGCCCTAGAATAAGCACTTGCTATGGCCCCGCTTCCTGATAAATTCTCCACACCGAGTCCGTCCTCCTTCCCGACTATGGAATCAAGGACCCATCTAATTTCACCGCTTTCTAGTTTAAGTTCGTGAGCTATGACTGATGAGCTGATTTTCATATAGTCTTCGGGAGTGAGATACATGTAATGAAAGCCACGCTCTGGACTCAAGTCATCAGACCAACCAACACGAAAGCAGGACTTTACTTCCTCCGCCAACCCAATTCGCGCACCTGCGTTTGCTGCTAAGTAAATAAGGGGGAGCTTCTTCTCACATGCGAGATTGGTGACAGCATCAAAGAAAGCATCTTCTCTGGGACCAAAAGAGCCGTGTTTGAATGTACAATCATTTGCGACGACTATGATATTTCTTCCATTGGGGAATTCTGGTGTGAGCATCTCTACGGACCAAGCAACCATGCCCACATCATTTAGACCGGGGGTACGGTCAACAAGAATTAAAGGAGTACCCCATGCTCCAGTTTTGTCAGAGAACATAAGTTCTTTGACTCTGAGAATATCACGACCATCTCCCGGAGCTTTGACTTCTGCTTGAGAGTAAGATGCCCATGACTGGCGAAGAGCAGTTTCAAACACCTGCACACAAAACATTTATTTTTAAGGATGTAAAAAAATTTCCCAAATGGTTTTTATGCATACAAAGGAAAAAGAAAACATTGTTGTAATATAAGAATACAGTTTAGGAATCACCAGTGGAAAATCGTAGCAATACGTGGTGTTGGACTTCCTAGCTGCTAAACGTTTTTGATCAATAGGACCCAAAGGTTGATATAGAGCAGATAACGGCACGCCATGCAAAGGACCAGGCACCGAGGTGGCAGAATGGTAAACTAGTTCGTGTGATTTGTTGTCCTCCAATTCTCGATAGACCTAGTAGAAAAACCAAGAAAGATAAATCTACAACTGGAAGTATCATAGAAGACTCAAGAATGACTAAATATTTACAAGCCCAAGTACATCCTTAAAAGAATAAAATATGAGATATTTAGGCTTACATGTACAGTGCAAGTATGGCCAGTGACATTGGTCACTGCAATTCTCCAAGCACCATGAGCAAGCCCATCACAATCCAACCAAATTTTCATTTCCCACTCGCAGACAGCTAGACGATGCATCCTTGCCCCAACCAATTCATGAATCTTCAAAGCCATTTCTTTTAAGATCACTTGGACGGTAGCTTCGTCTTTGCAAGCATCCACATCAATTGTCCTATTAAAAGCAGAAATATGTAGAGTTGAGTTGTCCAGAAAAAAGAGCACAAAAATTTACTTACTTCATAATTTAAGGAAAAAAAGAGCATGTACAGATTACTGACCTTGAATAATTAATAAGATCATAAAGTTGCTGTTCTCTCAATATACACAAATACATGTGGGAGTGATCAGATCTGATGGTGGTGTTATGAACGTGAAGCTCTAATTCTTCCAAAGCTGCCATTAATGATCTCAATATGCTGGATGCTGTGAAGGATAAAGAAGATTTGGCACAGCTAATTACTGTATTAACATCTTGGCTTGATGAAAATCCACTAGAGAGTCTAGGTTGTCTGACTAGGGTACGGAGAAACATCCTCTGGACCCGTGCCTGGGGATCGACAACAGTGTATAGGTGCCACTGCCGATCTCGAGATGGTGTATACTGTATTTTACCATAACCTTTCAGCTTTTCCTACAATAGAAGAAAAAAACAAGAAGAAAGCTTTCAATCCCAACTGTTTTCCTGGTGGAATACATGACAACAATGATGCTACCGCAAATTGGCACAGAGAGTAGGAAAACTTGTAGCTTCATATATATGGGGCTTTTACATATAATCCTTGCAAAATCTTCAATTTTTAATTTGTACCTGTGTAAAACCTAAATTTTCATTGTAACACTTGAAACGCAGTTTTTACAAAAATACATATATCTTAAGTTGGGAAGCCAGCCAAATCACAGGGGAAGTTGATTCTGTACAAAGAGATATTTTGAAGAGGGCTATTTCCTAAATACAATGGCACATATGTAAAAGAAAAAAAAAATCCAGCTTTTCAACGGTGCAAATCAATGCTCAGATTTTACGGTTGCGTTTTGATAGTTTTGCGATGGTGATAAATAAATATCTCAATGTACAAATACGTTACATACCACTTCAAGGAATGTAGATAGAGGAGGTTCCAAGTGACGAAGAAGCGGCTCTTCCTCATAATAAAGCTTTTCCTCAGACCAATGGAATGAGTGGCGCATAGGTGCTCGACCCTCATCTCTCTGTATGATGCAATTAATAACTCTAATGCCTGCATTACAGAGGTCAGAGCTCAATACCTTCTCCTTCAAAATCTTGGCTATTTTGTTTATCCTTTCCTGGGCCTGATCCTCATCACCACTGCGAGAAAGTTCAGTTTACATGGAAAGTTAAGCAGGAATTCACATAAGTTAATATTTCAGGATAAGGTTTTTAAATCATATGACAAGAAGTACACACCTGTCTTGAAGTGTACTCATTTGATTATTAATGCCAACCAATGCAACATGCAGCATGTTGCCTTGACTAGCGTGCCCAGGAGTCGCATTTGAGATTGATTCATTGTCTGCTGCATAGTTTAAACAATGTGTAGCCTCCTTCAAAGCAACACTGATTGCTGTTGGCAGAAATTGAAGAGATTTAATGATGACCATTGCACCCCATTTCTTCTCGCAGTGTTTTTCTACTAACATTTTATCGGGCATTGCATCCTCAGTCCCATTTCTTTTCTCAATATGCTCCTCACAAAACTCCCAAAAAGCAATCAGACCTGATCTATGCCATTGCATACGCACGCTATCCTTGACGAGGTAGGGCTGCAGAAATTTTTTTTAGTCAGGAATGCTATGAATTAATAATATATGTCAATATCCATATAGAGCTTTTTTGGCCTGAGTGAAGCTCTTGTAAAAGTGCTTCTTCGAGTAGAGTAGTTCGAAGAAACACTTAAAAGCTTTTTCACTAAAGTCTAGTCTATAGCTTCTTGCTACACAACAGAAGTTGAAGCTTCAAAGTGGGACTTCCACTCTTGGATCCAGAAGCTCACTTTGATCTCTTACCACAGCAAAAGCTCCAGACCATCTGTTGGCGAACTGCAAGTTTCTAGAAGATTTTGCCTTTTTGGCGTTGAGAAGCTGCCTTACAAGCCATGCAGAACAGAAATTAGGCTTTGTTTGGCACTGTTGAAGAATATGGTGATACAGTGCTATCAGAAGGACTAAATCAAAACCCCTAAACTTCTTTTAACATTAGAAGCAGAAGCTACAAATTGGAGCTTTGCTTTCAAGGCTCAAAATCTTCATTTCAGCTTATTGCGACAGTGAAAGCTCCAAACTTTTCTATTTTATGAAGCTAGAAGCATCTACACTGAAAGTAAAATCAGAAACAGAGTTGAACCTGAATAAAATTGAAAGCTTGATTGTACCTGATACAATCGGCGTATATACGTCTCCACCACTCTTCTTTGAAGGGTAGGGTCGCTGTGATCAAACAAAGCCACCAGGGCATCCTCAACTGCCAACGGAGCACTGACGAGATCCTCCATTCTCTCATTGATCGCCATTTTCCTCCTAGGGGTAGAGACACGCTCTCCTTCCTCAGTGAACATCTCTAGCTCCGAAAGACTTCTAGCAATGCTTGTTCTGAGCTCACTCAGTTTGGTTTGTTCGAGAAGTTGACTCGCTTTAAGTGCCAACTGCAGTTACCACATTCAAAAGCACAATATTTAAAAGAAAATTTACAAAATTCTAATTGTAATTTAGAAATATTTTGTGTTATGACCTCAGAGTAAGTAGTATGATTAAGAGCAGAAAATCGAATCAGCTGGTCCCTATAAGCAGCAGGGTTGGGGTAAACTAATGCTTCCATAAGTCGTAGTATCAGCTTATTTTTACTCCGCACACCCTTCAAAGCAGCGAATAAACAGTTAATGTTAAAAATGCTTTCGAATTGATAATTATAATAACATCAAAATTTGCATATAGCAGTACCAAGTGATATAAGTATGAGATTAAGTAAAAGGATAATTTGTTGCCCTCACAAGCAAATTACCTGATGGGACAAAACAATGTCTACAACTTTTCGGAGATCTTTCTTGTGTTGCAGACGAAGCCTTTCTATCACATCACCCTATAACCAAGAAATATAGCAAGTTCTCTCATGTGAGAAAAAGATAACTTAATTGAGTCATATTATTGATAATTGGCAAGACAAAATTTGAACCTAAGAAACATCACTTCAGATTTTTTTTTCCTATTGTATTTTAGTTACTGCTACAATTGCGACTTTTGAAAATGAAGCAGCATGAATGAACATCAACCTGAATGTTATCACTGAATAGTTCTTCAACAGACAGATACTCCTCGAAAAGAGACTGCACAATTACACGTGCATGGCTTTCTCTTCCACCCTCGTAAGACTTTACAAGACTCATAAGGGGTTCCACAAGCCTCTCTTGTGCAGCTCTATCTTTCTCAGAGCAGGAGGAGAGATGAGCCTGCAAAAGTACGCATTAAAGAAAAACCTTCTTGGAGAAAAAACAAGAAGGTAAAAAAACAGGTTGAAGAAGCCACTAGATGCCACTGACCTCGAGAACCCCTCTTAGTAATTTGGCAGGGAAATCAATGTTCTTCTTGGAAGATGAAGTTGATTCATACTCTTTATATTTTGTGTCCAACTGTATTGCATGTGAAGTGAAAAACATCTTAGCTCTACAA
Source organism: Ananas comosus (assembly GCF_001540865.1). Lineage (NCBI taxonomy): Eukaryota > Viridiplantae > Streptophyta > Magnoliopsida > Poales > Bromeliaceae > Ananas > Ananas comosus. The sequence goes on from NC_033621.1 coordinate 1,151,538, forward strand.
TTAAATAAGCCAGAATGAGAAATTGCTGAAGCAAGAGGCTAAATCGTACCTCATTCTTAAGATCTTTTGGGAGTCGAGTTGCCAATACAGACATGCTCTCTTGCCACTGGAGAAAAGGGAGTTCAGGACTATCTAAACAGTTCAGCAATTCTCGCATGACCTGATAAATACAAACAATTAAAGAAGAAGAAAAAAAAAAAGATCATGAAAATTAAAAGAAACTTCATTGACATCTAGCATAACAAACAAATGGTAATATATCGATTGAGGAAAAAAAAATAAACAAATTCAAATTTTGTTTTCTGGAAAAGAATCAAAGTTGTAGAGAAATATCTTCATCATTTTAGTCCAAAACTCCAAATTCAAATTTAATTTTCTGGAATTACATGATATTTTTTTCTTTTTACTCCGTGAAACATATTTTGGAGAGCAGGAAGATTAAGGCATAGTAGAGAAAGCAAGATAATTCTAAAGCAAGAAGTGACCTTGCAAACATCATTGCATTAAATGTTTTGATAAAATATCTAAGATGAAAACATGAAAATCCATCAAAATGAATCTTATTTAAATATTTTAATCCTTTTCTTTTCCTTACTTCTTGAATGTTATGTTCATAGCCTGCAAGAATCATTCGAGCAGCATTTAAACTGGCCGCACATCTTTGATGAACTTTGTCAGAAACTGCAGTAGGGGGTCCGAGTTTTGGAAATGTGCCGTGAAATGGTTCAGCCCTCCTCACAGCGGACGGATCATCAAGATCCAGCTTTGCTATAAGGTCCCCAGCCTGCAAAAAGTATTACCTTCGACTAATTAAAACAAGGAACTTTTATATATGTATACCTGCAAAATCATATCTTCACACATATATCCCTGTAAAATCTGAATTTTCATATTTATTCTTTGAGGTATCATTTGGTTCAGGAATAAAATTTTTTTGGTTATTCCTGGGATAGGTACAACTTTGGGGATAAACAGGAATAAGACCAATTTTACGTTTGGATGAAAAGTGGGTTATTTTCACGAATAAAAAAAATAGCTTTTGGGTAGTTAGAAAAATAGCATTTATTCTTTGAAGGTTTACTTTCTTACCAAAAATATGCTCAAGTTTGGGGGTCCTTTTTTTTTTTTTTTTTCTCTGAAGAGGGAAATTTCTGTATGTTCAAGGATAAGTATGTATGAAATTAAGATTCTGAAGGGCCATATAGTTAATCATTTACCTGCATCGCCTGGCCTTCAGACATCACAAAATGAATAACTCCAGAAGCAGGCAATAAAAGCGGCATGCACATCTTCATCACCTCAACCTCCGCATAAGGTGCATCAGCATCAACATGAGCACCATCAGAAACCAGAAAGCGGAGAAGCTTGCACGGTGTCTCGGCTACTAATTTAGATGGATCATGATCATTCTGAAACAAGAGTATAATATTTATCAATTTCTACTAAATGCTAGTACAGTAAAAATACATATGCTATTTTTGCGTCAACTACAAGTTAGAAGTGAAGTTCATGCTTTATCCAAAAGTAACAATATGATAGTACTCATTTAAGTTTCATCGCACTCTCCAAAAAATGTGTTTAAATAATTAGAAGCGAACTTTTAGTCTTTAGAAACTCATAATGGGTAAAATATAAAAATAAAAAGTGAAACTTTGCATACCTGCAGCAAGCATGTCCTTCCATCGATAAGAAGGCGAGTACCAGCAGCCTCATCTTCAGCATAGATAACATGGCTATTTCCATTCAACTGTTGAAAGTTGCCACTAGAGACAAGTTAGATAATGTTTGAGAGACAAGTAATTAAGAATGACAGAAAAATTTTATGATAACAAGAAAACAGGGAGAAATATTTGCCTGCATCAAAAGACCACCATCACGCAAGGTATGGATTTCTGCTTCAATCTCTGATTGGTTCATCCTCAATTTGTAGCTACCAGGTCCACCCCTCACCATCTCAATCTACCGTAGGATCCCAAATGATTAAAGCATGAAAAATATTTCAAAAGAATAATTCGAACAACTTAATGAATGTAGAGAATTACCGTGTATTTGCTCCCTTCGATATTTAAAGAAACAACTGAATTGACAAGTGATATGTGCTGCAATAAAATTTTATGACCGATTAAATCTTAGCATAAAAAAGGGGAGCAGAAACCAATATTTTAAACATAGTCTAGGGCTCAGCCATAGCATATGCTACCTTAGGAGGGATTTGACCTTTTACTAGATAGCCAACGTACTCTGAAACAATCGCTGCACTGCTTGTTGATGCTTTCTGATAGAATTAAAAGGCAAGTGATGGCACTCAGACTGGTTTAGTATATATAGGGTTGTTACAACTTACAAATTTAGTCTCAGAAGTTTGATCTCAATCTCATTTTAAGTCCTCAGAGATTCAGTAACAAATTTAGTCCTCAAAGTTTGTCCTGCGTGACCATCTGAAAAATAGACGGTAGACTAACCAAAGAACTTAAATTGTTAAATCAGACAAACTTTTGGGACTAAATTATTAAAATCGAGACTCTGACGATGTAACTGAAATTGCATTCAAAATCCAAGGACCAAATTTGTAAGCAACTCCTATATCTGTGTACAGAATAAAGCACTCTGTGAATTGACAACTATGTAGCTATCATTTAATTAAATATTCTTACATATAGAGCTCCTCCAACAACGGAAAGGTACCAAGGAGGCCTCTCAGCCCTAACCCGCATAGCTATTCTGCTATCCAACCAGCCAGTATGAATTTTATTGTCTCTATATTCTGTAGCCTGTAAAAGCAGTACATGAGAAATACTGGATAAGATATCCATCTCAGGGATAACATAGTGTAAAAATAGGCATCCTTACATTCAAGAGATCTATGGTATAATCAACATTTGTGCGAATTTCTCCAAGGATCTGGATCTCCTTTAACCCAAGCACCATATTAGCTACTGCTAAGGCCCTGGACTCCCCAAATGCAAAAACATGCCCTAGAGTAAAATAAGAGTTATAAGCAGAAGCTTTTCAAAAAGTTATTAGAAGAATCTAGCAATCTGTCAGCATTACGTACCAAATTGAGAATCAGAGAACTCATGAATCCCACCTCCAGACTGAAAATGAAATAAAAATTAGTTGTATATAGTATCTTAGAAATGGAAATATGCACTTTAGGTATTGGAAGGCATATCCCAAAGTTCTAACAAATATAATTCCAGAGCTATAAACTGGCCTACAGGTGAGAGGCACCATGGGTTAGAATTATACTGCTGTGATGCTATAGTGAGGAGCAAAAAGGAAAAATGTAAAGAAAATGAATAAGATGTTCCTTTTTACTCTATTTGGCACCATCATGGTTGAGAAGGAAAAAGAATACTAAATAAAGATCTAAATGAATACCTTACTCTATTTTGGCATAATTAAACCCACTTCTAGTTTCTTTTCAAGTGTAAAAGTTACCAACATAATGAAAATAACCACTTAATGAAAAAAAGATTACCAATGGGAATGGGGAAGGCAGAAAAAGTATTGTAGAGATAAGAGAAAACTAATTGAAGAACAATTTAAACTGCCATCGCCGATTTGCTTACTAAGATATGAAGAGAAGTAGAAATTAAGTATATAGGAATAAGCCAGCTGTCATTTTTAAATGCAAATGACTGCCTAGGTTCTAAAGAGAGTTTGTGCCAACATTAGTTCAGCCCGAAATAAAAGTCCAGCAACAGATGCAGCACAGTTTTATGATAATATAATTAGTAACAATAATAACATAACAATAAAAATAAATGTTTCATATCGGTTAGTCTTCCACATAAACATATCTATAATTTCCTTTTGCCATGTCAATAACCAAGTTCATACAGAAAAATCCAATCTATCCTACCCAAACATACCTTTACAGAGAAGTAAGCCCATACATTCGGCTTGCTTTTAAAACTCAGTTCCTGCAAACAATTCAGTCAAACTGATCAAAAGCTCGTTCCATATTACACTACATGTATAACATCTTTGTACAAAATTGTTACCTGCACTTTTCCACTTGTGGGCTTAAAACCATCATCTGGGTCCTCACTGGTAACCCTGACGGCCACACAATGACCTTTCGGCCTAACTGATTCTGCTTTATCAAAATCAAATGGGGTTGCAACAACTGATGTTTTTCTCCAAGCATCGTATCCTCCGCCATGGTCCATATTGTAAAAACGCCTGATCTCTATGAAATACATGCATAATAAAAATAAGAGATTTATCTACATTTATTACCTGTGCAAAATTATCTATTAGATTATATGTCTGGAGTCTGGACAGTCTGAACATGCATGGCCTTTAAAGTCTAAATCTTGCATCTATATAGTTAAACTTAGAAAATGCTCCTCTCCAAGAACTTTTTTTGATACATAATAAGGTACCTTTGCAAGAAGTAGCATTTTTTTATGGGAACATATGAAATACATAAAAAGGTATCTTTGCAAGAAGTTGCATTTTTTATGGGAATATATGAAAGTTTAGATTTTAAAGGGAAACATGCAAATAGGTGACTTTGCAGGGGTGTAAAAGCCCCTAGAAATAAACAAAAAATAAATAAGTATAACCCTTATGGACATTGGCCTTAAAAAATTAGCATACCTGGTATTTGCCAAAGAGGTATTCCCATTCCTACAGCAACTTGAGCTGCTGGTAAATTTATCTCAGCTATCCACTCAGTTACAGGATGTTCCACCTGAAAAGGATCCAAGTTAAAGAGAAGATAGAAGATTTATAAAAAAAGAATCATTTTCTTCAAGTGCAAGAGGCCAAAGAAACCTGTAACCGAGGGTTGAGCTCTAGGAAATAGTATTCGCCAGTTTCCATGCTGTAAAGATACTCTACAGTGGCAGCACCAACATACCCCACACATTTAGCAAGCCTCCGAGCTGCCTGCTCCAGCTGTTTCACGGTGTCGGGAGGAGCAACAGTAATTGGTCCCTCTTCAATAATCTGTTGAATATTCAGGTTATCTATCAATGTCCACTCATGGTTTTCATACAATAGTGAGTGACCAGGACTCTTTTGAACGGTTAACATACACCATCTCAGCAGCAATTCGGCCTAACTTTGGGAATAGCTCCTCGACTCTCACTGATTGGGTGTGAGGGGTTGGCGTGGTGCTAATGAATTAATCATCAGGAGTTTTTTGGTGGCAAGGAGCTAAAATGAGCTTCTAGTCCTCAAGAGCAGAAACTCAATTATCAGGAGTTTTTTAGTGGCAGGGAGCTAAAATGAGCTCCTAATCCTCAAGAGCAGAAACTGCAACTTGGAGCTTCTGCTTCTACAGCAAGAATTTGGAGATGATATTTCCGATGAAAAAGCTACCATGTTAGTGCTTCTATAAACATTTGTACTCAAACAACACTTCCACAGAAGCTCCATCCAAGTGAAAGAGCAAAGGTCAACTACAAAAAATCACTGGATGGTACTTGAGTGCATGGTGAACAAAATAAGTGAATAAGGCCAGTATAAATGCATGTCCGCAATTAAAGAATGAAAAGGAACAAGTTGATGTAAAAGATATATGCTTCAGCATATAAGGAAACTTAATAGGCGAAAAAAAAAAAAGGAGTTAAACAGAGCTTGCCTTTTGATGCCGCCTTTGCACACTACAGTCTCGACTGTGTAGGGCAGCCACATTACCATATTGGTCGCATAGTAACTGAACTTCCAAATGCCGACTCTACAGAAGGGAGGGGGAAAAAATCTAGAAGTATGTTCTATAATGAATTCCGAAGGCAAAAGGAAATGAAACAACGATTACCATAGGAGAAGCAACAATTCAGATAATAGGAAAAGCATTGGAACAGTGACAGTCAAGCTCAGAAAATTAGAATGTTAAGAAATCCTAACCTGTGCTGCAACCTTCATTATGAATATTGGTGAACCAGGAACTTCACCTTGCACTTGTTTGAACAATGCTCTCACTTCATCATCATTATGAACCTTGAGAATTAACTCAGCTTCATAAGTATCAATAGCAAACAGCACATCTGTTAAGGAAAAAGAAAAATTCTGACCAATTTTACTATAAGAGAGATAAAAGCAACCTTTCTTATCCCTTTGCCACCGCCACCCCAGGAAGCCTTAATCATGGCAGGATAGCCGACCACATGACAGCTAGCCACAGCTTCCTCTGTGGTATAAACACAAGCTTCTCTATATATTTCCTCAGGTATGGAGTCCAAGCAACTTTCCGGTGGAATTTTAACCTGTAACAACATTTTAAAGAGATAATCAATATACAAGTAGGAAAAATTGCACAATTCATATAAAATGTGAAACATTACATGTGAACCGCTCCATGGAAGGGTGGGTACTCCTGCTGCTTGAGCAATCAAAGACGAACCGATTTTATCCCCTAGTGCAGCCATTGATGAAGCTGGAGGCCCAAGAAAGATTATTCCTTTTGAACTCAGTGCGTCCGGAAGTTCTGGGTTCTCAGATGCATGGCCCCAACCAGGCCAAACGGCCGAAACATGGGTTATTTCTGCAGTCTGTTATGGTTTAAGATGTTATAACAATCATGATAACATAAATTGGCTATCATTTAAAATTCTTTAAAAGTGCCAAGGTCTCCAATCTTTCAATCATTAGAATTGGGTGCCTAACCTCTACAATTTGTTGCAATATTACCATTTCAACCAAATTCCTTCGTCAAATTACAAAAAGTATTCATGTAACCATTGTCGAATGACCACTTTTCAACTTTTGGACTTGTCTTAAGGAGATTACATGTCCATTACCATCAAATTTACAAAGGAATTTAGTAAAAAAGGATAAAAATGCAAAGGAACGCAAAAGTTAGGGGACCAATTATACCAATTTAGAGGTTGGAATCCTTGGAGACTAAACAGAACCTCTTAAATAGGCTGTGAACCCCCTGTTGCCATTTACCCATTTAAAGAGACAATTAGTCCTAGAAGATCAAATCAGCAAATGTAAATAGAACCAACCTCCACGATAAGTTGAACATTAGCATAGTTATTATTGTTTGTTCCACCAGGAACTTCCACAAATTGATCTGCAATCCTAATATGCTCCGCATTTATTCTCAAGTCTTCTGGTGTTGCCATAGCTACCAAAAGAATCGCTTTCTCCGATCCAAAGGTTTCCAAAGCCCATGATCTAATACTACGAATAAATTTAACAGCCGCCATTCCATTATTGGCAACCAATATGCTGTGAATGGGTGATTTACCACCGAGGGCTTGACAAAACTCATCGACCTTTAACAATGTAGCTGTGTGTTTGAGGTGAACAGTTCCATTCACTACTCCATTCATTTGCCAAGCTTCTGCCATGATTGGTGATCTCTGGCCTTCGGACATGCTGCACAAACAACTAGATTAAGAAGAAATGAGTAACATTATCCTAAAAGTAATTGCTCCAATTTGCAACATCTTTTTCTGCTATATAAGGAACTTATTTAGGAGATTTTGATGAAAAAAGCTGTACTGCTTCTCGAAACAACTACCGCCAAAGTGTTAAACAGCACTTCTGCAGCACCTCCAGCAGGGCCAAACAGCGACCAAGTATATATATATATGACCAGCAAACTTCTTAACAATAGTACTCAATGCTGTTATTAGCAAGGAGAAAAAGATATCTAGTACTATGAACTTATTAATGAAGTCCATGAGCTGTGCTTAGTCATTGCAAAATGTTGCTTAAAGTATACAATTTATTGTAACTGAAGATTGTATAAGATAAAGAGTTCAACTAAAGAGACTTGGTTATATACAGGAAGGAAAGATAAACGATGCTAGCTTGACTTGAGCATACTAAACATGGTAGATGTCAATACGAGATTGATTCATGTAAGCAAGCCCTATTAATTTACGGAAGAGAATGTTGTTTATGTTTCGCATATCATAGTTCACTAAGTTTGTGATACAACTCAACTGCTGATGCTTGTGTAAGTTATTTCAAGCTACTAAGTACATGCACATCCAAAAATCCAAAGGAATCTTTGACATCGAAAGACTCGAATTTTCTCATATACTATATTGTAATTGAAAATATTTTTAGATGCCAATCAACTCTTTATAAAGTCCAAATTCGAAGAACACAAATAAACAAATTTGTCACTTGCGTTGGTAACTCTGCTACAAAAAACTAGAAAACTTACGCATAACTAAATGGCATGAAAAAAACTTATGTTATCGACTTACTGTTGTAGCATGATTTATTCATCATGACAACAAAACAAAAAAGAAATAAAATAAAATAAACAATGACAAAGTAAGAACCAGTTAGTTCAAAATTGAAACTTTTCATGTAGATTCTTCAAAACAATGATTCTGTGACAGTTCAGATAGACTAGACCCCACAAATTTGCTCTCCACAAATAAATGTAAAGTAACTATTTCGACGGTTAAAACCAAAATGGTCTCTTAAGACCATACTACACAAGGACCTTAACAAGCACTACTACGAACAGTTCAACAACAGCTCAATAACACAGAAACTACACATCCCCAGCACCCCAAAAACGCGAATTTAAAACAACTAAAGCGGAACAAACGATACCAAATTTGCATTAATAAACCACGCAAACAAACTCAGAGAAAACCCAACAAAATTATAAAACCCAATTGTTTACGATAAGAAAAACCCAAAGAACCTAAAGCACACCAACAAATCAAAAAAAAAAAAAGGAAAATTTGAAACTTGGATCAACTTACATCAGAAAAAGGAGCACCACACCCCGAGATCTCAACAAAAATGGGAGAACCCAGATCACAATTCCCACTAAATTCTTCTTCTACGTGATCATTTACAAGAACCCATTTGCGCAGATGACCTATTCGACGAAAATCCACTGAGAGAAAAGAAAACAGTGGGGGGAAAACGAAAAGGGGGCGGATTATAATGAGAAGAGAGAGAGAGAGTGTAGAGAGAGAAAGGGGCGGGGTTAGAGAGAGAAAGTCCCCAACGGCTTTAAATGGGATTGGAGCTCCACACGACACCCTCCTCTCCTCGCTCCGGCCCAATGGAAATCGCTCCCTAGACCATGTCCACCACGTCATCCGTAAACCTGGATCGTCACTCGATCACCCTCGTCCGATCCACTGCTTGTGTTCATCTCTTCCGTCCAATAAATTTTATAAACAATTTTATCCTTAATTTTGTGAAATTTAACGTCCTTAATAAATAGCAATTTCCACGTGGGGTTATGATTCAACAGTCTACAGATGACATGGTAGACTCGGTTCAGAGAACACTTTCTTCGAAAAGAGTTAGCTCCCAAGTCTCCCAACTACCTCTCTCTCTAGTCTCTCTAGTCTCTCCCTCCCAATTTAATAAAAAAAAAAAAAGGGGGGAGTATATTTTTTTTAGAAAAAAAATAATATCTTAATATAAACCAATTTGAGACAAAATTAAATCCAAAATAAATAATCAAATCGAGACGCATGACCCAATCTGGTCAAAACCCAACTATTGGATTTTGATTTGGTCTCGAATTGTTGGATCAATTTTGTAATTTTGTTGGAGGGGGAAATGACATTGATGTGATTTGTGGTGGGTGGTGTTTGATGAACTACTAATAACTAAAACAATTTGCATTGAGTATTATTGATGGTGATTTGTGGATTCATTTTTATGTGGATAATAATAATAAGTTGACACATCTGATAGGATTCAGTGGAGGGGGCATTAAGATGACATTAACTGTAGCAAAAAAGGGAAAAAGAAAAATAAAGATTGCATTGATTGGGGAGGAGTAGGCAGGTGGAAGAGTATTAATTGATTTGTTTCAGGTTGGTGTTGGTGGATATTAGAGAGAGAGAGAGAGAGAGAGAGAGAGTATTCATTGTATTGTAAGGTTTTTTTTGTAACAGATATTTAACATATAATCTGTAGCGAGTTAATTACATTAAGCTATCTTAGTTTGTATAAATCTTTTTTTTTTTTTGAGAGAGAATGGAAGTATGCTATCTTTTTTATTTGTTTTCAAAAATGAGGTTAGTTCGAAATATGAAGCAGCTACGCCTTAAATTTGGGACGTCGAATATCAACTATCAGGTCATTTGTTATTTGTGTTAAGGACGATTAGTTAATTTTGTAGAAATCTTATTCAAAGTAATATAATAATTGAGAATTAGAAAATGTCGACCAAATTATCCGTGTATTTTTATGCAGATGATAATATTTTCTCGAATTTTTATTATTTTTTATAAAAGGTGTCCATCTTATATGGCAGCTACAAAGACGATTTTTAAGATGACATGTATGTTTGTTCTAGTACATGAAGTACAAAAAAGATATAGATGATTAGTTAGCATATATTTGTGGACCCAAACCCTAATGTAAAGCGCAACGCTGGTTGATACCATACTGATTGAATTAATGGTACTATTATAAAATGCATTTGTCAAAATATCAATATTACTTTTAAGGGTTAAAATTAAATCTCCTTTTTTCAACTAAAACAGAAGCAGAAAAATGAGACCAAACAAATCCTAGAAAATTATGCATCCTTCATATGTACTGGGGTATCCTTTGTCATCTTCACAGATGTGACTTGTTGTAGTAGGAGTCTTTTTGTGTACACAAGAGTGTCCATGAAAATTGTGCATGGCTCTTTGTAGAAGCTAAAAGTGTTGGGTAGGTAGATCATCCACAACCACCCCTCTCTCTGTCTCTCTCTCTCTCTCTCTCTCTCAATTTTGACTTGGCCAATTGAAACCCACCAAAACTCAAGTTTTGATTGGACTCTATTAGATAATTGGAACATGGTTGTGTTGAAAAAATTATGCAAATGAATCCAACACTTGCTTATATAGGGTGTTAATTAACTTGCTTAACAAATATACAAATATATGATGCTAAAATTAAGGCCAAAAAAGACCTGTATTTTACTTGATATCTTGCAAGATGTGACCAAGGAAAAAGGTTTGAATACAATAATATAAAATGGAGATGTATACTTTTCAACTAGATCACCATGAGGAAAATTTTCAATATTCTTACAACATTCCAAAGGCAACCTTACTTCTTTGGATGCTTAAGAAAAATAGGCAAATAGAAAGGTAATTATAAGACATTTAATTTTCATCACTTTTAGTGCATGTTGTGGATATAATTGCTATTTTTAAATTTAATTATCATTTTTAGGAATGGGTGTGTAGTCTAATTTGACCATTATATATCATCATTTGAATAATAATGTAGTGTTTATCACTGTATAATGGGGGCATCTAAATAGAACTAATTAACAATTAAAGTAAGACGACAATCAATCATCGTGGTCGAAATTCACAAAAACCTTTTTGAGTTTTTTTAATCAACTATCATGTCACAAAATCATTTTTTAAAATCAACAGAAATTAACCACTTTATAGTATTTATTAAGCCTTTATATTCCGCTTGTTTGGCGCTGATCAAAGGTTAATAGCACGAAGGAGAATTTTTCTCACTAAATATGAGTCCTGTGTATGTTGAAATTTGGCGTTATTCCTTCATCAATCAACATCGCTACCGACTCAAAATTGCAGTGAAAATGACACTTAGCGACAAAAACCATATTTAAAGTCTAATCGCCAACAGTTTGTAGAGATTGGATCGATGTAATTTATGTATATAAGTTGACAAAATAGGACACATGCCAAAGCTACATGGTAATAATGTTTCTGTTCTAGGTTAATTGTGCAGCGAAGTACGATAACCTATGTATTAGGAAGTTACAATTGATATAATTGGAGATAAATCTGATCACTTTAGTTTCATCTATTCTTATCAACATAATTTGCAGTTTGGAATAAGCCGAAGGATTTAACTCATCTTATGAAAAACAAGTTTACATTTTGTGTCTCCATCCACCTCTCTAAAGAAAGGAGAAAACAGTACATTTGCCTCCTTCTGCCATTTCTCATAACTTATACTTTCAATCAACCATTTCAGTTTTAGGGTTTAGGGTTGAGAGGCAATGCAGCACAAGGGCCAATAATACAAATTGTCTGTTCGGTCTGTCGGATCGTTGGCGCTAATCCCAAAAACTCGAACTGTTAAAAATACGCAATCAATTCATTTAAAGCGTACATGACTTAGCCAACCCAGCTTTACGCCATTTCGAACATGAGTCAGCCTCCCGCCACATGGCAAGATGCTGGCTCATTTAAGCCAACAATCCCCCCTCCAGCATCTGAACACGTTCGCAGCATGTAGGAATCAAACCCGCGACCTCTGGCTCTAATACCACTGGTCGAATCGTTGGCGCTAACCATTAATCCCAAAAGCTCGAGGTATTAGAAATACGCAACCAATTCACTTAAAGCGTACAGATATAGCGCCTATGGGTCTCGATTATGACTCGGCCCAACCGGCCTCACGCCACTTCAAACATGACTGGACCCACCCAACCTCACGTCATTTCGAACATGACTCGGCCCAATATGACCTCCTACCATAGGGCAAGATACTGACCCATTTAAGTCAACACGGTCGTGCATTTAACTCTGCTCGCAGCTACAGTCGTCTTTAGTGTAACATTTGACAAATAAGAAGTCGAAGATTTTGTCGCGATGGAAAGAGAAGGCGTTAAACACCGATGATCAATTGCATTTTATTAAACAATACTACCCCACACAGTAGAGAACAACTACCTCGACAAAACCCACCTAAAAGGTGCAATGTTCAACAAATGAAATTAGGGTTTCGAATCCAGCATGAGATGGAGGAGCCTTAAATGCAAATTAATGTTACCATCACAACTCCAAACCAACCACCCTGGAACTCCCTAGCTATCACCACAACTTTATATTCTCTGAATTAATTATTGCAATTCCAAACCAACAACCAATAATGGTAGATGATAGTGATCTATAACAAATTCATAATATCATAATTAAATTGAGAAATAACATCAAAATTGTCTAAGAAATTAGATACCATTTAGGTGTGATGCTTATCTATTGTTAATTATCAATTGCATGTGTGCATTTTCATTAAGTTGTTAAATAATTTTTTCTGTGGTGATCATGTCGGGAATCCGGTACTCGTCCCAGTACCGGATCTTGTGAATCCGCAACCCTCTCCGATACCGACTGCTATGGATTCAGTATCGATTTTTGGGATTCCGCAACGGAAGCGTCAAATCGGATTTTTACCATAAACTCGTCTCCTCAGCAAAAACTGATATAATCACAAAAAAGAGAAAAAACGAAAATAGAAATATGCGAGTAAAATAAGATTAATTAAATAAGAGAAGATTATGCCCGACTCCTTCTTCTTCAACTGAGTAGCTACAACCCGAACCCTCCTTTTTGAATCTCTCCTACCCTTCTCTCGTATTCTATAAACCCACAAAGAATACAACTCTCTTTTTTTCTCTCTCATATGCACCCGTGCACTAGGTGCATGCAACCGGCCAACTCTCTCTCTCCGGTACAACCCACCAAAGAGCTTCAATTTTTTTGCTGTACTCACTCTCCAAAAGCACCCTACATGGTACAATAAAACGTACCCAAATTCTATTATATTTAGGATTCCTACTCTAATAAATATTTAAATCTATATTTTGTTTATCTCTAATAGGTTTAAATATTTATTCTAATCTAGTTAGATTTATACTCTAATTAATATTTAAATATTAATTTATCTCCAACAGATTTGAATATTAATTCTTATCCAATTAGAATTAATCTACAAATCTAACCAAATCCAAACAGATTCAGTAAATTAAGTTTAAATCAAACATATCTATGTTTTGTTGTAAAATGATCTCTTTACCTTTGTTAAAGTAAAAATAAATTAAGTAGTAGGAAGGAATAAAATGGTTATTTTATTTAAAAAAAAATTGTAAGTTCTTTGTGATAACTAGGGACTAATGTTAATGTGTTATTTACTTGGTAATTACGTAATTGGTATGTGATTGTCAAGGGTCTATAAATAGGCTTATAGAATATTATAATTGTGCAAATAGTTTGTCAAAAAATTATTTGCAAAAGTAAGCCTAAATTATGCTACGTAGGAGGAAAACAAAGAAAACGGAGAACAAATCATTGTCTTCTAAATACGGTAAATTATTTACCGTATTAGTTTTTCTTATTATAATCTATTTGGTTGTGTTAAAAATCGTTTATCATTTTTAAAAGTGGTATATTGTTCATTGCGTTATATGTTCCGTAATTTCTTTCATGAAATTTTGACTTAAAGAATTAAGGCTTTAAGTGAAGGCAATGAATAGTTTACCGTATTTAAAAATAATAAATTATTTAATGCTTTCTTAAAATCCCACCACCTGACCTTAAATGAACTCCTAATTTTAAAAATAAAAGTTTTGGAGGCTTTTATTGGGAGCTAAATATGCAAAATTTCTATCCTAAGGCCCAACTCTCCTACTAATTGGCCCTAATTTAATTTTACTCGAAATGTTGGTTTAATAGTATAATCTAACGGATAAAAACAGCCAAAGGGTTAAATTTAACGGCACAAAACTTAATAGCATCAAACGCTTGGTGCTATCGATAATATTCCAGCTGAACTCTATATATATACTAGTAAAAGAGCCCGCGCTTTGCAGCGGATAAAAATTATAGGGAGTAATTAATTATAAGATAATATCAAATATTTTTTTTGTATTCCTCACTTGTTACAGTCACAAAAGGTTACTTACTATTAGTAGCAAGGATGGAACCGACGATGTCTTCGCCGGCAATGATGATAGTGAAAATAACGGCGATCCCTTCAGTCGCGACGGAGGGGGGATATGGGCACGCATTAGTAAGAGATGGAGGAAGGGAGGAAGGCGACGGTGTATAAAAAAAGATGAGGGAGAGAGAATTGATGAATTAATTGGAAATGAAAAATCTGGCTGAGAAAAAGTTTGATACTGAAAATGTTTAGATGTATTAATTACATATATTAATTGAAAGTTTCATGAAGAGAATGGGAAGAGTCAAATACGATGAAAGACAACTTGTTATTGAAAGTTTGGTAATGGTAATATTTAGATGTATTAATTAAATGTATTAATTAAAAGTTTGATGAAGGGAATAGAAAGGATCAAATAATGGTGAGTGTGAAGAACAACTTGCTACATGGCAAAAAACATTCTTCACCTTGTTATTGAAAGTTTGATAATGGTAACGTTTAAGATGTATTAATTAAATATATTAATTAAAAGTTTGATAAAGGGAATAGAAAAGATCAAATAATGGTGAGGTTGAAGAACAGCTTGCCACGTTGCAAAAAATATCGTGGATTCATATAAGTTTATATATATATATATATATATATATATATATATAGTAGAGATGAGAGCGAGAGAAGAGAGAGATGAGAGAGAGAGAATTAGTGCTGGAATATCTAATTAATGTGAAAACGGCTCTTTTTGCTGCTCAAGTTTTTTAACTGCCTTGATTGAAATTGTAGGTCAGAGATGATTATTATCGGTTAGATGTTTGAGTGGTATCCCGCTAGGGTGACTGTTCCACTGGTTATAGTATTAAATCCAACTAAAAGTTATTAAATAAGAAAAGTAGTTATCGCAAAGCTAAAAATTGGTAGTAATCATGCTACTGAATATAGCCATCCAACCTCTCCTTCTCTCTCTCTCAGGTCTCATCTCTCTTCTCTCTCTCTCTATATATATATATATATATATATATATATATATATATATATCATTGAGAATAGCCATTTTGAACTAGGCTTTATTACAATTAGGCTTTATTACAACCAAGCATTGTGTTACATCTGTCTCTAAGCCCAATGAAATTGTTGGGTTGTTCTCATGGACTGGCAATTCACATATCGGCCCACTAGAGATTAAAATAGTCATGAAACCCAAATATAAACTCAACTCAACTCAATTCATCGCCCATGGAAACTTTGTCGACTCGAAAAGAGCTTATTTTTATTCTTTTTCGTTGTCAGGCACGTGAGCACAAATATTAAGACTATTGATGAATTATTTCTTATAAAATTGATTTGTTTTTTCTTTTTATTTAATAACGGACGATGAAGATTATATTCTCAATTGATCTTCCTTCTGCAGCTCACAAAATCAAACCAAATTTAAACTCAATTCATCAGTACAGCTCATTGATAGGATTAATTTAACTGAAATTAAGATAAATGTGAAAGGCATGAAAGGACGAATATAATTTAGGACTATGTTGAAAATCATCTCGAATTAATTCCGTGCATGGAAATTCTGAATTAATGGAGAGATATTAGCCTTGTGCCTCAACCTGCCGACCGTGCCCACCGCAGTTAGCTAAGAATTTGATGATTGGTATCTGAACTGAGTTTATTGTTAAAAGGGAAAACTTCAAAAACCCCCCCCTTGTGGTTACGTGCTTTCTCACTTTAGTACCCTGTGATTTAAAATGTATCAATTTGCTCCCCTGTGGTTTCGTTTTTATCTTTTCGGTAGCTTTTTCGTTAATATTTTGTTAAATTATATACAAAAAACTTTAGATACTCATCTAGATTTATCAAACATTCACTTTGGTACCCTTTAATTTTAACTTTGTCACTGATTTAAGAAAAAAAAAATAATAAAATTGATAATAAAAAGAGAAAAATGAAACCACAGGGGGACAAATTGATTCATTTTAAACCACAGGGTACTAAAGTGAGAATGTGGGAAACCACAAGGAGGGTTTTTGAAGTTTTTCCTTGTTAAAAATGAACGAAACTAGTAACTTGCTATCATTCTCTCTCAAAAAAAAAAAAAGGAACAGAAGATTTAATCATGCATGTAACCCCAAGTGTTCCTAAAATTGAGAAGTGAGCGAGGAAAAAAAAAAAAAACTTATGAAACTATATATATATTTTTTTTGGAGAAAAAAATAGCATGCTATCTGCTTCATTCATTGGAATGATGAATTAGGCTACAGAGGTAAGGCAACCGAGGCCTCGATTTAGGTGCGCCGTTAAGAAAGAAAACAAAAATCACCGATTACAGAAGCGCCGATTTGCAGAGAGAGATTGTTCCCAGAAGGTCGTCAAAAGTTTAACCTTGCTGGGGAAAAAGGTTGTTGGGGAAACAGATGGAAAAATATGAGAGACCACAGTGACATATAGTGGCTCACATGTTATTTTCCCTTTGATTACTTCAATTAGAAACACTTGTAAGAGAGGTTTTCATGTGAGATTATATCCTACTTAATTACTTGAATACCTAGTAACTTATTTTTCACATCTCAAGTAGAAAAACTATGTATCTACTGGGGAGGCCATGCCCATGAGATGCACATGTTGATGATTCCATTATTGTACCTATCTATTATTTAACCTTTGCCCACATCTCCCACAAACACACTGATTAAAGAAGACAAGCACAAAGGAGAAAAGAGAGAGAAAATGTGTAGTAGCTATAGTCTGATATGCATGCCTCAATCAATCAATCAACATCAAATTATTGCATGGGACTGAGAGGGTCCTCATCTTGCACATTTTTTCTTTGTCCTAAAAAAATGGTTAATTACACCCATGGTCCCTAACCTTTACAATATTTTTCAATTTGATCTTCAACTTTTTTTTTTTTTTTTGCAACCAAGTCCCTAATCTTTTGATTTCATTTCAATTAAGTCCTAGTCGTTAGATAGCTGTTAAAATTGACAGAAAATACCACGTCAGCAGCATGAAGGCGCCATGTCAGCGCCACGGTGACGCTGTGTCAGCGGATTGCAAAAAAAAAAAGGTTGGAAACCAAATTGAAAAACGGTGCAAAGGTTGAGAACCAATGGTGTAATTAACCGATTAAATTTATAAATTCAAAAAAAAATTTCTAATTTAAGATTTAAATTTTAAATTTAAATTTTGATTTTGGATTCAATTTTAAATTGGAATTCAAATTCCGATTTTGTATTTAATTTTAAATTTTAAATTTTAAATTCAAATTCACATTTGGAATTCAAATTTAAAATTTAAAATCAAAATTTTGAATATGATTTTAAATTTAAATTAGATTTTAAATTTAAATTTCGGTTTCAAAACTTTTATTTTAAATGTAAATTGAAATATCAAAATCAAAATCAAAATTTTAAGTTTTAATTCAAAATTTTAGATTCAATTAAAAATTTAAATTTAAAATTTGAATTTCAATTCAAAATTTTAATTCAGTTTTAAATTCAAGTTCAAAATCCTAATTTCTCGTTAGTTTAAAATTATCATTTTTGAATTTAAATTTAAAAATTAAAATTTTTATTTTTATGAACTAAAATGAAAAATGTGTAAAGTTTAGGGACCTAAATTGACATGCAAAAGGTTGCCAAATAGATGCTGACGTGGCGATTCTGTTAATTTTAACAGTTTTTTTAATGGTTGTGACTTAATTGTAATAAAATCAAGAGATTAGGGACTCAATTGCAAAAAAAAAAAAAGGTTGGGGACTCAAGTAAAAATTGGTGCGAAGGTTGGGGACTACCGGTGTAATTAACCCCCTAAAAAAATTCTAAACCCTAAACCCTAAGACGAAGTTGATAAGTAATTCAATATTTTTGATAAGTTTATATTTATTTCTGTCAAACTTATCTTTTAATATTTTGTTGGTTAGACGTAGGAGATAAGTTTAAATCTTGTTCAATTATTGCTATTAGAATTTTGATTTATGCCTATATATAGGCTGCTGTAAATGTGTGCAAAATAATCTACCATCGAAATTTAGTCCAAGATCATTTAATAAAGTTTTAGTTTAATTCGCTGCAATACTTCTCTTCTTTCAACAAGTGGAATCAAAACAAATCATGCTTCCAATATTTTTTATTAAAAAAAAGTACGTAGCACTTTCCTTACTAAATAGGAGTGTTATTAAAAAAGTTATTGAAAAAATAAATGGGGTAGGAGTGTTCAAAATCAATAATTTTTAATCGTTGATATGTGTCGTTTGCAAGTTTAATGGTGGAGAAGTATTCAAATTAAATGAAATTTTGATAAAAATTTTTTTATAACAAGATCAATATTTCCAATCAAAAATATTAGTGCTATATCATAACTATTTGTGAGATTCTTATTTTCAACTGTTAATTTTAAGTCATTTTGATCATTAAGTAAATGATATCGCAAAACCGTAAAATTTATTTTCTAAATAGTTCAAATACACTAGATCAAATCTAACGGAGCTGATCGTCGTTTCGAAAACTTTATCATTAAAAATAACTTAGGAGCACGAAGACCTCGTGCTCTTAATAGTACATAAGTCCTATTCATAAAATATGATAATTTTTTATATATGTATAAGCTTTTATGCAATAACTAGTTAAGGAATCTTGCGCGATGCAGTAGGAAGCCAATATAAGAGTAAATTATTAGAACTATTAACATCATTTTTTTTTCTATTATGAATTAATGTTTTTAAATATTATTTATCTCCGTATTGAATAATTAAAAATTAAAGAATAAACTAAAGAATAAAATTGAAGTATAAAATTGAAGTATATTTTTTTCTACAAATATTTAAACCTAATAAGTAAAATGAATAAATCAGTTTAAAATAAAACAACAGCTCATTACAGTATTAAGAAAGATAAATAATATTTCTCTATTATCACCAAGATAGAATTTACAATATATATATATATATATATATTAAGTAGAGTGAAAGTATTATCTTTGGTATTCTTAGCGGCAACATCTTCATTATACCCTCATTAGCTTTTATCGTTACACATACAACTAATAAAATATTTAATTCCTAAATTTAAATTAGCGAAGAAATCAGTAGGTAATTATCAGAAGAACAAAAAATAAGACTAATCAAAAGGCATGAGAAATCAATATATATATTTTTTATACTGTAAAAGATTCAACTATCAAATAATATATTATTATATACATTAATCCTTACAAAATTGTTTGTGAACTAAAGTGAAAAATATGCAAAGTTTAGGAATTAGGGACTAAAATAAAAAAAAGTGAAAAGATTGAGACCCAATGTGCAAATAATTCTTCAAAAAATTAATGTGGGTCCCACAATCCTCCAAAATAAGGAGGGATCTTTGGTTCCAAATTAGTGTATAAAAATAAATAAATAAATTATAAATAAATAAAAAAATATTGTGAGAGAGAGTGAGAGAGAGAAATTAGTATATAAATATAAATAAACAAATAAATATTGTGAGAGAGTGTGAGAGAGAGAAAAAGAAAAAAAGAAAAAAAAGTGAGACCCAGATGGCCCCCCAAACGGGCCAAACCCGGGGGAAAAATTTTAGAATTCACCAGATATATTAGTGACGTGGCGTGACAAACCAATCAAATAACTCATTTTAAAGATATATGTTCCATCATGATTGTAAAAAAATATTTTTATTGTACTTTTGTTTAAAAATAAGAAATGTGATTGGTTTGTTATTGATGACGTGGTGCAAGCGTGACAGTGTAGAACTTCTCAACCCGGGGAGCCCTTGTATGTAGGGATGTCAACGGGTCGGGTCTCCGTCGGGTTTTTAAAAACCGGAACCCAAACCTGAAAACTAAATTAAAACCCGTACCCGTTGAATGAAGATCTAAAGGATAAAAATTATTAAATATTTTGTATATTATATAAATAAATAAAAATAAAGTATGTATATATATAATTTATTTGGGTTCGGGTCGGGTTCGGGTTCGGGTCGGGTAAATACAAAATTCATATTCGTATCCATATCCGTCGAGTTTTATTTTCTATACCCATAACCGAATCCATACCCGTTTAGTTCGAATAAACCCGCACTGTTCGGATTCGGGTTCGGATAATATTCCGGATATCCATATCCATTGACATCCCTACTTATACGGATTCTAATTCATGTATTTATAAATTATAAATATAAATTTCTCCTGCTTTTCTCTGTCTCCCTAGCTTGAACTGATTGGTGCAGTGAGGGAGTAGGTATGGCTACATTGCACAGTGAGGGAGTAGGTGTGGCTACATTGCCATTGCCACCTCAAGTAAAGGGCCTTTTTTTCAATTTAGCCCCCGAATAAATTTTTTTTAAAAAAATAACCTTGTCAAAATTTAATTTGCAAAAATGATCCTGGCCTTGCCACGCATGTGCCACGTCAGCGCCACGCGGGCAGGGCTGGAGCCAGGTGTTAAGTTGAATACGGTGAACCATTCACCGTGTTTCACACGGTGTATTTATATTCCTTTTCTTCTTTTTTAGGAATGTCAACGGATCGGGTACGGGTTGGGTTTGGATCGGGTTTTTAAAAATCAAAAATCAAATTCGAAAATCAAATTAAAATCCGAACACGAATCCGAGCCCGGCGTGTTTTAAAAATCCGAGCCCGTGTGAAACACAGTGAATCATTCACCGTGTTCAACTTAACATACTGGCCCCAGTTCTGCCAGCGTGGCGCTGACGTGGCGCCTGCGTAACAGGGCCAGGGCCAGGGCCATTTTTGCAAATTAAATTTTGACAGGACTGTTTTGAAAATAAAATTTTTTCAGGAGGCCATTTCTAAAAAAAGCTCTCATGTAAAATGTGCTACTATTTATTTGATAGTGAGAGATGAAGAGATGGATCCTATAATTTTTGGGTATTTTTGGACCACAGTAATGTAACTATACCAGGCCCACTCGGTTATTGTGGTCTCCCTGGGCCACAATGTTTTGTGTGGCCATGGGGAAATTGGCCATTTTAAGAGTCCCCCCTTGATTTGGTCTCCTATTCTTTCTCTGATAGCGTATCGTGAGCTAACAAATTATTGAGATTCCTAATGATAAGACATAGAAAAAAAAATGAATTATAAGATTGCGAGTATAAGCGCTTTCAATTGCGATATATATATCGAAGAAATGTACAGCAACTAGGCTTCGAATTTGGGATCTCAGGTATCACCCGTATAGTAGGTTACTTTTGTGTATCGACTACCAATAGATTTTGGTTGACCAAGAAATAATACAAGGGAAGGGAATAGTGTGAAACTCTTATTATTCTCCAACCAAATATTATCTTATTACCATTCACATGTAATGATGTAAAGTGCCAAGCATGTGCAAAAAATTTATCTAGGTTTAATGTTTTGATATAGTAACATACTTTTTCTGGAAAAAGCAAGATTGGTAAAAGAAGATGCTAGCTAGCAATGCATCTGCTCCAGGAATGGTCCCAATAGTCATATTCTTCCATTCATTGAGGAACAAACAATAATTCAATAATTGAACATCAAATGTTGGTCCCCCATCATGCATTAAATTTGGTCCCTGTTGCCCCTGATTTACCTTAATCACCCATTTGATTATTCCACTAAAGGACCGTTTGGTCAATTGGTCGCATGCAGTTGTAGTTGCATGCAAATACAAATTCGGCATGTTGTTCGATGTATTTAACTTCAACTGCTACAGTAAAAACTGCAGGAGGAAATTCAACTACAGCAATTGGAACTATGTCCAAATTGGCCGCAGTTCCAACTGCAGTAGTTGGAAAGAGTAATTTTAAATAAAAAATATGTTTACCTCCTTAACTAATTTTTAAACAAAAAATATATTTTTTCACATTGGAGATAATCTCACCATTATATATATAATGATAAAATTTTAAAAATTATTTCTCAAAGCACTTTCTACTATATTGAACCAAACAGAATGCATGAAATTACAACTGCCGTATTTTCAATTGCTTATATTTCTAACTATACTGTATTTATAATTACATCAAACCAAACGGTCCCTAATACTCTTTTCGTAGTAACACAAACAAAGAAAAAGTTCCTATGTGTGAAACAACCGTTGTACTCTAAAAGCTTAAGCTGTTAGAGAACGGTGTTTAAACATTTTTATATTTAACACCCCCCCTCACGTTTGGGCTCGCCACTTTTTAGTCGGTCCATAACGTGGGCTTGATAAATGGGAGGAAATTAATTATACTAGGGGTCTGGCATGACTTGAACTCAGGACCTCCTACTCTGATACCATATGAAACAACCGTTGTACTCTAAAAGTTTAAGTTGTTAGAGAATGGTGTTTAAACATTTTTATATTTAATACTATGTCTCTAAAACGCTTAAGTAGAAAATAATTCAATAATAATTTTTTGTTTAAGCCAAATAGTAAACGATTGATCATTACCCGAACTATTGATCATTTTGATTTGGCTATCCAAATTTTCAAAGTTTGATTCTACTAGTGAGCCTTCAATTTATTTAATTTGATTCGGCCAATAACATTTTAATTTTAAAATCTAAATACATCATTTATCATTACAAACTTAGTTAGTATTTTTTTATATAATTTTCATAGCTATAAATTCACTAAATTAAATAATTAGCTTAAATTTTGAAGTCAGATTTATTTTGGGGATAATAGTAGAATCAAAATGGTGCATAGTTCAAGTATATTCCGAATGCTTTTACTTAAATTATATTGAATATAAAAAAAAAAAGTTTTGGCTATAAGTGTTTTACAATATTAGTTTTATATGTTGTTGATTTATCGGTAAGTTCATGTGGTACAGTGGAGTGTGCGCACGAAAAGCCAATGAAAAACCTTCTATATTGCATAATATCAATACATCAACATGCAACATATAATGGCTATACACTCCACTTATCTAATAAGCAAAAAAACTTAACTAATCATACTGATATAATAAGTGAAAAACCTCAGCCATAAAATAAATGAAATGTGTGATTTTCACCCCAGAATAGGTGTATAAGTTGTATTTTTTATATTTTATTTTGAACAATTCTACTTATACGCCATAAAAAGATGTGTAAATCTAATATCACTCCGTCCAAGAACCGGGTTTATTATTATTATTTTTATATATAAATACTAAAAATCTAAATAATTTTGTGAACACAATGTACGAGTAGCATGCTCCTTTCGTTTTTCATCACGTGCTTTGAGTACGACTAAATTATTTCTATTTAGATAAATTTTGTCTTATCTCTGTATATAATCTCGACTATTCGGTCCATTGATAACATGGTGCACAGAGTTCACACTGCAATTCTCGACTTCTTTACTAACCGAATATTAAAACTCATAACCCAGCAGCTTCCTCGAAACACCAAAAAAACTGAACAAAAATTTCGTGGGCACCGTCCCCCAAACTAATAGTTTGGGGACAGTTCGGATGGGCGCCACATGGCCCCATCCGACGGCTGCCCTTCGTCTTCCTCTACTGCGCTCTCTCTCTCTCTCTCTCTCTCTCAAAACATCGGGAAATTTTTTTTCTTCTTTCATGGGTGATCGTTGGATGGGGCATGTCACGCCCGTCCAGTGACTATTAATTTGGGGATGGTGCCTACAAAATTTTTATCCAAAAGACATCTGGCCCAACTAATGCCATTAAATAAAAAAAAAAATTCTTCCATCGCATGCCTTGGGTACAACTAAATTATTTACATTTAGATAAACTTTGCCTAGATTTGGTCCACCACATCATCTGTAGACCGTCTATGTATAATCCTAACTATTCAGTCCTTTGGCAATGTGGTGCATGAGGTCCACATTGCAATTCCCTGCTCCTTTACTTCACTGGCGTTAAAATTGAAGAGTCTCGGTGTATTTGATTTCACGTAAAATTGTAAAAAAATTTCAGTATTTAGTTTGGAGGAGAAAAAAGTAATTTTACATTATAGTTGTTTGACTGAAAGTAAAAAAAATTGAAAAAATTATAAATAAAAAACTATTATATATATTTTCTCTTCTTATATATTATATATGTTATTGATATGTAATAATTATCATATTACATATATTAATATTATAATTTATATTTATAAATAAAATATTATATAATAATGTATTTTTATTAAAAATAAAATATTATCTCTCGAGATATATTTATAGAGAGAGAGAGAGAATTGAGCTAAAATACATCTAAAAGTACCAATCCATTAGTGTTTAGGTTTCTAGCTCTTAAATCTACCCCTTGATTATTAATAGTTTTTGGATCAAAGATTATTTCAGTATCTATCACCATTCAACCCAAGTGGAGAGTAATTATTCTAGCCCTAGTATGCATGTATGTGCATAAGAACAGAGAGAGAGAGAGAGAGAGAGTCCACCATGGATCTCTCTTATGCGGTCTACGAGATAGAGGTCATTTTGTGGACCACGTGATGTATGTCTCCGTCTTTCTCAAATACTATATATTTTTGTGGCTGAGGTTTTCAAAACGAAACCTCTTATTTCATTGAATTTGTAAAAAAAAAAAAAAAAATTTACGAGCGACTAATCACCGAAATTTTACTTTTCAACTGAAAAAAAAAAAATCGATATAATTTTACGTGGAATCAAACTTACCCTCAACAGCTTCCCGAAAGGTCCGAAAAACTGCTAATGCAACTAACGCCGTTAAAAAGTGCTTCCATTACAAGCGCCGAGTACAACTAAATTATTTCCATTTCTATAAATTTTGTCTAAGATTTGGTCCACCACATCATCTCTAGACCGTCTCTGTATGATCTCGCTACTCGGTCTATTGGTAACGTGGTACACGGGATCCGCACTATAATTCTCGGCTTGGTTACTTAACGGACGTTAAAATCGATAACTCAGTAGTTCTGCCGAAATGCTTAATAACCCGGCACAACTAACGCCGTTAAAGTCCCCTTCCAGCACCTTCCACCCACGTGGCCCCCACATGCGCACACTCTCACCGTTTTCATCCACGTGGTGCGCTCCGCCAAAAGGCACAAAAAGGCCATGCCACGTGGGCCCCACCCAAACGTGCGTCCCACCATCTCCACCGTCCGTTTCCAATCCTACGGCCAAAATCCCCCGCGGGGCGAACTCATCTATGCGCGTCCACAACCATCGCTCACCCGAGCGCGCGACACGTGCCCAACCCCTCCTCGCTCTATAAATAGAGCCCCCCCTCATTGCGTAACCCTTACGGTGCTTTACCCGAGAGAGAGAGAGTTTTTTTCTATTAAAAGAATTTTAAAAATTTAAATTTGAAATTTTGAAATTTTTTTTTGAATTTGGAAAGATGTTTATAGAGAGGTTTAGGGTGGAGAGCGAGAGGGTGAGGTACGGGGACGAGGCGATCGAGTCGGTGTACGACTACGAGACCACGGAGCTGGTGCACGAGAACCGGGGCGGATCCTACCAATGGATCGTGCGGCCCAAAACCGTCCGATACCGGTTCAAGACCGACACACGAGTACCCAAGCTCGGGTACACCGTAACCCCTCTCCCTTTTCATTTCATTTTTTTTTTTTTATATTATACAATATTATTATACACAGATTCATATATTTTTTTAATGTATTTTTAGAGATAATTTTAGCTGTTTCTTTTTTTTGTGGAATTTTTTTTTGGCTTTTTACGCGTGTAGGGTGATGCTTGTGGGATGGGGTGGGAATAACGGGTCCACCTTAACAGCGGGAATCATTGCGAACCGATTATAACACTTTTTTTTTTTGCCCTTTGTTTTATTTGTAGTACTTTAGTGTACTAGTGTTGCTGGATTGCTTGTTTTATGCAAGGAAAACTACTAATAAATCTTTGTTGAGATTCGTGATGGTCACATGATGCAACCTCAATTTTGTCTTATTTTGCACACTTGCTCTTATTTATTTATTTATTTATTATGTGATGCAAATAAAAAAAGTGTTATAATAATAATGGAATTTGAAGTATTTTTCTCCAATATTTAGAAAATATGTTGAATTCATATATTTAATTAAGCAGTGGTGTTTAATAAATATATATGTTGTTTAATTTTTTTTTTTTTTGTGGAGTATTTAATAGGGGAATATCATGGGTGACCAAAGATAAGGTGCAACAAGCCAACTATTTTGGATCCTTGACTCAAGCTTCCACCATTAGGGTTGGGAGCTTCAATGGAGAGGAAATTTATGCCCCTTTCAAGAGCCTCCTCCCCATCCTCTTTCTTTTTAATCTAATGATTTTTTTTGGGTTTTTTTTTTTGCATGTTATTTCGCGAAAACTTGATAGATTGTAAGATTATTATCAAATGAAAATCAAGTCTACGCCCCCGTCGACTCTGCAGGAGGAAAAATAGAGTGTAATGTTATTTGACGAAGCAGCAGAAGAAATATTATATAAAAATAGCTCTTATTTAAATGCTTTTTCACAATTATTAATGCATATGCCTCGTGATCCGTGGGCCCTTCTTAATGAGCAAGGGGAATCTTGGTACGCTTTAAAAGAAGGCACGCATCTCGAGGAGCGGGAAAGATAACCTGCTATTTTAAATAAACAATGTGAATCAATTAGACTTCGAACTTGAAACCTCGGCCGCTAACTAGCAAGTTCTTAACCAACTGCGCTAGTTAGAGTCTAGTTAGAGTCGATGCATCTTGAAGATATTAAATTGTGAAAAGTGTGTGCTAAAGTACTAGCACTATCCCTCTCTTTCGAAAGTATTCTAGCTTAACTCTGTATAATAGTAGTATTACAATGACCTTCTCGTAACGTGTGTAAATACGGTAGTATCGTAACGACCTACGCGTAACATGTGTAAATTAGGTTAATCCGGATGATATTATATTCGGGGGGTGGGACATAAGCAGCATGAACCTGGCCGACGCGATGGCGCGCGCCAAGGTGCTGGACATAGACCTGCAGAAGCAGCTCAGGCCCTACATGGAGTCTATGGTGCCCTTGCCCGGAATCTACGATCCGGATTTCATCGCCGCGAACCAAGGCTCGCGTGCCAACAACGTGATCAAGGGCACCAGGAAGGAGCAGGTCGATCAAGTCATCAAGGACATCAGGTATATTAACATACGCAATGCCTGTTTAGAGAACGGTGCTTCTGATATTTTATACGTAACACTCCGTCACATCTTGGTTCGAGATGTTTAATATACACGCGAGATGTGTACTTTGAATTAAATGGACGAATGTTGTGTTTACTCTTATTGAATGCGAATGTTTCAAACTCAAAACAAAATTTCAAATTATATGAAATAATCGTTATTCTCCGAAAATTTTAAGTTACGAGTGAATGGTGTTTCTAATATTTATATTCAACATTTTCTCTCACGTATGAGTTTGAGATTTTTTTTTATAGGGGCAAGACATGAACTTGAATTAAATTAGAGAAAATTTTATGAAGCTAGGAGCTTGGTGTAATTTGAACTCAAGAATTTTCTGCTCTAATACCATATTAAATTATGTGAAACTATTATTGCTTTCCAAAGTCTTAATCTGTCGAAGACTGATTTTTCTAAAATATTTGTATTCAACACCATTTTCTTAAGCACAAATCACTTTGAATTACGTAAAACTATTATATTCAATTTGTTATGAGTAAATTATTTAGAAGAGACTAGCACTAATGGAGTTAATGGTGATATTCCTTAATAAGGATAATTTAACAAATTATGAGTTCTCATGGAATCACTAGGGAGTTCAAGGAGAAGAACAAGGTGGACAAGGTGGTGGTCCTGTGGACCGCGAACACCGAGAGGTACAGCAATGTTATCGTCGGATTGAACGACACCACGGAGAATCTTTTAGCTTCGCTGGAGAAGAACGAGTCCGAGATTTCGCCCTCCACATTGTATGCATTGGCATGCGTCCTCGAGAATGTGCCGTTCATCAACGGAAGCCCGCAAAACACCTTTGTGCCTGGTACATACTTTTATCTCTTTTGTACTGCTAAAGAGTTAAAGTAGTTTTGGAAGAATTTGTAGATTTGTTTAAAGGCATTTTTTCTGAATGTTCTCCAGGGTTGATTGATTTGGCTATCAAGAGGAACAGTCTCATCGGAGGCGACGACTTCAAGAGCGGGCAGACAAAGATGAAGTCTGTTCTGGTGGATTTCCTTGTAGGGGCTGGTATTAAGGTACCCCCCCCACCCCAGAAATAGAATGTGCTTTTGATGTTATCATAACTATATAACCATATACTTAAAAAGAGCAGTGCAAAAAATGTTGCTTTTATTTTTGGTTTGAATTGCTACTCTAAATGAAATGAAATTTGAAGTATTTGTACTAGTTGATTTAACTCCGGCTAAATTGCGGAGCCTTCATTTTGTATCTCAAATGTCACCTTTCCAACCTGAAATGTGATATTATGGCTTTAATATGTATCTCATAACTGTTTATAATCTTCCTAAGAATTAAGTAATCTATGCTCTCTACCTGGTTCGAGATTGTGTCAATATAAAGTCACAGGACCTTATGAATGAAGGGAATTTGATATTAATATGCATGTTCTTTTGTCTCCTAGCCCACCTCAATTGTGAGCTACAACCATTTGGGCAACAACGACGGCATGAACCTCTCTGCGCCGCAAACCTTCCGCTCGAAGGAGATCTCAAAGAGCAATGTGGTGGACGACATGGTCTCGAGCAACGGCATCCTTTACGAGCCAGGAGAGCACCCTGACCATGTCATTGTGATCAAAGTACGCGCCATTTTCTCTCCCTCTCTTTTACTTAAAAAGTTGATAGAACACTCTAAATGAGAGAAAACCACTGAAAACATGGGAGATATAATATTACCTTGCTTTGTTTCAGTATGTGCCTTATGTTGGGGACAGCAAAAGAGCTATGGATGAGTACACTTCAGAGATATTCATGGGGGGGAAGAACACTATAGTTCTCCACAACACTTGTGAGGACTCCCTTTTGGCTGCGCCAATTATACTTGATTTGGTGCTTTTGGCTGAGCTTAGCACTAGGATTCAGCTTAAAGCCGAGGGAGAGGTATATATATGTTCATATGATCAAACTTAGTACGAAAAAGCTTCAGCTCGTTTGTTTAGAATCTATAGATTACGGAGAGTACTAAAGGGGTTTTGTTTGAATTTGGTTTTGTAGGAGAAGTTCCACTCCTTCCATCCAGTGGCTGCTATCTTAAGTTACCTCAGCAAGGCCCCCCTGGTGAGTGCCCAGTTTTAACTTTTTATGGTCAAGTGCTAGTCAAGTATTTTAAATCTGCTGATGCTGATAGTTTCTTAAGCAAAGCTTCAAACCAGAGAATCTAGTTTTCGGACCGAATAGCTGTATCCAAATATATATTTCCGAAAGTTTATGCTTGCTAGAGCACAAACAGTGCTTAACCGAACGAATATTTCGGTTGTGTTGTGTATTTACTTTTTGGGTCAAAATGAAACAGGTCCCACCGGGCACGCCAGTGGTGAATGCACTCGCGAAGCAGAGGGCCATGCTCGAGAACATAATGAGGGCCTGCATCGGACTCTCACCGGAGAACAACATGATCCTCGAGTACAAGTGATATCTGAATCTGAACACGAGCCTGAAAAAAAGAAGGGTTCGAACTTCAATCGGATAGACGAGGGGGATTACCTACTACTCTTTTTCTGTAGCGTGAATTGGTGTTTTTGTTATTGCTCTTTGCCTGTTGTTCTGCATGTGTTAGTTGGTGGCAGTTGGGTGTTTATTGTGTGGCTCTGCACTGAGTTGCTGATGCCTTTCGATAGATCATGCAAATTCCCATGTATCTTCTTCTTCTTCTTTTTCTTCTTCTAGCTTCTAATGAAAAGGTCTGATCGCGCCTTATTTAGTACTGCAATGCAAGTAGATGGCCTTTTTTGGTTCAAATGTTTCGCCGGCGCCTTATTTAGTACTGCAATGCAAGTAGATGGCCTTTTTTGGTTCAAATGTTTCGCCGGCGCCTTATTTAGTACTGCAATGCAAGTAGATGGCCTTTTTTGGTTCAAATGTTTCGCCGGGACTCAGTCGATGATGAATGCATGTAGGTTTTGCAATTGAATTCTCAGATTAGCTGTGCAGGTTGAGAATGTGCCACATCTCAGGACCCCCGAATTGTCACTCACCAAAATTGTTGCGCACAAATTTATAACAGGGTCTCTTTGTTTTTTTTTTTTTTGCTGTAATCTACTAGTGGTGAATTTGGGTTTTATCAATTGGTTTGCCACTTTGTTAGCTTGCACCTGGCCTACCCTAATTTCAATTTAGGCTGCTCTATTACAGAACCTTACAAATTGATCCGCACAAGCCATTTCTTTTCCTTTTTTCTGTTTCTTTTTCTAAGCCATTATATGCCAACAGATTTAAAAAAATTAAAAGAACAATCATTCTGTCGCATCATTGTGTGATTCAAAGATGGATCTTTCCAGGTATCTTCTTTGCTTTTTCTCCACTTTTATTTTATTCCGAGAAGTACTTAACCAAAGCGCGGCTTAATTAAACGGCTAAAACCTGCAAATACAGTTTGCAGCATAGAACATCGCAGAGACGGGCTCCAATTCACACACACATTCTCCACACTATTCAATGAGATAACCCGCTTGCTTAACGTTAGGCTATAAGTGGGACTTCTCAACAATGGAAACGACTGCTGTCACATCGTCCAACTTGCCTCCGGTAAAGCTGAGGTATCCGGCGGCAAGCGCGGCGTCAGCAAACGGGCTTCTGGCAAAAGATGATCTCCCCACTTCTTGTGCCCTCAATGTCAGGAACTCCGCAATTTCCTGCATTTTGTTACGAAAAGCATAGGAGGCTCAACAAGCAAGAAAGATATCTCTTTATTGTTAGTTAAGTTGCTGGCTCCCATCTTTTTTGTTTTTTTTCGCCATCCTCGACGGATTCAATCGCTAAAATTTGAATTCTTCAAAAGAAAAAGGGAAAGAAACTGGAACTGCAATTGTAACCAAACAAGGTCTAGGGTTCAAATCTTAACCGTTGTTTTGAGGCCCGCTTGTAATGACTTGGAGACGATCGCAGTTATCTCTTGTTCGTATAGGTTATCGAAGAGGCCATCTGTTGCTGCTATGACCACATCCCCTTCATCTAGATCGATATTGTAAGTCTGGAGGATAAAGTGCAGAACTGAAAATCAGCCAAATATTTAACTGAACTTGAAAACTTCTTCATGGCGAACATTTTAACTAGAGAGACTGATCTGTAATCTTTTCATTGTGTAGTGTCTTATCTTTCACATAGGTTCCTTCCTCCATCAAATTACAGAGAAATATCCATGTAAGCACCATCTGTTTGGCATTTCAGTCACTTCTTACCAATTTAACCGAGGAAACTATGAATAGAGTAATATTACCCAATTTAACAAACAAAACTATTGAAAAGAGCAAAATTTGCAATAGGAAGTCAAAACTAGAAACCAATTGTAACGACCGGAAAACAGGGACCAAATTGAAGCGTTTTAAACAGTTTGAGGATCTCTGATTCTTGTTAACATTAAAGAATGATGAATATGGATAGGATGAATCCATGTGTACCTGTATGAACTTGGAGGGATCATCACCCCTCTCAATCTGCAAGGGGAAGTTGAACCCATAAAGCATCGGAGTAGATCTTTTAAATACTGCACCATTTCTTATCACGAGGAATCCAGAGTCCCCTATATTAGCTACATGAAGAACCTGCATGAAATTTGAGTTGAAGATACCTCACGATCAGAACGTAGCAGACAAAGAAAAAAGAGCAAGCAAGCCTCAACTGACATGATACTGAAGCAGAATGATTACAGACCTGGCCATCAAAATGAGCAACTAGAACAGTTGATGAACCAGGCGACTTTGCTTCAACTGCAGCCTGGGTCAGAATTTGATCAGGTTTAGTTCCTGGAACTCCTTCATACTTGGAGACATATCTCTCACAGTTCTCCATTAGTTCTCTAGCATACAATCCTGCGTTGACTCCTGAGAAGATATATTGTTGCAACATTTAGAAATATGACCATAATTGTTTGGAACTATGACCAAAGTTGTCTAGTAAGTACACAGCTAAACGTGCAATTCCAATGATGTTCTCGAAATTTACACGAACAACAACAATAATTTCAAATTCCATGGCTATACTGTAAAATCTGTCATTGTTCATTGTGCTTCTGTCGTGAGGTCTCCAAACAAAAATTGCACCAACCTTGTTTTACTATTGACTTCAAACTTTTTCATCCTGAAGCCCACATTACAGTAGTTCGACTGAGATCCAGAATAGTATTATTTATTACCATCTGACAACCTGTCCAGTCTACAGCACATGTAGTATGTAATTATTAACCTGCCTTGCTCTATGTTGGACTCTCAACTATATATCAATATTCAATAGCAGCGCTTTCATTTGTCCTTCTTTAATAACGGGGCATAGTACATTTCAAACAAACAGTCTATAAAACAAATAATCAGATCTGTGACCAAGTCAGCAGGGAATCAGCTATTAAGTGAGGGTAACCTCTGATTCTCTATGTTTTCAGTCTCTTGCTGAAGCATATTTCTGCCCCAGAAAGCTAAATAACAGCAAAACAGAGTTTGCTCACTTACAGAGGATCAACACTGAACCATATTTCAGACCAGAACCATTAGATGATTATAGCACTTTTCAAGCGCTTGACACTGAACGGCAAAGTAAGTAAGCACAAGGAGAAGCTGTGTCATATTATGGAGCTTAAGAGAAGTTGGTAGATGAACTTTTTAGATGATTCTTAGGAAAATTACCTTCAAGTGACCACTGACCAACTCCATCCGCTACACCTAACCAGCTTTTACATGCCACAAAGTAGGCATCTTCCCCACCAGTCAATGCCTGAAATTACTATGCTATATTACTCACGAAAAATATCAACACCATGAACAAAGCACTCATAATCGTACCTTCGTAGTCAGAATATTATATTACCTTTGAAGGATGAGGTAACATTGCAGCACCTGAAGCCAAAGAAAGAGTTGGTACTGATACCGAAGTTGTCCTGGAATATATATTGTGCATTCAAAGGAAGAAATCAGATCTTGATCTAAGCTAGTCATTGACACTATAACCAAAGATGTGCTTGCCACACGTCAATTTTCATCTAATGATAAAATGCCAAAAATTTCAAGGAAAGAAATTGGATGGTAATTGAAGTACAGTCAAACGGTTCAGCAAATGTCTCATGCAACAGACCGGCAACATTGTAAGCTACTATAATTGCATTTTTTTTTTTTTAAAAAGAAATTTAAAGAAGTTAAAAGTTAAACTAATAGAACAAAAGTACCTGTCAGGGCTCACAACCTCAGTATTGCTGTAGATCTGATCCTTCTCTTCTCTAAGTTGTTCCTAGTAAATGACCAGAAAGATAACCGGATATCAATAGACAAATACTTGAATCCAAAGGGAAAAAAAAAACATAAAACCCAAAAACTGAAACCAGTCTTCAATCTAAGAAAGTTTTTTATGTTCAATTATGGGCTTATAATAATGGCCTTCAAACTAGGGAACTATGTAAGCAGCAAACTACCTTCAAGGAGACCTGCAATTAGCTACTATGATCTGTTTACAAAAGGTTATCTTGAATATCGAAGTGACACTGCCACTTGCTAGTGCTTTTGAAGACCTTGAAGAGCAAATACAGCTTTGTCGAGTTTACACTCGAAGTTCTTTCGAGAAAATAATTAAACTAAAGCCGCCCATTTTCTCATCGAATCATCTCAACAGTCAGCAAGATATACTTCCCTAAGCAGCACAACTTAATAGAAGTCTCTGCTCACAGCTCAAAACTGAAGAGGAAGTTGATTAAAAAAAAACTTCACTACTACATTCTATGGTATAATCCGTTCTTAGCTGTCGCTGTTCTGCATGCCTTTTTGCTCAAAGTGTTCTTGCTATAGCATGATATATATTTGCAAATTATTCTTTTCATTCATGAAATTTAACATATTTAGTAAAATAAAGGACTGATTATTCATTCAGCAGAAGAGCAACATGCAAAACATACCATGATTGATGTCTGATCACTATTTGCTTCTCCTTGATCCTCTATTGGGAAATTACTTGATTCCCTATCTGCATCAATATCAATATCTGATGTACTAGAGACCTCCGAAGCCTCTTTATCCACCAAAAGGCTTTCAGTTACTTCCTCTCTATCATCAGCTGAGGTTTCTTCCAACTCCTCGGCAGATTCCTGGAGATCAGAAACTTCGGGGGATTCTTCAACAAGGTGACTTTCATCAGTCAACCTATCTTGTTGCTCAATAGGCAAACTGGAACTTACTGCTTTTTCCTGCTGAGTTCCATCCGAAGAGTTCAACTTTAATTCCTGATCGCTAACAGTTGATTCGTCAACTGAGGCTTCTATCATCTCAGGGCCACATTCTTGGACAACACCACTATATGGTGATAAGGATTTTCCAGCAACGAGACTTCCGTTAGTCGAGTTAACT
Source organism: Ananas comosus (assembly GCF_001540865.1). Taxonomy (NCBI): domain Eukaryota; kingdom Viridiplantae; phylum Streptophyta; class Magnoliopsida; order Poales; family Bromeliaceae; genus Ananas; species Ananas comosus. The sequence goes on from NC_033621.1 coordinate 1,186,555, forward strand.
TCCTGTTCGATATCGGCATCAGTGCTCTTCACTTCCAGTGAAGTTTCCGTACAAGTCAACGCTAAATCTGAGTCTTTCTCCGACCCCACAATCTCACTCGCTTCCGCAGAAACCTCACTCACCTCTCGGTCGCCGTCTGGAGACTCCACCAATTTGGTTTCAAGTGGAGTTTCTCTACTCTCCGCAGGCATACTATTTGGTTCTTCTACTTCCTCTACAAACAAGTCAGAACTATTTGCTTCAGTAATCATCTCCAACTCACCCTCTGAATCCCCAATCTCCATCTCCAATCCATTAACGGTGCGTGCATCACGAGCTTCCTTTTCAAGCAGCTCATTCGAATCACCTGATTCGCTACTTCCCCTGTTACCATCATCATCAGCATCCATGACTACCGATCCTTCCGACTCAAGGGTGGGTCTCCTCGCCATCTCAGAGGCCGCCTCCTGGAAATCCACTTCCGAGGACTCTCTCACCTCCGATTCACCCAAACCCTTCTCCGAATCCGATTTCTCCGCGGCATCGCAGAACCGGAAGATGACGCTCCCGTCCAAGCACTCTGTCGAAGCCGCCGCAAAGAAGAGGAAGACGAAGAGGACGAGGAGGAAGAAGAGCGAGACCGCGTTAGATGACAACGACGACGATATCCGATCCATTGACGATAAATTCGAATCCAAATTGGGAAAAGAAAAGGGATAGGGTTTCCGGAGTACCGATTGTGGAGCAGAGCTCGAGGTCGGGTCGCCCAGCGACCCTCGGCCGGAGCGGCGGCGGGGAAGACGGTGGCTGGGATACGGTGCGTCGGAGGTGGAGCGACGGCGCCGATGGCTGCGGAGGGGAGAGCTTGTAGGAGACGGGGGAGAACCGGAGGTCGAGGAGCCCGGGGAAGGGGAACTCCGCCATTAACGGGGGCGGAGGAGCTGGAGAGCCAGGGTTTTTCCTACGCATACGAGAGAGAGAGAGAGAGAGAGAGAGAGGAGTATACGAAGAGGAGAAGCACGGGCGAAGACGAAGAAGAAGAAGAGGAGGGAGATAACGATAAGATGGTGACACGTGCGACGATCACGATGATGCGGTGCTCAACGGTACCACGTGTACGTTTGTCCATCGTCAGATCCGGATTTATTCATTGGTCGGTACAATTTGTACAGGAACCCCTCAACTATATCCTATTTTGAACTCCACCCTCAACTTTATAACTTTTTCGCTCCATAATAAAAGATTTTAACTAACTAAATTCAACAAAAATACTAATTTAAATTTAAAGAATCAAAAGCTTCAAAAGCGTTAATTACAAAATACAAAATTTTAAAATTTTATTTTAAAAATGATCGTCATTTGACCCATTACAGTGAGATAGGAACACAAAAGTACGACCTATAATTGAGGAGGTTTTGGTAGTATACTGGATCTATTCACCGAATTAATGGGGTACCCATGTGCCTGATTACTTAAATCTCCGCAAAAAATATATAACTATAATTTTTAGCATTTTACATTTAAATATTATTTAACTGCGATATATCCTAAACACTTATCCATAAGTGTTTTTTTATTTACAATTAATTCTATAGTTTGGAAAAACGCCCGATTCCTCAAAGAGTCACGCAAAAGATTTCTCCAAAGAATAAAATAATCACATAAATCATAAAATCAAAAAGCAATTTTTTGGATCAAAGTTAGTGTGAAAAGAGAATATATTTTAGGATGTATAGGATCTCTTCTAGAAGATCCGAGATGCTACCGTTATTCAGAAATCGATTCTTTTTGTATCCTATTTTTATCTGCTCTATTCTAACCGAATTAGATTTTTTTTATAAACTTATCTTATTTTTCTTGGGTTAATTACTATTCTACTTAGCCTACTATTATACTATTCTACTTAGCCTCTGCTCTAATCTTAACTCATCAGATTGATATAATTATTTAATTAATTAGGCTTGGATCACGTGATAATTCATAGTTTATACTTTTAAAAAATATATTGTTCATTGAAAGATGCGTCTGTATATTTTAAACCAAGAATTTGTCGCACAGACTTTAAAATCCACACAAAGCAGTGAATATGATGTGATTACTTCCAAATTATACGGCAAATTATTGTCTATTATTTAACAATTAAGCTTGGATCACGTGATAATTCATAGTCTATACTTTTATTAAAAGGTATACTGTTCATTGAAAAATGCGTTTGTATATTTTAAACTATGGAAAATAAATTATTGTCTATTATTTAACAATTAAGCTTGGATCACGTGATAAATCATAGTTTATACTTTTAGAAAATATATACTGTTAATTTAAAGCGGTGTTTGTATATTTTAATCTATGGAAATTGAACAAAGGTCCTTATTCTCGAAAATTAAAAAGCTGTAGTAAAAATATCGTTTGATTACTGGATGAGTGGACTCAGTAGACTCGGTCCCGTGTTGCTTTTATGTTAATTTACACAGAGGACGATTTATCCTAATTATTTCCTAAAATAACATCTTAATCTATGGAAAAATACTGAAATTATATTTTAAAAATGTCCTTTTCCAATCAATTTTTTTTATTATAGGTAGTACTTAGCGTGTTATATATAACTCCGGTTCAACTCACCCGAGTCTTGGGCCGGTTTGAGCAATTTGTAAATTGCACCCTCTTTTTTTTTCGTATATTTAGAAACCATAAATTATTTATATAAAATTAATTTTAAAAAATTAAATTATTTTTATAATTATAATATTTTTTAAATAAAAAAAAAACCATGCAATTGGAGCCTTTCCAAAATCCCTACTCTTTTAAATATGGAGCAAATATGGCGGGGTGACAATGTATGAGAACCCCTCAACTATGCTTTATTTGGAATTTACACCCTCATTTCTTGTATAATAAATTAGTTAAGGAATCGTGCTTCTTTGTAGATCTTTATTTTTAAATGTTAAATTCAAATTAATTTTTAGAATTGCTATAACTTATTCTTTATTAGATTCAAATTATAAAAATATATTAACTATCTTTGTTATTATTAGAAGTATTCAGTTTTATTAATTTTAGGAAAGCATTTTAGGTTTTTGGAAAAAAGGTTTATAGTATTATTAATACATTAATAATTATATAACTTATTTAATTCTATGTACAAATTGAGTAAAAATTTGTATATTAATAATTTAAGATTATATATTATTTGTCGTCGAGTTCGCACAACTTTTTTTTTTTTTTTTGAGGAAAAGGTAGCATGCTACCCGCTTCATTCAATGGATAAATGAACTTAGCTACATGTGTGAGGCAACTCAGGCCTCGAAATGGGCGGGAAAAAAAAATTAAAAAAAAACAGTTGGTAGATAGAGGAGGAGCATGCGGCCATGGGCCGCTCGACGGAGGAGCAGGATGCACCGCGGGACTCGTGGATGCAGGAAGCGTCGAGCATGGATACGATGTGGAGCCCCGTGAGTGCCATGGGGCTTGGACTTACGGTTGCGACGCCAGATAACGATGATCATCACCTCCTCATAAGGTATGATAGAGATATAGAGAGAGATACATAGTAAGATATGAAAGAGAGTACAAAAAAGAGAAACATATTGTCCATAGAGAGGGAGAAAAAGAGATTGATGAGAATCTTCAATCTTGTAAGATATAAAAATGATCTAATAAGATATCTGTGTGTTAGAGAGAGAGAGAGAGAGAGAGGGGAGACAAAATATAGATAATAATTGAGAAGAGAGAGAAGAGATATAGGACAGAGAGAGGAGTGTAGGAGAATAAAAGAGGGGCTGTCACGTGGAATTAGAAAATTCTTAATTCATTTACTTGTTTATATGCTTCATGTAGGCAATAATCAAGTGACACTTAAAAGAGACCATAATGTCGAACTCGCAAGTTTTCAAAACAAAATGTGAATGCAAGTTCAGAAACTCGTGATGCTATTTTTCCTTAAAAATTGAAAGTAATACAATTGATATACACCAAAGTAGAGTGTATATCTTACACTCTAAAAATTATCCGATCTTTACTTATCACATAAAAGAAAAAAAAGTAACTAAAAGTTATTTAAAATCTTGTGAATCCTAGGATAAAGAGGGTAAGATCTACATGTTTTTGTGAATCCTTGTGTCTGTTCTTATGCTTTGGCATTACACGTTCACTATTTTTATGTTTCCATAGTTTCTGTTAAATATGGTATAAAAGTCTAATAATAAAGTGTGAGAAAATCAACTAGAGCTTTTACTCCTATCATTCTCAATTGATAGAGATGGCAATTCTATTCCACTGTATCTACATACTGAAGGCATCAGGCATATACTTCTGGATTTAATAGCAACTGCTAAATTCACTTTTCTCGAGCAAATTTTACATGTACAAAGCTAGCTGAGAAAAATAAATAAATAACATCTGTATATATTGTGGTTATTGCCCATATAACTATGTTCCCTATGTGGGTGCTTATTCATCTTACTAGTATATTTTGTAATATTATGATAAGATGCTCGTGTGATGGCTATAATTCCGCTATCTCTTTCTAGAATCCGATGTATTGTGTATACTGTGAGTATGCCTCCGACTGCATGCCGATCGGAGCGCGAGTGACGAGATCCGGGAGATCGAACGCGTCGACTAGCTCTCTCGCGAAACCCCTCACTTGGAAACTCAGATACTCTGTTAACTTATGAATAGCCTGGAAGAGAAATTACGGTACAAAAGTTAAGGGCCATCTTGTATGAACCTGAAACAGAGCTTAAAAATTGTATCATGCTAATGGAACATACCTTGGCCTTATTAGGAGCCACATAGTCCACGTTCCGATATGTTCCGATGTCTTTCCAGATTCGATCCAGGGCATAAAGGTCGCAGAGTAGCTTCAAGACGCCGCGCGTGTTCTCGTCAGGGCATCTGCAACAATATTAGAAATCGTCTGTTACGGCTAAACCCGGAACAGAGATATTTATGGAGACAAAATAAAGAGGCAGATATATGTTGTTCGACTACTTGTCTACATCTGCAGAGCAGTGGAGTCGGAAACTTTTGCTATGAAGATCAAGTGTAGAATTCAAAAAGAGATACTGATCTTAAAACATCGGAATCCGACGAACTCTTAGAAATGGCGATCAAAAGGAAAACCTTTATATCTAATATGTCGATTCAGTTTATGTGCCCGGGTCCAAGAATTCAAAAGAGAACAAAACATCAACTAATTATAGCCAACCAAAACATCAATTATTTTTAGCCTCATACCACAAAAAATAGATGCCAAATCTCAAAATAACACCAACAAAATTCTTAGACCTGGAAATTTCTCAAGCACAGTGCACCCATAAGAAACCGAGTCCTAAGCTAGAGAGAGCAGGGAATATACTCCAATACACAAATGCAAGGGAACGACAAATAATCCAAATTTTCAAAAGCGCACCTCTGTACTGCATCTATGAACTTTGCGAGGATGACCGATTCAATGTGCGACTCAGCAAGTGTCAGGAGGTGATTTAAGCATCTGTTCCAGGCACCAAAGCCTCCGAGTGTCTTCGTGTGCTTGCGAATCCGTACCGCGACACTTTGAAGCAACCGAGATGTTCGATACTGAATAATATAGGATTGTAAAAATCACTGATACAGGAAGAAATTTACATTCACTAGTTGTGCTAGAAAGTAAACAGACAGTGATTGAGAGCTCACCCTGAAAGCATCCAGTTGGAAGTTAGGATCGCGCAAATGGTCTGTTCCTTCCCATCGAGTGGTCACCGGATTCGGCTGGGATAAGTATGAGGCCATTGACTCTCTCAAGTAGTTCCAGGTGACTGTGAGAGTGCCTCCCTTGAACTTTTCCTTGTATTGCTTCAAGAGATCCGCTGCAACCTATGCAGTAAAGAAAAATTGAGAGGTAATTCTAGTTCAGTCCCACATGAATTACAATTCAAGGATGGCTTATCACAAAGAAAAGCGAAACTCTGCAGATATAACTTTCAATCGAGATCAAATTTCAGGGACTTGACAAGTAATTTGAAGCTTAAAAAAACATTAATAGTTAAGAGAGCATAATTTCATCAACGGAACGGTGGATGCCACTGGTGATACCTGTTGCAAAAGAACTGTATTATCCCCTTCGAATGTCTGAAATATATCATGGTCATTTCTCAAAATACCGAACCGGTTCACCGCAGCATATCCATGTCCACCGCAAGCTTCTCTGCATACACTAAGAGACTTCGCCGTATACGAAGTCACATAAGCCTTCAGACCAGCTGAGAGCGCGTGTACATCGGCAACAACATCATCGTCATGCGATTTCTTCATCTCCGAATACTTGTCCACCAAATAAAGCGTCGTGAAATGAAAGGCGTAAGTTGAAGCCAGCATAGGCATGAGCTTATGCTGATGAGATTGGTAGTCCAATATGCTGACTTCTGGCTCCTTCGGAGGCCCGAATTGGTGGCGGAGTAGAGAGTATCTGGTGGCTATAGTAACTGCTACTTTGAGAACACTAACAGACGTATACGCTATCCCAACTCTCCCTCCGACAAGTTCTCCTAGCGTAGCTGCGAACCTCTTGTTGACGGTGGGGAGAGGGCTCGTGTATTTCCCATCCTTTGACAGATCTCCGAACCTGTTGAGGAGATTGTCGCGAGGAATCCGCACAGAACGGAAACGTAATGCTCCGTTATCTACCCCATTCAGGCCGATTTTGTGGCCACAGTCGTGTATTTCGATGCCGGGAAGAACAGCGTGTGTTTTAAGGTCTCTTATGGGGACAATGAATGCATGCACACCCATATCAGCAGAACCACCTGCCTCCTCTTGAAGTGGTAAAATGAGTTTTGCAAAAACGGTCGCAAATTTTCCGTGAACTGCTGCGTTGCCGATCCACCACTTGATTGCTCCGTCATTTGGGGTGTCGATTATGAACTCGTCGGTGAGCGGATCGAAGGTAGCAGTTGTTTGAAGGCCTTGAACATTCGAACCTACAGGTATTCAATAGTCATGATGATGTTTAAATATCTATGCGCATTAATAGTGTTGAGGGTACACAAGAATTTGATCAACAATCTTATTTCTAATCGATTATACGCAAGGAGGAGCTCACCGTGGTGGAGTTCGGTCATCGCGAAACAACCAGGGTAGTCGAGATTGTCGATTCCGTCAAAGTACTTCTCCCTGTGCTTTTCTGTTCCTAAGTTGATCACTGTGCCTCCCCAGAGGCTGCAAAATAATCACACAAAAGTTAACTAGTGCTAGAAACTTAGATGCAAAGTACAAGAATTCCACAAGCACCATCTTCATATGGCCTGATTGATCATGGCACTATCTATCTAAGCTCACAATTTAGTCAAATTTAGTGCGTGAAATAGTGACTAGTTTTAATGAATCTCTGTAAAGCATAAAATCAACTGTTAATACAGATACATTAAATTCAGCCACTATTCGCTCCCTAGATCCTTCACTTCATCTCTGGAGATCAATGGGTTGACATAGGAGACCGGTTCCATACAACAAGTTCCTCCTTCCCCAACCGGCAAACCCTAAGATCAAACGAAACCGGAGGAGCACCACCAATTCTCCTACTACCTCAGGAAATCAAACGCATCTGATTCGAAACCCTAATCAAACAACAACAGAAGGAAAAAAAAAAGGCGATGGAGAGCGAGATCGAGATGGAGAGAGGCGATCCGATTCGAGGCTCACCTGTACTGGACCCCGAGCTTGACCCCGAGCGAGATGTCGACCCCGCCCGCGGCCTCGAGGACGGCGAAGTACGCGGAGGGGTCGTCGTCCATGAGGCTGAGGGGCCGGATCCCGGCCTCGCGGACCAGCGCCGAGAGCTGGCGCATGCATATCTCGCGGTGCTCGGCGGTGGCGACCTCCACGGGTGTCGCCAGCTCCGGCCGCGACGCGAAGAACTCGAACACCCTCATCTGGATCCCGCGGTGCCGCCCCCGCATGTACTCCGTTAGCTCCGCCACGCTCACCGCCGATGGCCTCCTCCGTCGAGCGGCGGCGCCTCCTCCTCCGCCGCCGCAGGGGACGAGGGCGAGGGATCCACCGTAGGAGGAGGAGGAGGAGGGGTCGAGGTGGAGTGAGAGGAGGCGGAGGCGGCGTAGAGGGGCTTCTCCTTCTCCTTCTTTCGCCATTAGAGAGGGTTTCGAGGTGCGTAGAAGCGTGGGAGAAGATGATCGATCGAGGAGGAAGCCGTAGCGCTCGGGGAATTTGTATACCACGGCACACGAGAGTTGGGTGGAGGGAATGGTGACGTGGCAACAGATAAGTGGATGTGACATTTTAGATATTTTTATATTCGCCCTTTTTTAGACTTTTGGGCGCATTTTAAGGCGACTTGAATTTGGATAGGGATGGTCTTTAATTACAAGAAATGATTGCCTACGCCGGGTGTATAGGCATATAAAATTCAAATTCAAATTTTATTAAAAAACTATAAAATTTGATTTATTATTTTTTTATAAATCTAATAATGATTATTTATGTCCGGTTGATTAATTAAAATTACTTGATGTCTTAGTAGCAGATTTAAATTATAGAATTGTTTATAACTATTCTTCTAATTAGTAGATGGTATAGATTATGTTTAAGTAATTAAAATTAATTTGAAATTATTAAGTAATCCAATGCGATACACTATGGACAAGGATGCACCAATTGCAGCTGATAATTTCTTCTTAAGATTTGGTTGGGCTGTTGTTGGCTTCCAAATTATTGCAATCAAATTAGTGATCTAAGTTTTGTTTTTATTAATAGTTATTTTATTATGTTTTTTTATAAATAAAAAATTGTATATTATAATTAAAATATATAAAATGTATACGTCAATATTTTGAATAGCACTCTCAAATACATACGGTTTGACTTGTTACGTTTCAAAAGTCATTTGTACTTTAATTACTTGGACAACTGAAAATAATAACACAAAGAGGAATGGATAAGACCAAAAAAGAGTAAACGCATAAGCACTTTGACCATAGACCAAGATACGTGCCATTATCCCTTGAATGAAAAATAAAATATAATTGAGAAAAAAAACATATTGGACAATTAGTTCTGCGTCGATTCGTATTCCACTTGAAACAAGTTTCAGATCGATCAACTTATTTAATAAATAGATCAAATATAAATTAAATTTTTCAGCTCAAAATTTTAACAAGTCGAATACGAGCTAGAATAAATTTTAGGCCAACTCAAATGAAAAAAAATATTTATATAAACATTTTAATTATTAGATTAAAATTTTAGTTTTTCTAAATTTTCTTTTAACTTTTCTCGTTTGGTAATGAAGCTGATAGTTTAACTCGTTATTCATAAGTCAATAAACGAATTGAATACATGTTCGATGTTTCAATTAATCAACTTATCTTCGGCTTATTTAATAAATGAATAAATATGAGCATCGTATTTGTCACGTTGTCAACCCTATAGGACATCATATTTATCCTTCTAAGACAAACAACTCTTTAATAATAAATAAAAATAAAAAAGGCATACCCAACGTAACCTCAATACGATTCACACGTGTCATTTTGGTCCATATTGGCGTACGATATTAAATGCAATCGTTACGCTGAATATTTCCCTTCCCAAGTACAATGAATACATATCCTATCATTTCTCATGTACCAAATCCTCCTATTTTATTACCCACCCCATTTATTATAACTTATAAATTATACATTTTAACCATCCAATATATATATATTTTAATAAATATGTAAAAATTAATAAAATAACTGAGCTTTAAATTTGAGATAATGCTAAAGGCCCACACGACGGGCTATTAGCTCAGTGGTAGAGCGCGCCCCTAATAATTGCGTCGTTGTCCAGTCAACTGCTGCGCCTCAACGCATTTCGGGGAGAACCAGCTTCATCGTCGAGAGGGAAAGACCCCGGATCACCAGCTAAGACCCCTGCTATCAAGTTCTTAGTTAACTATACTAAATACGATAAATAGTACATAATTTTTGTAAAATCTTTTTTGCTACAGTATAATATTTTAAATATGCTCTCTTCGCAATATGCATTGTAAAGTTAAGGGCATCAACTAAAAAGTCATGCTCACTGAGAACGCACGTCCCAACTATAATCTTATATATTAGACCTTAGATATTAGATATTAGATATTAGATATTATTAATATATATATATATATATATATATAGAATTAGGCTGGAATATTATCAATAGCACCAAGTTATTGGTGCTATTAGTTTTTTAGCCCTTAGATTAAGAAATGTGCGGTTAGGATGATGTGAGCCCCTTAGGATTGAGTGGATGGTTGGTTGAATAGTATAATCTAACGGGTAAAAATAATTAAAGGAGTTAATCTAACGGCAGAAAACTTGATAGCACTAAGTGTTTGGTGCTATCGATAGCATAGCAGCCGAACTCTATAGAACTATATATATATATATATATATATATATATATATATATATATATATATAGAGAGAGAGAGAGAGAGAGAGAGAGAGAGAGAGAGAGNTTCCACTTTGTTTTCGATGTTCGGGATTTCGAATCGACGATCGGTACCGTTAGAGTTGATCTAGAGTATTTGAAGTACCTAGAAAATAAATTTTGTGATTTTTCGATATCATTTGCCTAGTGATCGAAGGGGCTCAAAATCAATAATCGGAGCCTTCCGTGCTTCCAGGTCGTTTTTTCATGTTGCGACTTTCGAATTGTCGATCGGCTCCATTAGACTTAATCTAGAGTACTTGAAGTATCTAGAAAATAAATTTTGTGATTTTTCGATATTATTTGCCTAGTGAACGAAGGGGCTCAAAATCAACGGCTAAAATTAAAAATCTTACAAAACATGATAATATGACATTAAAATTTTATATCAAAGATATGAATCTTGTTTTATATAGTATAAAGAATTTTCTATCAAAATTTCACGTAATTTGGATATTTCTACACCGTTAAACTTGCAAACAGCTCACTACGACCATTAAAATTATTGATTTTGAGCCTCTTCGGTCACTAGGCAAATGATATTGAAAAATTATAAAATTTATTTTCTTGGTACTTCAAATACTCTAGATCAAGTTTAATTGAGCCGATCGACGATTCGAAAGTCGCAACATCGAAAACGATCTGGAAGCACGGAAGGTTCCATACTTCCAGAAACATAGTAGCCTCGCATTATATATATATATATATATATATATATATAGAATTGAGCTTCTATGCTTTTAAAAGTACCTAAGTCATTGATGCTTGTAAGTTTTTAGCCCTTGGATTAATAGATGTGCGGTTAGGATGATGTGGGCCCCCTTGGGTTAAGTGGGTGGTTTGTTGAATAATATAATCTAACGGATGAAAATGATCAAAATCGTAGATCTAACGGTAAAAAATTCACAAGCACAAAGTGCTTGGTGCTTTTACAAGCACCATAGCCGGACTCTATATATATATATATATATATATATAATGAGTGGTTAAGATGAAAGGGAAAAGAGTAATTGGAGAGAAATTGGATTTCTCAATTTCTCTTCTCTTTGAATTTCTCTTCAATATCTCTTCTCTCATTCACCCTACCCATCCATCAAATTTGATGGGCGGTTAAGAACTTAGGAGTACAAAAACTGCTGTGCTCCTAATAGCACAGTAGCCCTACTCTATATATATGTATAAGTATTAATGAGCTGATCAGAATCTATACGTGAGATCGCTCCAAATTTGGAACGACTTAGACCAAATCGGGCCAAGTTTTAAAATTAGCCCCAACATTTTCTCATGAATTGGGCTGGGCTCGCCCAACGCTTTTAAGAGACCTTTACAATGTGTATCATCTCTTATGTACAACGTGTGAATATAATGACGACACTAACCATTTATCACGTACAATATATAAATCTTAAAACTTGTAATAGCTGTATACATTGGAGATCATACTACTGTTTAGTAAATTGTTGTTTGAATAATATATAATATATTAGAAGAAGAATCGTATAATGAATCATCACCATCATATTTGCTTGGGCCGGACTTGGGCCAGGTTTTCATGTCGAGCTGAGGCCGGATTTGGATATGTCCAAATAGGCCTAAAATTTTTTCGCGCCTAAAGTTTTAAATCTGGTCCAAATCTAAAGTTATGATTTCTACAACTAAAGCCCGGGCGTTGCACGATCTTTTGGGCTGGGCCTTGTTTAGGGCCAGGCCCAGTTCCAACCTAATCATATTTTGTGAATATGATATTTATCTAATATGATGTATAGAATATAGGACAAAGATGGAGTGTTGGAGTATTTTTATCAACCGGTCATATAGGCCAGAGGGTCGTATAGGTCTGAGTCCTAGTTAGTAAATTCGCAAATTATTCGTGAATTATTCACAAATTATTGAAAATCCGAATTAAACGGTCCGTTTACGAATTTTTCCGAAGGAAAGGGAATTATTCGCGAATTTTGGGGCCAGCCGAATTATTCGCGAATTATTGATGAAATATTAAAAATATGAATAAAAAACTTATAATTTTATTTTTAAATATAAATTATTTTATATTTTATATCTTATATTTTATATTTTATATCGAATCCGTTTTTTAAGCCCAATTTTTCAACGAATTTAAAAATTAAAAAATAAATTTTATACGTATTATATTCATACTGAATTTTTACCGAATCCAAATTAACTAACTATGGTCTGAATAAGGAGAATTTGTTTGGGACGCAACAAACTCCTTTAACACCGTTTACAGCTGCAAAGTATTCTCAACGTGAAAATATAGAAATACAGCATCGATTCTCGAATAAGGAAAAAAAAAAAAAAGGATCGGCAGGGTCCCAAATAAAGTGACTTATTTAGAAAAAAGTTTTCTCTTTATAAAATTTATCTGGTGTTTAGTATTGCATAGTTCCAGCGTGGAAGAACAATTTGATAATTTGCGGTGACAAGTGGAACAATTCCGGATGTTATCTCGTGTCTGGTACAGGAAAAATTTTAGAATGCAACGGGTATATTGGTGACGTGGCATAATAAATCAATCAAATATCTCTCTTTAAAAATATGTCCCATCATGATTATAAAAAAGTATTTTTATCGTATTTTTGTTTGAAAAGAAGAAAGGTGATTGATTTGTTATTGATGATGTAGTGCAGGTGTGATAGTGTAGAATTCCTCCTGGTACAGAGCAGGGCCTCTTTATGATAATGTGCAATTAATGTGCAATTAATTAATTTACGTTACGCGCCCCATGTAATTTGAGGGCTTATTTCAATATGTGCTGTAGTCCAGAGGATTTTCATATATTTTTATCTTTTCTACAAAATATTAATAGTAATTAAAAAAAAAATCTATCAACCAACGCCCAATCGACAAACTGTAATATACGGAACGGGAAACAAACGGCATATTTTTTTATTATTATTTTTCATCACATGTAACGCAATGTTCCCGCAATCTCAAACGCAGCCTAACTACTTCGGTGAGAACAAGCGACCCATCGCACCGATTTAATCAAACGGACACGATTGAACGATCACGGAAGTTGGGATCACCGGGCAGTGACGGCACACGGCTACGCACCAAATTTAACCGGGGTTTATAATAGCCACAGGTGACAACTCATAGCTCCGGTTAGTTCCGTTATTGTTAACTAACGGTGACGGAAATATTTTGCCTCCGCAACCGTCAATTGCGGGTCCCACCCCCTCGTCTATACATAGCGAAAGGTTATTCACTCTGACGTTCAGTTTCTCACGGAGCTCTTCGTGGGATATTTCTTTTTGACTCTCTCTCTCCCTCCGTTCTGGAAAGGTGTCTTTTTCGATTCCAGTACCTTCGAATCGAAGACGATCAATTCGAAGGCGATCTCATCGTGCACGCTTTGATCTGATCCACTTCCTTGCGTATACAGTGGTAATTTTTATCTAACTGATGCGATCTCTAGGGTTTACGCTCGTTCTCATCGACGCGACTGTGATTTGTAGTGTTTGATTTGGATTCCGATGTAGCTTGTATGTTTTTGGGTGGATTTGGTGTCCTTTTCGTGGATAGGTATCTGTTTATTGGTGATTTAACTGGTTATTTGCAGAGATTCCGCTCTGAATATCGGTTTGATGTGTGATCTTAGGGTTTTTTGGCTTGATCTTTGTGATTTAGTTAGTTGCGTCGTGTTTTATTTGGATACCGATGTGGTTTGCATGATTTTTGGGTGGATTTTTTGTCTTTTTCGTGGATAGTTGTCTGTTTATTAGTGATTTAATTAGTTTTGTGGAGAGATTCAGATCTGAATATCCGTTTGATGTGTGATAGTAGTTCTTTTGCTTGATCTATTTGTTTTGGTTAGTCGCGTCGTTTTGGGTGGATTTTGTGTGCATTTTCTGTGTTTGCTGGTGATTTAGACTGGCTTTGTTGAGAGAATTAGCTTCGAACATTGGTTTGATGTGATTTTAGTTATTTAGCTTCCGATATCTGTGTTTTAGTTACTGTTTGTTGCTTTTTATGCGATTATGTTAGTTCGGCTGTAATCCCATGGTTGATCATTGTTTTCAGTGCTTTCCCTTTGGTACTGCTTTAATTTATTGAGCTATTTGTGTACCCTAAGGTTTGCTTTACTCTTTGATTTTGTGTCTATGATGTTTATTTTTTGCGTTCCTGATTGTGTTTGATTTCGAGGTGCAGTGCCATGGCTCACTATTTGAATGACGATTTAGAATTTGTTAATGACGACTACTTTGATTTTGTCGAGTTCGATGATGAAGGCTTCGAGATTGACTATGAAGAGGAAGGCCATGATGCCGACCTGGATGGCCTTGGTAGTCCGGTATGGCTTCAACCTGATGTATTTCTTAGCGAGTTATTATCGATTTTCGGACCTTGCAAAGTTTCATCTTGTTTCTGTAATTGTTCAGAGTGCACAAAAGAATGATACAACGGCTTTTGAGTATAGAAATGGGAAAGATATGCAAGGGATACTGTGGGAGGGGTTGAATCATACCAGGGATGAGTATCGTGAAATGAGGCTGAAGCAGTATAGGAATTATGAGAACCTTTCAAGACCACATGATTCATTGCAGAAGGTTAGTGCATCTATGAGAGGTTACAAGGATTTAAGTGCCGTGGCACGGGGTTGTGCCGGAAATTTGCCGGCACGGTACGGCACGGTGCGTGCCAAGCCGTGCCGATGCGTGCCGGTCAAAAAATTTTTGTGTGCTGCCACATAACAGCATGAAATATTTATTTTCTTTAGCAACAAAATATTCTAACTATTTATTAAGTCTTTTTATCACATCTTTTGAACTTTATTGAGGAAATTACTTATTAATTTAAAAAATAGAGGGTTTTGAGCTGTGCCATTGGCACGGGGTCTGTATTGTACAGGTATCTTGTTGGCACGGTACGGCATGGTGGATATGGTCCGTGCCGACGGGCACTTAAAACCTTGAGAGGCTATACTGTGCTTGACCCTGGCATTGGTTGTTTGCTTGTTACTAAATCTGCTATTTCTCCTGCATTTAGGAATGCAAACAAGTTGAGAGGAAAAGCACATTCTATGATTTTCAGTTCA
The DNA here is from genome assembly GCF_001540865.1 of Ananas comosus. NCBI lineage: Eukaryota > Viridiplantae > Streptophyta > Magnoliopsida > Poales > Bromeliaceae > Ananas > Ananas comosus. The sequence goes on from NC_033621.1 coordinate 1,202,048, forward strand.
ATACGAGGCTTGTGAAATCGACCATTGCGCACTTTCAGGTACTGATCTTCTTCAGTTGCTTTTTCCATTATATTTTTAATGGAGCATTGCTTTTGTTGCCTCTTTGGGTACCGACTAGCCTTGCTGGTAATTGTCTAGGAATTTTATCGTTATTTCACTATTGAGCATATCTAATTGTGATTCACTGATGGTTTTACCACCTCATTAAGCTAATCAGCAATAGCTATTTCCATGCCTTTCTTACGTAACTTTACCAATTACATTCCCTCTCTGACATATAACACTCAATACTTGATAAAAATTAGTCACAGATGTAGATTAGAATATTTGTGAAATGTGCATCGTAATGTTTAAGGATTAAGCATTGTCCCCCTCCTTTTACAGTCAGAAAAAAAAAAGCCCTAGCTCTTGGGTAAATCTTAATTAAATGGATGTAAGACCATGGCCTGTTAACATTAGGCATGTTCCATGACTGACCTATATTCCCAGGAAAGAAGTACTTTTAGAGCACCATATCTACTAGGATTGAGATAATTATATGGATCTGCGACTGACTAACTATTGAACATAAATCCTTTTTTTGGCCCCAAAACGACTCTATTCTTTGTGCTAAGTCTTTCAGTTTTGCAGGTCCTCTTTAATTGCTATTATTAGTACATTTGAATATTAGATATATTTATGACATAATGAAGCTTTCATATCATCAGACATCATTTTTGTTGCTAGGGAAGGTAAGCTACTCCCTAATGCAATAATAATTTTATTTTATTTTTTGTTTTCACATAACTAGTAGTAGTGTTGATTAACTTGTGCAGCAAGTAGATAGCCATTTTTCATTTTGGTTATTTGCTGGGGTGTGTGCATGCTGAAGACACGTCTTCTTAAACTAATAAACCAAACAAATGCTATTTATTATTGTTCCACTAACTTTTCAGTTTTGAACAGCTGGATCTCATGAGGTGTAATAACATCACTTGCTGAAAAGATGTCAATGTTATAATATCTTCAGTATAGATGGCAAACTGCTCAAGAAGTATTAGAAACTATTTTATTCTTTATTTTCCTCAGATGTTCTCTATGATTTCTATGGTCTTCAAAGCTTGTTATATTATTATAGGCATTATTCTTCAGTAAACTTTTAAGTTGGCTCATCCCCCCATCCCCCCCGTTTGTGTGTCTCTTCTTTAGTTTTTCACTTTAGTTTTCAATTTGTGCTTCTTTTTTTTTTCTTTTTTTTTTTTTTTTTTAATCTTGTTTCTTTCCATAATCCAATGGATGCTGCCATGTCTGAATGTTGCCCACATGTTCCCCCCCCAATTCTTACTATGCTTTTAATTTATTAATTGGCAATGATACAGTTACCCACATGTTTGCGCAACAAATCTGCATTTTCTCTACGTGCCTCTCTTATTTCACATTTTAGTAGAATGTTAGTGATAAGGGTGGACCTTCATACGGGTGCCTCTTCCTTCAAGTTGTCAAGTGTCTTGTTTTTATCTTTAATTTTCCTGAAGTTTCATTATTATTCTTTACTGCGTCCTTGATATGTGGGTATTATGTGCTGAAACATAATTACTGAGTGTAGACTCATGTTCTCTCTTTGTTTTCATTGCTTGCAGTTATAGTGATCGTGTTGTACTAGATAGATAGATAGTTATGTGATTTGGCAATTAACACATCCTTTGATACTAGGAGTGCATCATATAACATTTCTGTCAGGCACTAAAAGCAGGGTGGAAGTGCTTTCCCAGCAGCTGGCGTTATGAGAGCACCTTTTCAAAATGGTATGATAGGATGTTCTATGATCAGTGAGCCTCTCTGTTAAATAAGTGCCCAGTTTTTGTTAGCAAGCTTGGGCATGAAAGGGGCTAACAAAAATTTTCTTGCAGGATTTTGTTCGTCAGGCATTACATATGTTTTTGTTCTGAAAGTACAAATAGGCTATGCTTGTTTTCCAATAAACTTGTTTAATATATTAACTTATTTGTCCCCTCTTTGATGGCTGCTTTTTCTCAAAGTAGCTGTTTCTGTTTTTTCCTCTCTCTGTTATTACTGTTATTTCATGTGTTGTACAGTGCCTTATTTATTGATGTCATTGTTGTTAACCGTGCTTTAAATACTTCCAAATAGATGCTAATTGAGGAAGGCCTAAGAATGACTAGGGCGTATGGAGTACCTAACTTAGTTTAATACTGCACTTTGATTGTGATCTTCTACTTGCTTATGTTGGAACTACAACTAGAAAACATAACAGCATCATCTACATGAGATTATATCAGCAATTATAGATGCTAGGGCAAGAAGTCATCTATGAGCTATTCATAACATTTTCTTGGTGGACTTTCTTGTGCTCAATGCTATATGTGTTAAGTTATATTTGCTAGTATATCTTCTTATGGGACTGAGCTTCCATTTCTTGTCCCACTATCACATCTTACATTTGCTTGTAAATTATCTGAGCGAAGCAGAATTTGTGTTTCTTTCTAAACGACGACATACTTAGGATGCATCGTTTTGTAGTTTCGTTTATATAAATTTTACCAGACTAGCAAAATATACTGCAAACATATTTATAACAAAGCTGGGTTTGAGTGGCTTCTGCCTGGGGGTGGATCTGTACTCAGTTGTGTTGATCAAACAGATCGAAGTTTGGTGATAATTTTGCTTGAAGCTTTATCTCTGAGTGTATTCAAGTTCAGTTATGCGTCTTCTGCATGTTCACTTTCTGTAGTGACCAAGGCCCTTGATGAGCCTTAGAGGTGTTAAGTTTGGCTATAGAGCTTCTGAAGGAAGGTCACAAAAGGTTCACGAACCAGTCTGCAATACTCAGTGCATATTGGAAAACATTACATGTTGTACTATAAAATCGTTTTTCTCTTGGATCTAACAGTTTTATTCTCTGCTAAAATGGAGAATAAGATTATCTATCTATTAAGACAAGAAGTAAAATATCACGTGGAGCTAAGCTTTTAGTGCATTCCTTGTCTTTAGTTTTGCACATGGCACATAAGATTGCCCATCATATGCAGGTGGGCTGCTTTCTGATTTTATCTGTCCCACACAGCTAAGAAAATTATGTGTTCAGACATGATAGGACCAGACTTTATAGCAGGAACAGTGAGTGATGACGAGTGCATTAGATTTGTGACTTTAGGGAGACCATCAATCTGACGCTGAATTTAGGGAGAACATCAATGTGCGATATAATGTGATGACCATGAATGGCAGGAGAAAGAAAAAACTTCTTTCCTTTAGGTCAATCATATGTTGCTAGTACTATGAAGTGCTTTTTTTGCTGTAACCACAAGATGAATATTGCCTTATGCATATCATTGTCTCCGATGGCTATAAGCAAGAGTTTGTATTATTTGCAGCTGAGGAACCTATTGTGGGCTACATCGAAGCATGATGTCTACATGATGCAGAATTATTCTATCATGCACTGGTCTTCGTTGCTTCGAAGAAGCAAAGAAGTGTTGAATGTTGCTGGTCAAATTGTCCCTACTCAGGTTTGCAACTATTTGCTTTCTGAAAGCTTGATACTAATTACTTCATCTCTTGATCAACCTAGCGGTTCTTTACAGAAGCCTCGCGGGTCTTCTGCCCAATCGTTATCAAGGGTGCAGATCAGTACAATGGCCGTGAAAGACAATTTCATTGTGGCTGGTGGATTCCATGGTGAACTCATCTGTAAGGTATATAATTAGTAATAGCTGTAGCAAGCAACTGGAATGTTTTGCATTATGCTCTTGCGGATCTCTCCAACTATTGTCTCCATCCTTCACCAGTATATTAATCAACCTGGGGTGACCTTCTGCACTAATGTAACGGACAGTGACAATGCTATCACCAATGCGGTGGACATTTACCAGCCTTCTAAGTAAGTCATTTTCCGCACTAATTAACTTGTTTCGAAGTTATATTAAACTTAGTTGCGAAATGATTAAACTTGTTTTTAACTTATTATTATTATTATTTTTTACTCTGCTTGTCTTAGTGGCTCTATGCGAGTGATGACTGCCAACAATGATTGCCATGTGAGGGTCTTTGACACTGAGAGATATGCCCTTTTGAATCGTTTCTCCTTCCCCTGGTCTGTTAATGTGAGTATGTAGTTACTAGTATCTTTGAGTTATCAGAGTCCTTAATTTGGTATCTAACGTGAACCCTTTTGCATCTTGCAGAATGCATCATTTAGTCCCGATGGCAAACTTTTTGCTGTTCTCGGAGATACTACTGATTGTCTAATAGGCGATCCTGTGTCTGGTAAAGTAAGTGATCTTCCATGTTAAACTTTTAGGACTCCTGCAATATATCTCTGTGAAGTCACCATTTTATATTCCTATAGATCCTTGAGAATTATGCATCTCAAAGGTGCATTATCTTACCAAAATTTTATTTTATTCATGGGAAAGGTTGGTTTTTGCTACAAAACATTCTGAGAGAGAGAGCGACTTTTGTAAGCATGAGGGCATATATCTGAGAAACCAAGTTTCTGAATTGCAAATATGAAAATTCAAATCTACAGGACTTTATACCACAATAAACAATTCATAGGGGTACATATTTAGATGTCTTTAATCTGTTTAATATGGTTTCTTACTTATTTTGGAACTCTAGGTGATCGGAACCCTACAGGGTCATTTAGATTACTCTTTTGCATCAGCTTGGCACCCAGATGGCCGTATTCTGGCCACGGGCAACCAAGACACTACATGCCGCTTGTGGGATATAAGAAACTTATCACAATCCATGGCCGTGCTCAAGGGGCGGATGGGGGCGATCAGAGGCCTGAAGTTCTCATTGGACGGCAGGTTCATGGCGATGGCGGAGCCTGCAGATTTTGTCCACATATATGAAACTGCGGCTGATTACAGCAGCGCCCAAGAGATCGATCTCTTCGGGGAGATTGCTGGGATATCATTCAGCCCGGATGCGGAATCTCTCTTTGTAGGGATAGCCGACCGTACTTACGGGAGTTTACTTGAATTCAGCCGGAGGCGTCGGTACGACTACCTGGAATCCTTTCTATGAAGGATGAAGGGGGTGACGTCTGATGCTCAAAAGCGGCAGTTGTTAGTATTGTTTATATTAGTTGGGGGATTTCCTTTCAGTCTCTGATAGATCGTGCATTCGACTGGGATGGAGAAACTTCTATCGGAAACACCAGAGTTGCCATAGGGATGCTTCCATTGGAGATTGGGCTAAAGATTCATTCGGCGAATGTGAACTTGTTTCCAAAGTTGCTTAGGGGAAGCCCTTATTTATAACTGGTTTTTACTCAGTTTGTTTATTTAGAATTGGTTTTTGCTCAGTTTGTTACAGTTAAGGGGGTTTTGCACTGTTGTTCGGTGGCAAGGGAAATTCCTTTGTAAATAAAAATTCCATCACTCCGTGCAGCACGCCAGGGTATGTTTATGTACTTGTTTTTGTTTTTCCTGTTGAAAAGATGAGTTCTCTCCTTTCTTTTGTACATATTTATCGTTTTACATGATGCTTCTCATGGGGGACATTCATTTCTCACCGGTATCTTCTCAGTCCCTATGATTGGCAGTGCACATTTTAGTTGTGAGTGGATATTGCGGGCTATTCATTTCTTCTCTTTACTGATCCCAACTTGTAAGCTGACAACCATGGAACTCCAAGTCCCCATTAATTGCTGTTGAAATGTTTGTCACGAGTTGTCGGGAAAGAAGGTAACCCGTGTTTTCGTGTATGAAAATTGCTGCCGCTGAAGATTTGTGCTTGAATATATTCGGAATTCTCAAATGTTTGCTAGTCTCTTTGTAGTAGATTGCGAGGAACGGAACGGTCAGGTTAGGGCGTTTTTTTTCGCGCATTACTTTGATTGATTTATTTCCTTCTTAATTGAAGAAAATTTCCGGTGATCCAATATATGTTGGTTTATGTCATGCAGTGCGGAATTGTTGATTAAAGGCCTAGCCCGTTTATTTATTATAGAAACTACATTCAAGGATCACATTGCTTCTTCTAGTGTTGATCGAGGAACGCAGACAGAAGCGCGACATCCTCATGGGCTCTGTTAATGCTGTGCGCTCACGGTGTTCGAGCTCTATAGGAAGTTAATTACCAACATCTCTGGGTTCGCATCGTAACCAACAACATGGTTAGGTCAACAAAACACACACACATGCGCGCGCGCGCACATCGCAGGAATTTGAATTTTAAAAAGAAAAAAGAAAGAAAAAGAAAAGGAAGCGTCTTACATGTTGTGACAAAAATGTAGCCAATTAACGCATTTGGTGATGACAAAAATGTAGCCAATTAACGCATTTGTTCCATTTCCAAAGCCTTAAGCAATCCAAAGACCTGCCTCCTTTTAATCCTTTTCCTAACTCCTCAAAATCCTTAACTCCTCGCATAAGCTTTGAGGTGCATATCTTAGGTTTCTTTCACCTTTTCATTATCGGATGGATATTCATGATATGATGCATACCTTACGATTTTCGACCTAAAACTTCTACTTTCAAAAGAAAAGGGGAAAGGAGAGCGAGAGAGAGAGAGAGAAAATATAAAAAATAAAAAATAAAAGCTTACTACTTATATAAGCCTGTGAGATACTGTGAATGGTTCCTATATATTGTCGAAAATTTTTGTTCCTTGTAACAAAGAATGCTGTAAAGTGTCACAGTTCGTTGTCATTAGGTGCTCACATCATGCGTTAGATGGTAACTACATACGGTTCCGGAGAGTGAAAATCAATGCCTAATATGTTAGATGGTAACTAACATACTGATCAACCCTAGCATAAGTGGCAAAGAGTTTGATAATTGGAATTTGAGATTTCAAATTCAAATTCTAAATTATTCATATTTTCAGTTAAATTTATTTTTAAAATAAAATAAAAGAAGCATATAGCATGTTACCTTGTTATTTATTGTTGCTAGAAAATAAGCTTCATTTATGTTACTTGTGGGCTTTGAATTTGTTGAGGAGCCTAACTTGCATCCTTGGGGGGATCGATCAACTGTCGAAGTCATAAGATTCTATAGTTAGGTTCTGCAGAGTTGTAGCCCAAGTTTCAAATATTTCTATTTACTGAAGCCTCTAGTAAATATTCTCGTAGCTAAATTAAAGAACAGAAGCAAATCGCGAGCCGAAACAAGCACCGAAAAAAGTAGGATTTACTGGTCCTAACAAGATAACAGTCAAGCACGATATACCTGTAATCATAAGATATGGACACGATCAATAAGAAAAGCACAAACAATTTTGTGAACCAAAAAGAAGAAAGATAGAAAAAAAAGAAAAAAAAGAAAAAAACAGAGGAAACAACCTCACTACAAGTGATTCTCCAATTTGGCATTGCAATAGGAAACAATGCATGCATGTACTCTACTTTGAGAGGCATAAGATAATAGCACAACACTAGTTAGTGCATCTTCTTTGCATACAATAATAACAAGAAAGAACCTTAAAAGCAAAGTCATGTAATCCAAAACTGGGGCATTGGTTAAGAAGTGGAAGGGAATAGTATTTAAGTGGGCCATGGATCTAAAGTAACTGTTAGGATTTGGTCGGTCCCGTTTCGCGGTATATTTAGGCTAATGATTCGAACATTTCTATGCTATTTGGCCTAATGCAAGGAGAGGATACTAATAATTAGAGACCAAAGGGGGATGCAATAAAACATTAAACAAGTTAGTGGATTGGTTTAAGAAAAGATTAACAAAATAGTGGCCTAATTAGTGGACGTGGGGATTGTTCCAATAATAATGTATCTAAGACACTTTATACGAAATTGCAAAAATTCTTATGCCCTTTTTATCCAACTTGGTGATTCTTTGAGCATATTTCAGTTCTCAAGTTACTTACATATTGTTTGCAACAGTGAGTATATAATTTTGATTATTTAGATAATGTATATTTTGTTTACCAAATTAATCTCCATATCTAATATAGGTTTTATTTTGAAGAAAATATTTTCGATATCCGCGTAGTTGCTGAACATTTTCCTTAGCATTTGTTCCTAAGTTTTCTCATATTTTGTAATTTTATTCTTGACCCTTCAAAAAGAAGAAAATCTAGTTTCTAGCTTACGATGGCTACCACTTTTTCGGTCCTAGAGATACGAGCTATACATAATTTAGAAAGATGCTCTCAAAATATTCCTATAAAAATTAATCAATAATAAATAAAAAATATCGTGTCCAACGAAATCACAAACAATTTATTCTTGCTGCATCTGTTCCGATGTCGACCTTGCTGAGACCAACGACCACACAACTTTCGCTATGAATAAGAAAATTATATATCAAAATAAGCAAATCAAATCGATGCTTGTTCTATGATTTTCGCTAGTGCATAGCAAATCAACACTAAAAAAGATCCCCAAATACTTTTTTACCTTATATTATTATTATTATTATCATATAAATACTAATTAAACATAATAAAGAAGTTAGGCCTAAGCATAGGTTTCCCCTCAATCCTCCACCTACTAGCCTACATATTGAAAAGAAGCTTCTTTTTAATCCTACCTAACCATTAAACAAAAAAATGATAAAAAAAAATAAAAAAAAACAAATGTAGCCTTTAATGCTCAACACGTATTATTAGCATAGGAGAAACACAAAGTAATTATTTTAAATTATTAATGAAGTTGCAAAAAAATTGAATTCGTTGCCGACTTTAGTTTTGATATGATACGACCGTTAAAGTCGGTTGCGATCGACTCTCCCACGCGTTCTTCTTCTTTTTTTTTTTCCTTTTTCTTTTTCCTGCCCTTGCCCTTTTGTGGGGCCCACATTTTTTTTTATTATTTGTAAATTTCTCCATCAGACGGTGGAAATTTCGCCACGTGTTAGACATTGTGTCGCGAAGTACACCGGCTACATACGTGCCCTCAAGACTTGGATCTACAAGACTCCAAATCACGCCTGCGGGTGTTTGACCTGCTTCTCTCTTTCGTTTTTAAGTTACAGTTATGAGTCCTACTTTTAATAATACTAAGCACTTAGAACGCATTTGGTTCAAAGTCGAAATCAGAATTAGAATTGAAATCGAAATAAGCTGGAATCAGAATGACTTATTATTTAATTCTGTTTGGTTCGTTACCTGAATTAGAATCGGAATAAATCATTTTTATTGTCGGTGTTTGATTCAGGTAGATGTAAAAAACATAATCAAATTAATATATTAACTTAATATTCATAATATATTAATTTAAATTCAAATTGAAAATTAAATAGTAAAAATTTACATCAAAATTTCGAAATAATGTCAAAATTTTAANGATTGTTATAGTAAGAATTCTTATTGGCAAATTTAGTTACTTATTCTCAATATTTCGCATATCTACATTGTCTTTGCCCTCTAAGGTGAAGAAGTGGGTAATGGTTACAAAGCTTATGAGACTAGCAAGAAGATGAACTTAAATTTTTGAGATGATCAAAACATTGGAGCTGATTGAGACTAGCAAGAAGATGAACTTAGGGCGTGTTTGGTTCAAAGTCGGAGTCGGAATCGGAATCGGAATCAAAATAAGTTGAAATCGGAATCGGAATGACTCATTACCTAATTCTGTTTGGTTCATCACCTGAATCGGAATCAAAATAAATCATTCCCATTGTCAGTGTTTGGTTCAGGTGGATATAAAAAATGCAATCAAATTAATATACTAACATTTTCTTTATAATATATTAATTTAAATTCAAATTAAAAATTAAATATTAAAAATTTACATCAAATTTTGAAATAATATCAAAATTTTAAATCTTTTTTTTTAAAAAAAAATAAACTTTGAAGTTGCATGGATAATTCAAAATATAAAACTAAATTTTGATTTATTCAAATTCAAACTTAAAATAGTAGATGTGAGGCCTCGTTACGGTTGATGAACAATACCCTAACTAACATTCTAGTTGATAATTAGTTTGATGCTTTTAGCAATGACGCATGGAATTTGGAAGAGCAAATGAGAAAGCGAAAAGTACCTTGTGAGCATAATTTGTGACTTAGAAAATGAAAATCAAAGAGATAGGGGAAAAAGTAACCATTGATTGAGACTTTGATTTGATGATCAGAGGATCTACATTGTACACATTGAACTTGATACAAATTATAGTGGCTTTTATATATAGGATGTTCTTGTGCATGTGAAATTACTAGGAAAAGAGAGGAGGTGGGGAATAAATGAATAATGGTCTTTAATTACACTATATATATATATATAGAACTAGATTGGAATACTATTAATAGTACCAATAATTTAGTGCTATTAAGTTTTCTACCATTGGATTAAAATATGTGCGGTTAGGATGATATGGACTCCCTATGGTTGAGTGAGTGAATACTATTAATAGCGCCAATGATTTAGTGCTATTAAGTTTTCTACCATTGGATTAAAATATGTGCGGTTAGGATGATATAGGCTCCCTATGGTTGAGTGGATGGTTAGTTGAATAGTATAATTGAACCGATGAAAATGATAAAAGAGATAAATCTAACGGCAGAAAATTTGATAGTACCGAATGCTCCGTGCTATCGATAGTATTCCAGCTGGAATATATATATATATATATATATATATATATATATTCTCAATTTGGTGGTTGTTAATTTAAGGAACCTTCAAAAGATGTCAATTAATTAGTGTTCCAATTGCAATTAAGTGGAAGGAGATTTGTCTTAGTTGTGAATGGAATTGGTGACATTAGTTATTTTGGCAATAGGTAGGGGCAAATTAATATTGTTTAAAATGTTTCGCACAAGTAGTGGAAAAGGTTAGGAATTTTCATTGAATCAAACATGTCATTTGTCTCTTATTAGCATAAAATTTTAGCGCGTGTCGACATTGTACGTAATTGCTCAAACATTGTCTCCTAATTAAACCTTCCTTCTCAACCGCGTTAGAAATATTCGATCTATTGATTTTTTAAAAAATGTAAAGAATATGTCAAAAAGAATTAATGGCGATTAGGACAGAAGTAATCTGGTTTGACAAGTACTATCTGAATAGCACTATTAGAAAAGTACTACAATACTATAACATGAAATATATATTTTTTTACTAGTTATAATAACAGCTGTAATACGAAGCAAAAGTAAGATCAAACTAATTAATGTAACAATTTTCTTTTATTTTTAAAAGTTTTCACCGTATATATCATGAAAACCTAGCATTATTTGCAGACACAATTAATTGCAACAAATTATAGAGGCAAAACACTGTCCTCTAGCTTCCTTTTTTTGTTTTTCTCATTTTATAAGAAAAAGAAGAAAAATTAAATGTTTGTGAAAGCACTTTTATAATAGAAGGTAGAGTTGTGCATTGGTAGCTTTAATTTCTCGTGACGTGTGTGGTTAGACGAAGACTTGGTGTTTGGACGGTGGACTCTGTAACATGCATGCATGCACATGCAACATGTAAACCCTAGAGAGAGAGAGAGAGAGAGAGAGAGAGAGAGAGAGAGAGAGAGAGAGAGAGAGAGAGAGGGGACACCATTTTTGTTGTCAATTTCATATGTTTCCACATATAGAGTTTAGTATTTGTGTGTGTGTGTGTAGTAGACGTGTTATTTTTAGATGGGAAAACCTTTAATTGTCCTTAATTATGTTGTTTTAACGTATTTTTATTTTGTTGGTTTGTAGTTAAAAAGGTTTTATATTGCTATCCTATAATTTTTTTATTATTATTTTGTATTATTAAAAATTTATTTGAATTCTAGAAGAGGTAGCAAGTAAAAACAAATATGAACAAATTCATATGTTTAGCACAAATGTATGAACCGAGATTCTTGTTGACTATAATATAGTCCATATATTTAAACTTTTTAGGAATCAAATTTTATATATACTTTTTTGATACATCGCTAATCGAATGATCAAAGGGTCATAAAATTTACAATTTTAATAGCCGGTACGATGCGTTTACTTGTTTAACAGTATAAAATAGTCTAAATCAGCTAAATTTTTATTAGATTTTTTTTTTAACTATTTAAAACAAGATATATATAGACCCTAGATCTTGAACACAAAAACTATATTATTGCTTTTTGAAGAATATTCATTTTCAACCATTCAATTTATGTCCACTTGATGGACAAGAAAATAATATCAGAAAAGTATAAAATTTGATTTTATATATATATATATATATATATATATATATGTGTGTGCTGTGTGGGTGGTTGAAAAAATATTCGTAGGCGATTTCTTTTTTTTAAATACTTTTTGGTTTCCTATTTCATAGGAAGTTTAATTAATTTCTGAAATATAAACTTGTTAACTTCTAAAATAATTTCTTCTAAAATTCAAATAAACCCATGTAAGAGAGAGAGAGAGAGAGAGAGAGAGAGAGAGAGAGAGAACTCTAAAAGGAAAAAGTATAAAGGATCTAAGGTACTTTCGCAAACTATTTTCAATTTACAATTTTTTTTTTTTTTCTGTAGTTCTTACAATTAGAATAATTTTTTTACTTTAAATAAATTGGTTGGCATATATATATATAAAATAAAAAATTTATCGAATCTCTCTTCAATATACTCGAGAAAGGGTTGGAGAAAAGGGTTAACAAATGAGGTGCGAGGTAACTTCTTCTTTGACCTCTTGTGTGTGTCATGTTGTTTCGAGTCGTTTTAGTCAAAGTCATAGCTACTTAAACTTTGACTTTAATCACCCTACACAAAATGTAAATTAAACTTACATCTAGCTACTTTATTTTGACCCCTCTAATTAATTATTTGGATGTAAATTAAACTTACATCTAGCTACTTCATTTTGACCCCTCTAATTAATTATTTGAAGTTGGAAAAGTAGAGCATTAATTGATTAATTGTTGATAGTAATCGATCTAATTTAACCAGTAACAAAGAAATTAAACCTCATTTCCAGTTCATGCTAATAAACTTGCACTATTACATATAAAATGTACTGAATTTATAAATGTTATTAGTTAATACTTCTACATTCATTCTTTTCCTTATGATATTTGTATTCAAATTGTTAGTGGAAAAATAAAGATTATATTCGTATAATTGATTGTGGGAAAACCATCATTTTCCTCTACAAATCGCGTGAGCACTCGTCGAGGGTTTATTAAAATAATTTGAAAATATTTGATCTAATCGAGCCATAGTGTATATATATATCGATCGAAGTCGATGAACCACTTCGATCTCGAAATCGTATGATATTCCTATGACTAAGAAGCATAATATTACAATTAGCTAGGTGTAACAAAACATGTATCACCTAACTCTAACACTCGTGACATATTTATTTTGTGCCTCTAACCATAAATATAGTTGTTTCGAAGATTATATATTACGCACCATGCACGAGCCTTGAAACTAAAAAAAAAAAAAGGAAATGGAAATTAATTACGAGCACACGCAAGCAATGACAAATGATATTTTGAAATCATGCAAAATATAAAATTTCCATCATGTTTGAGCCTTCACAAACTCTCTCTCTCTCTCTCTCTCTCTCTCTCTCTCTCTCTATATATATATATATAGAGAGAGAGAGAGAGAGAGAGAGTCCGGCTACTATACTTTTATGAGTACGATCGCCCTTTTATTCATAAGTTGTTTTTGATGATAGAGGTTTTGAATCGACGATCCACACCGTTAAACGTTATCTAGAGGCTTTAAAACGTCTAGAAATTAAATTTTATAATTTTTCGACATAATTTACCTTACAGGTCACAAATTTGACAATTTTTAACGGCCGGTATGAGATATTTGCTCGTTTAGCGGTGTAAAAGAATCGAAATTGGTTGAATTTTTGATAGAAAATTCTATTAACTACATAGATAAAGATTAATAACTCCGATCTTAAATTGAAGGATCCGATCATCTATTTTTAAGACGTCGTTTGATTTTAACCGTTCATTTTATACCTGCTTGATGAACTTTATTCTAATTTCGAAAAATTACAAAATTTATTTTCTAGAAGTTTTAAATACTCTAGATTATATTTAATGGAATGAATCGTCAATTCGAAAGCTCCATCATTGAAAATAACTTATGAGTATGAAGAGTTCTATACTCATAAGAGTACAGTAGTCGTAGCCTCTCTCTCTCTCTCTCTCTCTCTCTCTATATATATATATATATATAGTTGAGCTAGAATACTATCGATAGTAAACGAACTGTTTTACTACAGATTTGTTTTCAATGATAGAGCTTCCAAATTGATGATCGGCTCCGTTAAATATGATCTAAACCATTTAAACTACCTAGTAATCAAATTTCACGCACTTTCGATATTGTTCTTTTATCCATCAAGTGAACAGAAAAATGAATGGCTGAAAGTGAATATTCTTTAAAAATTGATGATAGGAGTCTTGTAATCAAGATCAAGAGTATAAATCTTGTTTTAAATAGTTTAAAGAATTTTCTAACAAAAATTCAATTGATTTGGATATCTTTACGTCGTTAAACGAGAAAACGCCTCTTATCGACTATTAAAATTACAAATTTTGAAACCCTTTGATCATTAGGCAAATGATGT